>NW_006399829.1:11158048-11182775 GCF_000299155.1 Elephantulus edwardii
GTTTTGACCGCATACTGCATAGTATTCTATCATGTGAATGTATCATGATTTTCCAATCCATTCCATGTGTTTGGAAATTTGGGATGTGTCTATGTTCTTGTGATGGTTGTGAATATTGGTGTACAAGTCTCCATTTGTGTCTCAGTTCTCATTTTCTCAGGATATATCCCAAGCAGTGAAATAATTGGGTCATATGGGATTTCTATGTTCAGCTTTTTAAGGAAATGCCAAATTGCCTTCCAGAGTGGTTGTTTCTATTATTTTACAATCCTACCAACAATGTTTGAGAGTTCCTATCTCACCACATCCTTTCACTTTATCCAAAGGCTTTTAAGTACTTTCTACTTTGATTTTTTTCCAAAGCTCCAAACTCACTTTTTTTCTGAGTGCTTCTGAATATTTCCTTTGGGACATTATTCTCCTTTTAAAAAATTGTTTCATTATTTTTAGTCAACTTATTATTCTCAGCCTTCTCCCTTCTAGATTTCACACCCATATAGAAGAGCGTACACAATTCCGTGTATAGTAAACGTTCTCATTACTGTCATGAGTGTTTTTGAAGGTGGAGAAAATCTGAACAGGAAGGTCCAGTGCGGTGTGCAAGCTCCTTTTACCTTTTTATTTTGTACTGATTTATTTACAAAGTTTGAATACATTGAATGCATTTTTCTTCCAAAAGATCCTTCCCATTTCCTTCACCACCCCCACTCATCGAATTGCGCAACTCTATGGTTAACACCCTCCCCTCCCTCTCCATCCTCACGCCTCTGCTACAACTCACTTATTTAATAAATATTTCTTATGCTAGGTGAACCCTTTGGGTAGCACAAATGGTAGAACACATGCTTGACTGATTGAACTGTTGACACTTTGAGCCCATCCAGGGTTCCCTCAAGAGTTGTTGTTTGATGCCTGATTTGACTCTGACTCATGGTAACCCCAGATCTGAGGAGTAGAACCAATAACTAAAAACCCAATGGAGTGTAGCTCTACTCTGTAGGACAGAGTATCACTCTGAGTGAGAATTTACTTGATGGTAACTGGTTTTCTATATGCTAAGAAGTAAGCTAAACATGCACATTATATCCTCTAAGAACCAGCTCTTCTATAATATGTTGTTGTTGTTGCTATGTGCCGTTGAGTTGCTTGTGACTCATAGCAACCCTATGTACAACAGCCCTAAACCCTGCTATATCCTGTGCCAATGGCACTGCCTCTGACACACCCATCCTGATTACCCCAGTCACTGAATCAATCCACCTCATAGAGGGCCTTCCCCTCCTGTGCCTGCCCTCCACCCTCCCAAGCATGATGTCCTTCTCCAAGGATCTGTTCCTCTTTACAACATGTCCAAAGTATGTCAGATGAAGCCCCAGAATCCTTGCCTCCAAGGAGTAGCCTGGTTTAACCCTCTCCAGGATGAATCTGTTTGTTTTCTTAGCAGTCCATGGTATATTCAATACTCTTCTCCAACACCACAGCTCAAAGACATCAATTCTCCTTCTATCCTCCCTCTAGTCATTGTCTCTTGACACATAGCAAATGATTGCAAAGACCACGGCCTGTATCCGATGCACCCTAGTCTCCAGAGTGACACCATTGTTCTTCAGTACCCTGGAGAGGTCCCTAACAGCAGACTTTCCCATCACAATACCTTTTTTTGATTTCCTGGCTACTTGTGCCAAGAGTGTTGACCGTTGAGTCAAGCAGACTAAAGTTGTTAACAATCTCAGTATCTTCACTATCCATTCTGATACTGCCAATTGGTTCATATTTTTATTATATTTTATAATATAAAGTATAGTTTCCCTCTCAGTGGTCCCATCTTTATCCTTACCATATTGTCCCTTGGGAACCTCTGGATTATTCTGTTCCAGTACTTTCTCAGTTTACCCCTTCTACTTTTCCCTTGCACCATATCCTGGCCATTTCTGAATACTTCATGACTGTTTTGTTGGTATTGATTTTGGATTGATTTTCCTCTCTTCAGTCTTCTTGGTTTTCATTTCACTGCCTAGTGCAACTTCCTGTCAATCTTCTGCTCATTAAACCCCCAAGAACTCTCCATTACCTCAGCCTTGGGCTTGACCTCTAGTTCTTAGTCCAGGATGTGATGTTAGGGGCCTTGTATTGTTGCCCTTTTTCTGTCATTAACTATGTGACTTCGAGTTGTCACAACATAGGACCTTAAATTCGACCCCATGAAGGCTCCTTGAACTTAATCCCCTGCGCCCCCATACTATCTTCTACTGCATGTTGCACTCATTTCCTACACGAAATCCTATCTGCATCTTGCCATTTCCTGTTGCAGTGTCTTCGTTGGAGCTTTTCTTCCACTCTGGATGCCCTTTCTCTCTCACCCTCTCCCTTGCACACCTGAGCAAGCCCTAACTTGTTTTGGAAATATTATGAAATTATGTTATGTGGTTTTAGATTCTTGTTTTCAATCTGAATCATCTGTTTGATATCAACATAGTACAATATATATTTATGAAATGTTTTATTATTGTGAAATTTTACTTCCAACATGCTTATTTATTCCTGAGCAATTAACTTGGAATCTCATGTTTGTTTAGAGAGCACACATTACACTTTCTGGTGCTCTTTTTAAAATTTTTTAATTGAATGCCATTTATTACTGTGTGTGTTCAAGAATTCGCCAAAGATGGCTGCAATGTAGTTTTGAAAGATGTCCAAATACTTTAGGGAGGGGAGGGAGGAAAAACCTAACAGGTAACATAACAGTAATTAACTATTAAATACTAACTCCAATTGCTCTGACCAACTCCTAGTAGACCTACCATTATGTTGTTAGTGACTGCAAACTGCATGGAGATTGCCTATTTTTATCCCCCTCAGAGCTGCTGGTGGATTTGAATCCACCAACTGTTCTGAGGGAGAAAGGTGGGCAGATTCCACTGGTTAGGAGTTGAGAAAATCAATGGAAGGTTGCTATGAATCAGAACTGACTGGACAGCACTGTGTTTGAGTTTTTTGAGAAGTTACAGTATTCTGTAACCATATGCCGATTACACAGGTTCAGCGACAAACAGAACCAAGAAACCACGTAGATATTCCAAGGCTTAAGTGCAGTCTACCAGTTCCAAAGGCTGACTTTCCGATGTGTAATTGTTTTGACTTTCCAACTATTTAAATTTTATTCACAATAGTTTTTAATTTATAGTCCTAATCTATTTTTGAGTAATAGTGTAAAGCATTTCTTTTCCTATTTCTATGTCTCCCATGGTCACAGCTTCTTGCATATAAATATGAGTAACAATTGTTAACGAACATTCAATCATGAAATAGTGAACTTTGAAGGGCACACTTACTTTCTTTTAACTCAAATGCTACCAATGGGCTGTTTCTCCATCCTGTAGAACTGGAGAGCCCTTCACTGTACGTACTTCTGAACTGGTCTGATTTTAGTGTCACATCTGCTGGGTCACACTGAAGAAGTAAAATGAATAATTTGGCCAAAAATCTCATGTTAGTTGACGCAGATAAATCACTGGTGACATCTGTCCCCTGATGTCTTCTCTGCATTACTTCTGAGCTTGCTATATTATGCTGTTTCACCTTGCTGTTAGATATTTGTGCTGTAAAGTTATGGGAGTTAAAGGAGAGAAATGCATAGCATCATGCCAATTGATTTTATTACTAGAAAGTTAAGAAATGAGGGCAGGAGATGTCTAAGAAATCTATTAATTCATCCCAATAATCTTCTTTATCCATTCGAGATGTTCCTTCGTGAGACGAGTATAGATGCCAGGACCTTGAGAGTCTCCGCACTTTCCTGGACGTCCAAAGGAA
This sequence comes from Elephantulus edwardii, assembly GCF_000299155.1. Lineage (NCBI taxonomy): Eukaryota > Metazoa > Chordata > Mammalia > Macroscelidea > Macroscelididae > Elephantulus > Elephantulus edwardii. The sequence goes on from NW_006399829.1 coordinate 11,161,862, forward strand.
GTGATGCCTCTCAAAACACCATCACATATCAAGGGGCTTCCTGAATCTCCCTGGAGGAAAACAGGAAGAGTGATTGGGATCAGGGTTGAACATGACATTTGATGAAAGGGAAGCCACTTTATATCATTTAGTGTGGAGTTAAGATCTGTTTTGACTTAAGTGAAAACGAGCACTTAAAAAGCTGAAATGTTGTGCTCGCTTCGGCAGCACATATACTAAAATTGGAACTATACAGAGAAGATTAGCATGGCCCCTGCGCAAGGATGACACGCAAATTCGTGAAACGTTCAATATTTAAAAAAAAAGGGGGGGGGGAAAGCTGAAATGTTTAGAAATATGTTATTCTTTTTAGTTGGCTCCCTTGATTTATTTATGAACAGGTGTGACTTGAAACGAAACTTGGATTCTAGATTTTGTTATCACATAGTTTTGACACTGATCACTTTACCTAATCCTCTGACTTTCAGAAAGGAGTCTCTCCTGTTGACTTTTTATTTTTTCCCCACAATGTCTTAAGGTATAAAATAGGCAAATACAAATAAGACACTAAAGCAAAGAGTGAAAATCAAGGAACCATTTTCAGGTTCCTTCAGTAGATAATTGTCCAAAATAACCTTGACCTCTCTTTTACTCATCTGTAGACAGAAGGTTTTCTCCTAAGTCTTCTCTGAAGATCTAACTTGAGATGGAAGCTCTGGAAAACCAGGGATTACACTTAAACTCTCATAGACACAACAGGAGCGAGGCTGTTAATGATGGTATGGAGTTAGCTGTAGGCTGCTAGTTTATTCTTCCAGAGTAGGATAATTATTATGTCAGTTTATATTCTCTCCCGGAATTCCAGAGTCAGCATATTTATCCGTATTTAATATGTAGAGTTTTCCTTGTGCTTTGTTGTGGGCTGTCAAGTTGGAATCTACCCATAGCTGACTCTCCAGTGAGATTTTTTTCAGAGGCAGTAAGTTACATCCTTCTCCCATTGAGCAGCTGGTAGAGTCAAAGCCTTTGGGATTAAAGTGCAGCTTCTTATCACTAGGCGACCAGACCTCTCTAGGTTTCCTTATAGCTATAGCCGCATATATAAACCAGAAAGAACAGGAATTTCAGAATACTTAAATGTGCTCAGACAAACAGTAATATCTAAACCAAGAATGTCTGAAAGGAGGCAGGAAACACAAGATGGCTTAAAATCGTGACGGGTCTGTGCCATGGATGTATCCTTTCTTTATTTCTATTTAATCTGTATGTTGAGCAAATAATTCATGAAGCTGTATTCAGCGAAGAGGAATGTGTCATCAGGATTGGAGGAAGACTCAACAACAACCTGCATTATGCAGATGACACAGCCTTGCTTGCAGAAAATGAGAGAGGTCTTGAAATGCTTGCTGCAGAAGATAAAGGACTACAGCCTTCAATATGAATTACAACTCAACACTAAGAAAACAGAGGTCCTCACCACTTGGCCAATATGCACATCATGATGGATGGAGAAAGATTGAAGTCGTCAATAATGAATACACTTGGTAGCAGCTGTCAGGAGATCAGAAGATGTATTGCATTGGCATTTCTGCTTTCAGGGAGCTCTCTAAGATATTGAAGAGCAATGATGTCAGTTTGAAGAATAAAGTGTGTCTAATGCAGGCCATGGTCTTTGAAATCACTTGCTAGGCATCTGAGAGCTGGACAACGACTAAAGAAGACAGAAGAAGAATTGATACTGTTGTGCTGTGGAGTTGGAGAAGAGTACTGAATATCCTATGGACTGTCCAAAGAACAAACAGATATGTCTTTGAAAAAGTGCAGCCAGAGTGCTCCTTGGAGGCAAAGATGATGAAGATTTGTTTCCTATACTTTCAGTATATTTCCCTAGGAAGGGGACATCATGCTTGGAAAGGGGGAGGGTCTGCGAAAGAGAGAAAGATCCTTTATGAGATGGATAGACACAGTGACTGCAATAATGGAATCATGTGTGTCAAAGATGATGAGGATGGCACAGGATAGGACAGGTTCAGGTCTGTTGATGACACCTAACAATTTATATAAAAATATAATTATGTTTGTGGATATATAAGGGAGCTCTGATGGCTGAGTGGTAAGAAACTGCACTGCAATCCCCAAGGCATGTGGTTCAAATTCACCAGCATCTCCACAGCAGAAGGATGGGAAATCTCCTCCTGTGCAATGAACTGCCTCTGAAAACTCACTGGAGGGTCAGTTCTGACTTGATGGTAATGAACAACAACATCTCTCTCGCTCTCTACACACACACACACACACACACACACACACACACGCACTAAGTCAAGCCTAGTGCCACTGATTCTGACTCAAAGTCTCCATATTGTTATTGTGTGCTAGTAAGTTGGAACTGACCCATAGCTGGCTTTCCAGTGGGTTTTACCCTAGTCCCTCTGTTATTGTTGTTATGTGCTGTCGAGTCGCTGGCGACTCATAGCGACCCTATGTACAACAGCCCTAAACTCTGCTCTGTCCTGTGCCAATCGCACTGTCTCTGACACTCCCATCCCGATTACCCCAGTCACTGAATCAATCCATCTCATAGAGGGCCTTCCCCTCCTACGTTGTCCCTCCACCATCCCAAGCATGGATGTCCTTCTCCAAGGACCGGTCTGTCCTTACAACATGTCCAAAGTATGTGAGATGGAGCCTCAGAATCCTTGCCTCCAAAAAGCAGCCCGGTTTAACCCTTTCCAGGACAAATCTGTTTGTTTTCCTAACAGTCCATAGTACTCTCGATACTCTTCTCCAGCACCACATCTCAAAGGCATCAATTCTCCTTCTATCTTCCTTGGTCACTGTCCAACTCTCTGATGCATAACAAGTGATAGCAAAGACCATGGCCTGTATCAGATGCACCTTAGTCTCCAGAGAGACACCATTGCTCTTCAGTACTTTGGAGAGGTCCCTAACAGCAGACTTTCCCATAGCAATATGTCTTTTTATTTTCTGGCTACCGGTGCCCAGAGTGTTGACTGTGGAGCCAAGCAGACTAAAGCTGTGAACAATTTCAGTCTCTTCACCATCCATCTTGATGCTGCCAATTGGCCCAGTGGTGAGAATCTTTGTCTTCTTGACATTGAGCCTCAATCCATATTGTAGGCTGCAGTCCTTGACACTCTGCAGCAAGCGCTTCAGGTCCTCCTCAGTTTCAGCAAGCAGGGTTATGTCATCTGCATAACGCAGATTGTTGATAGATCTTCCACCAATCTTGACCCCACATTTCTCCTCATAGAGCCCAGCCTCCCAGATAATCTGTTCTGCATACAGGTTGAAAAGGTATGGAGATAGGATGCATCCTTGGCATACAGTCCCTCTATAGGAGTGGGTAAATAAGCCTCATAAAGCCTCTTAGACTATACATCTTTGTAGAGGCTGACTGCCACTTCTTTCTTCCATGGAAAAGCTCATAGGTTTGAATCACTGCCTTTCAATTAGCAGTAGAGCTTGTTAACCAGTGCACCACTAGGGATTCTTGCCTCTGTAAATCGAGACTGTGGGACAGATTCTAGTATACTTCTGAGAAGGCGGCCTAGTGTTAAGAAACACTGCAATTTCAAAGGCACCTGGTTCTAATCCACCTGCTGCTCCATGGCAGAAGAACAGGCAGCCTCCTGCCCTGTGATTTATTGTCTCTGAAAACCTGCCGGAGGATCACTTATGGGTTGGTTCCCACCTATGGATGTACAACAACAGTTGGAAGACACCAGTGATCAGCTTTTTTCATTCAAAAGTTGACCTTATGCCTGTGAAGTAAATAATTGTATGTGAACTTGGGATTCTTTTCCCCCTCATTAACAAGCATATTTCCTATGCCTGTTCTAGTGCCTGTAATTCTCAGAAAGTGCCTTGTAGGTTTAATTAATCAAAAGCCAATTCCTAGGAAACTTGAGCATGACACGAATGGGAAAATAATTGATAAACTTTAATGGCAGAGGGATGGCTAGGAAAAGGGGATGCTGTTGTAGCCTTAGGATAGTGTATGGTGTTCCAGGAGCACATAGCTTCTGGGTTCCTGTATGCCCAAAGGGGCTGATAGAGGGAGGGCAAAGAAGAGAAAGTATGAGAGGTTGCTATAGGCAGATTTCCCCTTTAGATAGGATTTGCTGACCTTGATTTTGAAGGATACCAGTCTTTCATTACTTCCAAGCCATTCTTTATTGGTGAGATGCTATGTCCTTGAAGAGGTAGGAAATGAGATGCCAGTTCTCACAGTATAACACACTGTCATGTGGGTTTTTCCCTACTCTTGCCTATAAAAGCCCCTTCCCCTTCTCCTCAAAGGACTTATTTGGAGACTTGCACATTCTGTGGAGTGGGTGGCACCTGGAATTTGTTCACTGAGGCTAATCTTGACCTCAGTAACCTGTGGGGATCCTGCTCCAGATTCGTAGTTGGGGTTGGGAATAGCAAGAATATCACACACACCTTTATTAAAAAAGGAAAGAAGTTTGATGAAGTCTAGGAAGTGGGGCTGAGATGGAGAAAAGTGTATTGAGGGCCCTTGAAGGCATCCTGACTTCAGCTCTCCTGAGTGTTATATTTTTCTAAGCTACATATTTTTATGTTAACATGGAAAATGAGAAAAAGAGACATTACTTCTCAGGGGTTTTTAGTATAAACTCTAGAAGATGTAGTGAGTTAACTAACACTTTAGCAATGGATTCTTATTTTTGATGGTAAATTCACTTGATATAAGTGCATTTGTTTGAGATTTATCATTAACTTTCAGAAAAGCACTAAGACCCTGGATAAGCCAATGCTATGACAAGACAGAGCATGACCTTATGTTTTCTATATGTGCATGACTAAATAAATCAGCTCTTATTTTACTTACTTTACATGTATCTGTTCCACCTTGAAGACTTCCAGCACAGATCATGTTGAGTTTAATCACAGGATTGTTATTATAGTGATTTTCATCATTGCAGATTTTTCTTTCTAGGACAGTAATGTTGACTTCTTTCAGAATATTTGAAGGCTTACGTAAATTGCTTTGATACATCCCCCATCCTGCTACTCTACACTGTGTTCCTGGATTTACATCCTCTGCGTTGTTAGGTAGATCAAGGATCTCTACATATTTATTAAGAATTGCTTCTTTGTTCAGCTGTGGGAAGATATGCACAGAGAATAAGGACAGAGAGATAATTAAAATGCCCACACTATATTCACATTCTAGTCCAACCAGGGTTCTCCTTAGAGGGAAGGAGAGGGAAGCTTCATCTCAGTTACTTGGACATGTTGTCCAGAGGGGCTAGTCTTTGGAGAAAGACATCATGCTCAGTACGTTAGAGGGTCAGAGAAGGAGAAAGGACCTTGAAGAGATGGATTAACACAGTAACTTTAACAATGGACTTAAGCATTGCAGAGATTGTGAGGATGGCACAGAATCAGGCAAGGTTTTGATTATTGTCCATAGGGTCACTATGAGTCATAGTCCACTCAAGGCAGTTAACAGCAACAACAACAACAATCCAACTCCCAGAGACTATCTTAGCTGAGCCTCTTTATAAGGAAGTTCTCCATATATGTGGGTGGACTGTGGAAAAGCCTATGATTTCTAAGAAGAGTGCCAAAGATACAAATATACCTTTAGAAGTTTCAGATCACCGTCTTTCGTGTACCTATTGTAGTCTGGATAGTTAATCTCTTCTTTAATGGACGTTATTTGTTTTTCTGGTTCCTTGCTCTTTCTTGTGTGAGCTCCAAGGATGGCCTTGGAGTTTTTATCCCTGAAACACACACATCACCATTTAACTGCCATTGATTCAAGGGGTATAAGGGATATTTCTGTTAATGTCAAAGGGATCTTGGCTGAATGCAGAAAATACCAGATGGATGTCTATCTGTACTTTACTGCCTATACGGATCACAGCAGGTTATGGCTAACATGGAGAAGAATGAAATACCCAGAATCCTTAACTGTGCTCATGAGAAACCTATACTGAGACTAAACAGGCTTTTGTCCAAATAGAGTAAGGGAATATTTCATAGTTAAAAGCCAGAAAGATGTGCATCAACTTCCTTGGCATCAGCAGTCAAGAAATCAAAAGACATATTGAGTTGGGGAAAATCTGTGGTCAGAGACCTCTCAAAGTGTCAAGGAGCAATGGTGTCAGTCTTAAGACTAAGGTGTGCCTGATTTAGGCTGTGGTCTTTTTTTGAGCACTTGTTTGGAGGTTCTCACTGGGGAGTGTAGCTACTCATATAACCTTGACTGAAGGACGGTCTTCCTTCTATCGAGTATGATAGTCCTCTTCAGCTAAGTGCACAGCTTCAAGAGGGACCCACATGGATCAGTGAGGGAGAAAGGGGACACCCAGCTAGCCAGTCAGATCAGCCAAACCAACCCTGGTGATCCGTGGGGTGACAGATGTTGCAGCCAGATCTCCCTCACATCTGCTATGGTCTTTTTGGTTACTTGTTATCCATCTGAAAGTTGGACTATGTTTAAGGATGACAGAATAAAAAAAAAATAGATGCCTTTGAGTTATGATGCTGGAGAAAAATATTGAATATTCATGGACTGCCAAAAGAACACACAAGTCCGTCTTGGAGCAAGTACAACAAGGGTGCTCCTTTGAGGCAAGGATGGTGAAACTTTGTTTAACATACTTTTGACACGTCATTGGGAGGGACCAGTCCTTGGACAAGGACATCATATTGGGAAAGGTGGAGGGTCGGAGTAAGACAGGAAGACCCTCAGCAAGAAGGATTGACACAATGACTGTAACAGTGGACTCAAGTATATCTGAAATGGTGAGGATAGCACAGGATAGGGCAACGTTCAAATCTGCTGTTCAGAGAGGGTTGCTATGAATTGCAGTCAGCTGGATGGAAATGAATAAGAATAACAACTCTCTTAAGTGAAGGAGAAGATAATAAACATTGATTCATGATTCCATTTGCAAAGATGCTTTTAGTGAAGATTCTTCTTTACACATCATTACTGTTAGTCTACTTATAATAGATGCTCAGCATTTTTATACTCTAAAAACTGAAGATCACCATCGAGCTGCAATACTGTCCTATGAGCAGAATATTGAATGATATGAGAGACAGCAAAAGAAGATGGAAGAAATGCAGCAGAGTCCCTGTAATAAAAACCAACAATAACAACTGGTCAGCACGGAACCATTTCATAGAATAGCATAGATCAAAACCAAATGATACTGAAAGAAGATCTCTAAGTTGCACTTTTTTGCACTGGCAAAAGGTATTGACAGAATACCGATGTGATACAACAAACAGTTGCGGTGTTGAAGTTGTTCAGCAGTCTCTGTCAAGTTATTGGATGACAATTCCTTGGCCAACAGACTGGAAGAGAGAATATTTATACCAATACAAAAAAAAAAGTGAACCAACACAATTCAGAAATTATAAAACAATATCATTAATATCACATAGAAAGAAAATTTTGCTGAAGATTATGAAAAAAGAATTACCAGAACAGTACAATAAGAGGGGATTGCTAGAAAGTCAAGCTGCATTTAGAAGAGGCTGTGAAAGGAAGAGTATAATTGCTGATGCAAGATGATCTGCAGAAGATAAACAGGATATCGTAAAGAATTTTACTTGTGTTTTGTTGAATACTCAAAGGTATTTCATGGTATATTATAGTTATGTGTTATCAAGCCAACTGCGACTCATAGCGACCCTATGAACAATCACTCTGATCTTTCTCTATTCTGAGCCAATCTCACTGTCTCTAACACATCTGACCCCATTGCCATTGTCACTGAGACAATCCATCTCATCAAGGGCTCTTCTCTTGTGCTCACCTTCTACCTTTCTATGATGATGTCTTTTTCTAAGGTCTGGTCCCTCCTGACAACATGCCCAAAGTATGTGAAATAGAGTTTCAAAATTCTTGCTTCCAAGGAACATCTTGGTTTCACAATTTCCAGGACAGACCTGTTTGTTCTTTTTGCAGTCATGGTTTGTTCAATACTCTTCTCCAGCATTACAACTCAAAGACATCTATTATTTTTCTGTAGTCCTTAGTCATTATCCAGCTTTCAGATACATAACAAGTAATTGAGAAGTTTTCTCTTTTGATTTCCTTACTGCTGGCATCAAGGATATCAGTTGTGGATCCGAGCAATAGGGAATGGGCTTGGGCACGTCGGAGATGATGACGATGACAAAGACTAAGACAGGGTTTAAATCTGCTTCTCACAGAGTCACTGTGAGTTGTACTTGACTGGATGACACCTAACAACAACGACAAGTATTAAATGCACCAATATTTATATTGAGTTTTCTCTGCACGTCAGCTGGGTACAGCCTTGTGTAAAAGTTTAGAGTAGTGTTTTCAAGCAGAGTCTACTTTTGGTGATGAAATAGTATTTAAATCTGCACTGTCCAATATGGCAGCACTTATTGCACATGATCATGTTGTTGTTATACGCCGTCGAGTCTCCTGTGACACATGGCCACTAAGTACTTAAAATAAGGCTAGGGTGACTAACGAACTATGTTGCTGTTGTTCGTATTATGTGCCATTGAGCCACCTGCGACTCACAGTGACCCTTAGTATAATAGCTCTGAACTCTGCCCTGTCCTCAGCCAGTCTCACTGTCACTGACACACCTACCCCCATTACTGCAGTTACTGTGTCAATCCATCTCATCTGAAGTCTTCCTCTCCTGCGCTGCCCCTCCACCTTTCCAAACATGCTATCCTTATCCAAGGACTGGTCCCTCCTGGAAACACATCCAAAATATGTGAAACTGAGCCTCAAAATTCTTGCCCCCAAGGAGCAGCATGGTTCCACCCTCTCTAGGACAGACCTGTTTGTTCTCTCGGCAGTCACAGTATGTTCAATACTCTCTCCCAGCACCATAACCCAAAGGCATCGATTCTTCTTTTTATCATCCTTAATCATTGTCCAGCTCTTTGATGCATAGCAAGTAATTAACAAGATCATGGCATGAATCAGGTGCATTTTAGTCTCTAGAGCACAGTTAGATTAGATTAGCAGATATGGCACCAGAGGTTGAGCCTTCATATTGGGAATCACAAAGGTGGAGGGACAGTTGCAAATAGACACTAGTGATTGGAACATGGAAAGTGGAAAATATGAATGTTGGGAAATTAGAGATTGCTAAGGAAGAAATGCATAAATATTAACATAGCAGGCATTGGCAAAATGAAATGGATTGAAATGGGACATTTTGAATCAGATAATCATATGATCTACTATGCAGGAAATGAAAAGGTGAGGGAAAATGGAATTGCATTAAGAGTTAAAAAGAGCATTTCTAGATCTATCTTGAAACGCACTGATGTTAGCAACAGGATGACATCCACCCACATACAAGGAAGTTAATTCCACCATCAGTCAAGTATATGCACCAACAACTAGAGCCAAAGAGGGGGAAATAGAGGATGTCTATCAACTTTTGCATTGGAAATCAATTTAAACATGCAACCAAGATGCATTTATAATAATGGGTGACTGGAATGCAAAAGTTGGGAACAGGGAAGAAGGATCAGTAGTTGGAAAATATGGATTTGGTGACAGAAGTGAAGCTGGAGACAGAATGATAGTATTCTGTCCAATCCATGATGTATTCCTTGCAAACACCTTTTATAAGAAACACAAATGGTGACTATACACATGGATTTCACCTGAAAGTCTACCCAGGAATCTGACTGATTATATCTGTGTGAAAAATTGTTGAAACAGTTCAATACTGGCTGTGAAAACTAGGCCAGGTGCTGATTGTGGAACTGACCACCAACTACTTATATGCAAGTTTAAACTGAAGCTAAATAAAATTAAATCCACAAGAACCAAAGTTTGACCTTGAGTCTATCCCATCTGAATTTAAAAACTATCTCAGGAAAAGATTTGAGGCCTTGAACATTAATGAGCGAAAAACAATGCACTATGGGAGGATATTAAGAATGTCATCCAAGAAGAATCCAAAAGGTCATTACAAAGACAGAGGAAGAAGAAAAGACTAAGATGGATGTCAAATTGAATATTGCACTGGAGCACCGAGAAGCCAAAGCAAAGGGAAGAAATCAAGAACTTAAGGAGCTGAATAGAAGATTTAAAAGGGCAGCTCAGGAAGACAAAACAAAGCATTATTATGAAATGAGCAAAGAGTCACAAATGAACTATAGGTATAGTTTTGTTTATCTTTAGTTAGAAAACAAAGATTCTTACTACTGGGCCAATTGGCAGCATCATGGTACATGGTGAAGAGATTGAGATTGCTAACAGCTTGGGTCCACAATCAAGACTTTTGGTACCAGCAACCAGGAAATTAAAAGACAATTTGCATTGGGAAAGTGTGCTGTCAGAGATCACTCCAAAGTACTTGAAGAGCAACAATGTCAATCTGAAGACCAAGGCGTGCCTGATCCAGGCCTTAGTCTTTGCAATTACTTGCTATGCATCAGAAAGCTGGACAATGACTAGGGATGATAAAAGGAGAGTTGATGCCTTTGAGCTGTGGTGCTTCAGAAGAGTATTGAATATACCATGGACTACTAGGAGAACAAATAGGTTCATCTTAGAGAGGGTGAGACCAGGCTGCTCCTTGGAAGCAAGGATTCTGAAGCTTCGTCTGACATACTTTGGACATGTTGCAAGGAGAGACCAGTCCTTGGAGAGAGATGTTGTGCTTGTGAGTGTGGAGGGACAGCACAGGAGAGGAAGACCCTCGATGAGATGGATTGATTCAGTGACTGGGATTATGGGGGTAGGTGTGTTAGAGACAATAAGATTGACGGAGGGTAGAGCAGAGTTTAGGGCTGTTGTACATAGGGTCACTATGAGTCATAGGCGATTCGACAACACATAACAAAACAACAATTTATGTTTACATGTGGGTATTGGCTATCCTATTGAATGGCCTAGAATGAAAATAATCTTGGACCATCTGCTATGGGTGGAGGAGATACTATATTTGGAGAGGGCTGATGGGAGAGATTGATAAGAGAAAGCGAGTTTCCAAGTTGAGATTGGAAGAAATTTTAAACAAGCAACTTGACAGTTGTGCTCAGGCACTGGAGGGGCACTGAATAGACTATCATCATTTCTGTGGGTCATGCAGCATAACCAGAAGGAAAACCTCTCAACACCATTTATAAAGCCACTAGCCAAGACTTACAGAAAATGTTTTGGACGCTTTCCCTGACTGGCTGGACTATTTTATACCAAATCTGGGCTTAACTCCCTATAGCGGTAAGAAAATGTGCCCCACATGACCTAAATTGTGCTCAGTGCATAGCCTAAAGGCTGGGAGTTTAAACCCACACAGTGACACTGCAGAACAGAGTCCTAGCAATGTAATTCCAAAAACTTTATAACCAAAAGCCCCTATAGAAAAAAAATCTGCTCTTAAAACATGGGAATACCATGAGTTGGAATCAACTTGATGACAATGAACTTTTGGTTTGGTTTGGAATAGGGACAAGTACCCAACATTTAGGGTAATGGAAATCCATGTCAATCTCCTGAAGTTTTTGTGGAATTAAAATATCTGTTTACTAATATCATCAAATTTAGACTATATCTACAATTAAGAAAAGGATCCAAAACACTTACAAGTAACAGTGAGCTGCAGTCAACACCCAGTTTTCCTTAATCAAAGCCCCAGCACAGATTTCTGGCCCGTCAAGTAGGACCATGTACGGTCTTGAATGAGGAACCACCTCTTTACCTCCAATGATTTTAGCACAGAAAGCTGAAATAGAAAAAAAAAATGTCAGCCTTTACTCAAGGAGCTCTACACAACACCATGTGTCTAAGGTCCACCACAATTTTCCCAGGTGAAGAGGTAGTCTGAGTGAGAATATTCTTTTCCTCCATGTAGTCCTTAGACATCTGACTGAAAATCCCATTACTGTTGAATTTTGAATTTTTGAAAGTCTCCTCTTTTTTTGCTTTTTGCCCAGAGAAACCAATTCATTGACCATTCCAAGGATTATCAGGTAGGAAACCTCTCACATATCACCATCATGAAGCCTCTAATCAGGCAAGGAGCAAAATTTAAACCATTGGCAAATGTCATGGGAGATGCTGGTGGTGTTCGAGACCTTGAACATGCTCATCTCCTTAATTTGGGAGCTTAATGCTTTTAGAAGCTTGAGAACTTTCCTTTCCAAACTCTTGCAAGAAAAAGGTCTTGTTGTTGTATACCATTGGATAGGAACCACCCCATAGCTGGCCCTCCAGTGCATTTTTAGAGGCAGTAATTGCACGGGATGAGATTGTCCATCCTTCTCCCGCAGAACAGCTGGTGGGATCCAGCCGCATGCTTATGAGATTGTAGTGCAGATTTCTTACCACTAGGCTACCAGAGTTCCCTAGAAAAATCTTATGAACTAACTTAACCTTTTACGTGACCCACAAGTTCTTTGGTCCATGTGAAATTTCTGGTCTTTGAACTGTTCGCATTTATAAATTTGAGAGAATAATATCTGTTATACCAATGACCAAGGATCAGAAGAATCAAAGCTTTTGAGTTGTGGTGCTGGAGAAGAGTGTTGAACATACCATGGACTGCCAGAAGAACAAATAAGCCTGCACTAGAGAGGGTTAAAACAGAATGTTGCTTGGAGACAAAGATTTTGAAACTCCGTCTCACACACTTTGGGCATATTGTCCTTGGAGAAGGACGTTATGTTTAGAAGCTTAGAGGGTCAATGCAAGAGAGGAAGCCCCTGGATAAGATCGGTTGACACAGTGACTGTGGCAACGGGGGCAGGTGTGTCAGAGATGGTGAGACTAGCTTAGGAAAGGCCAGGATTCAGAGCCATTATTTATAGGGTCATAGTTAGTTACCATTACTAAACGGCACATAACAACCACCACCACTTTAATTTCCAGTCTGAACATCATGACTTAGACTAAAAGTCTTTTCTTATGAGGGAAGAGGAGAGAGATAAAATAGTAAATAGAATCTTGCCTCAGTAAAATTTCCAATGATTTGTGTATTGTTAGATGTTGTCTAATTGACAATGACTCATTGTGATCCTATGAACAATGTTTCTGAACTCTGCCTGATCCTGTGCCATCCTCATCATCTCTGATATACTTGATCCATTGCTGTAGTCACTGTGTCAGTTTACCTTGTCGAGGGCTATCCTATCCTCTTTTGCTGGCCCTTCACCTTTCCAAGATGTCCTTTTCCAAGGACTGGCCAACCCTAATGGCATGCCCAAAATACGAAACAGAGCCTCACCATCCTTATTTCCAAGGAAGCACCTTGGCTGCATCTTGTCTTGGGCCTTTTGTTAGGTGATGATAAGACCAAAACTCAATACAGACTGTATACATGCATTCTGAGAGGATCTTGTGTCTTTGTGACATGTTCTCTGTGCTTCACCCTTTTAGAACAAATGTTCCCAGATTATCCTAATGTATCTCTCTTAACCACTGGCTAAGTAAACACTGGCTAAGTGTTATGGTTCCTTGAATAAAGCACAGTGCTTGGTATCCTGTAATTAAAGCTAACAAATTATCAAATTCTCAAGAAGGCAGATGATAGAGAAGACTTTTGTGAAGATTTGATGAGGGTGAGGGTGAGCAAAAAGTAAGAGTGTGACTGATTTCTAGAAGGGATTTGGGAAGGCAAAGTTCCAGGCCCTAGAATGTCACAGAAATCAAAAGAACATCATTTACATCCCAATTTTTCTTAGGGAAGAATCACATACAGATAGATCCTAAAAGTCTATCTTTGGACCTTCTGTGCAGAAATTACAGATTCTAGAAGAATATTGGCTGTTGTTGAGTCCCATGTTGGGTGAGCACACATATCAACTTCAGACATAAGCCTCTCCTTCCTACAACCAACAATTCCTAGAGGGGTCTAGGTTAGAATTCAGAACAGTGGGAAGCTTTTTTTTTTTTTTAAGACAACAACAACAACGACAACGACAACACAAAACCCAAGCAATTCCTGTCCTCAGAAAAATAGTTAGAATTCTTGTGGGCCTGGGGCTGGCATGCCAGCATATTTACAAAATTCTCCAGATTAATTTAGTGGTTAGAGGGGTTGAGACCATTGGGCCTGCGTGTCAGTCTTTGCTTTGCATTGTGTATCTGTTCTCTTTATGAGCTCACATCGCTTTCTCTGAGAAGAGAAAACAAAGTGGAGCACGACAAACTGCTCTTGCTTCCTCTGCAGGAAAGAGAAATGATTTTTTAATTGTTTTTCATCTTAGTTTTGTGCAGAATTTAGTATATCTGTTAATCTTCATACTATGACATACTTAAAATGTGCTCAGTCTTTTGGTCTTAAGTATGTATCTTACTATCTTAAAATTTCTTCTTGAGTTATAAGATAACTCACTGAGTTTATCCAGTATTTTCTGGCAAGACAATTTGCTCTGTCAGTCTCTGCCCATTTTTCCTACTTTCTAAAGCTGACAGACCCTGGAGCAAATTCATGACTGGTTCTACGTGGCTTGTTAAGCCAGTTCAGACCAGTCCCAGAGTGATCTTCACTTCCTAGAAAGCTCTGTAAGGGTAGTTTAGAGTTACTCAGGGACTCTTACCCCTCCATGGATAATGCTGTGGATTTTTCAGTATTTCAAACCAAGGCATTTGGGGCTCACCTAAAAATCAGAACTTAGCATTTAGTACATCAAAGATGTAGCTTAATAAAGAAATACTATAGATTTCTTCAAAAGTTTTTATGGGGACTTACCCAACTATCTTAATGCATTCCCATAAAGGCTCTGTGTTGTGTTATGTACCACTGAGTTGGAATCAACACATAGCTGATCCTCCAGTGGGTTTTCAGAGGCAGTTAATCGCAAGGGAGGAACTTGCCTATCCTTCACCTGCAGAGCAGCTAGTGGCCTTGAACTACATGCCTTTGGGATTGCAGCACAGCTTCTTGCCACTAGGCCATCACAATTCCCTATAAAGACTCTAGCTTAGATTATTATAAAAATTTGAATCACTCTGGATTAATTTTTACTGCCTAGCTCTTGTTTGTCTTGTAACCTTTCTGCTTACCATAAAAAAAAAAGAGCTCAATTTCCTCATATATCACTATTTCTTTCCTAAAAGTACTATTAGTTTTCCCAAGAACTTTTTGACCATTTCTTCATGGTATTTTTTTTTAACAGTTTTCTACCTATGTATTTGTAGCAATAAACATAAATGGCTTTATGATCTCTTCTAAAGAAGTTATTAAGATGAAATGATAAAGAGGCAGGTAGAATTTTTTGTTGTTGTTCTAAAGTAAAGATGCATATTTTTGAAGGCAAAGAATGAATCTTAAATATGCTAAGGCTCAGGGGGAAAATATGTTCTGTTAGATTAAACTGGGGAGTCTGGCGGCTCTGTCCGTTGAGAGTCGTGTTACTGCCAAAGGCCACCAGGCTCCAGCAGTTTGGATTTGCCAGGGGCTCTGAGAAAGATGGACAATCTCCTGTAGTTATATACAGCCTCAGAAAATTAGTGAGGGTTCATTACAAGTCAATACCAACTTGATAGCAAGTGAGTGAGTTGTGGTTAAGTATCATCCAGTTGGAAGTGACTCAGAGCTGACCCTCCACTGGGTTTTCAGAGGACGTAAATCATATGGGAAGAGATGCCCGTCTTTCTCCTGTGGAGCAGCTGGTGGATATGAGCGAACCAAGTGCCTTCAGCTGATATTGCCAAATGGTAATTGAAATTTGCTGTGTTTTACTTAATGGCTATGACATGAATGACAAGAATCAGTCTTACCTTTATGAACGAGCAGGAGAAAAATGACAAACGAGAGAAATGATGGCAGAAACGCGCAGAAGGGCCTCATGGTGGCAGGTGTCCCCACATCCATCAACGAGAAAATCTCTTTTGTGTTCTTCACTCTTGTGAACCTGAACATTGAAAATATAAAGGTTGTAGCTTTTTCCTCCTTTGCAATTTCAAGTTAGAACAGTGAGTAATTGTTCATCACAATCACTCACTGCAAGCTTGCCTCGAGCAGGAGGCCAAGATGGAGTCTAAAAAGACTTAAAAGTCAACACAGTGATGGAGCAAGGAGACTGTGCCTCTTCACAGAGACATTGACAATTTTGTTCCTTTTTTATGGGAAACTGGTTGTTCTTCCTCCATTTAGGCTGACTTTTATGGAGGTAAAATGGACAAACGGAATTTCACTTATTTTAAATATAAATGAATGGAGTTTATTTAGTATATTTACAGACTTACATTTCCATAATTTAATTTGATAACATTTTCATCATCATGTTAAGAAGCCTTATACCCAATAGCAATTATTCCCATTATCTTTCCTTTAATGACCTTAATTCTGAGTCTAGGCAACCACTAATCTAGTTTCTGCTTATAGGTTTTAATATTCTTGACATTTAATATAACTATAATTATTTCATATAACTAGAATTACGCTAGTGTTTACTTTATGGTTGACTTTCTTAGTATAATATGATTCATCCATTTTGTAGCGTGTATAGTATTTCATTCTGTATTTCCAGACAATATTCTGTTATGTGAATATGCTAGGTTTTATATCTGTTTATCAATTGGCAGGCATTGTTGTTGTTCTTTTTGGCTGTAATGCACTGTGCTGCCACAAACATAGGTGTATGAAGTCTTGTATGAATATGTGTAAATGTCTTTTGGGTAAATGTCAGGGTGTGGAATTTCAGGATCATATGGCACTTATATTTAACATTTTGAGGAACTGCCATAAATGTGTTTTCCATAATGACTGTACCATTTTACACTGTCATCAGCAAAGTATGAGGATTCCAACTTCTCCATATTCTCACCAACACTTGTTATGCTTGGTTACAGCTTTTCCAGTGGCGGTAACATAGGAGGATGGATGATTCTTAGCTTGCTTGTTAATTCGTAGTTGAACAAGAACAATTTTCTTTCCTAAGGATGAACTTGATATATGAGTGAGCATTCTGAATCTCCAAGTTGACATTATAGTGTCTGTAGGGATTGAGGCAGGAGAGGCAAGAGGAATGGAATGTTGGAGTAGTTAACAGTAGGATGGAACTATTAGGAGCTCACCCAGGCAGCCAATGGGGAACAAGGATCAGATGAAGTGTCTGAGACCAGGCCCAAGCCAATCAAAACCAGGGACCTTGGTGCCTCATGATTCTGACATGTGCAGAAGAGGCTGACCTCACGGTGGTGTTTTCACACATAAGTGAAACCAGGGACAATGAACTGGAACCACCATATCATCCCTGGAATTGCCTACCAGATCATCCCATAGGTCCAGACTCAAGGCCCGAAGCATATCATACTGTGGAGCCAGCGGAATATAGTAAGAGATGCCAGGTGTGGTGAAGGACAGTGCAAGTGAGTAAGACCTGGATAAGGTGCAGTGACACAGTGACTGTGACAGTGGGATCAAGAGTGTTGAAGATTGTGTGATTTGGGACAGGGCAAGGTTTGAGCCTTTGTTTATAGGGTTGCTAAGTGCCATAGTAGACTTGATAGACCATAACAGCAACAACAACACACCTGGTGAGTGATCTTTTCTACTTCTACAAGTCCATCTCATACTTGATGTATCTTTCCTAATAAACTTATCCTTTCTCTCATTTCCATTCTGTCTATTCACCTTTCCTCTAAACCATAGGTGTAAGCCATGCTGAGATTATTATTTCCAAGTAGAGCATAATCAGGCTATAAAGCCAGGGGACTAGTCCTTGGGTGATCTTTTTATCTTTATAGGTCAACTGACTGGAAGAGATCCGTATTTATTCTGATTCAAAAAAGGTGACCTGACAGAGTGTGGAAATTATCAAACAATATCACTAATAACACACACTATCAAAATCCTGCTGAAGATTATCCAGAAACGACAGGAATAGTACATTAACAGAGAACTACCAGAAATACAGGCTGGGTTTAGAAGAGGTCATGGCAGTAGGGACATTATTGTCAATGTCAGATGGATCTTGACAGAAAGCAGAGTTTACCAGAAGAATGTCTATCTGTGTTTCATTGACTATTCAAAGGCATTTGACTGTGTGGATTACAACAAACTGTGGCTAACCTTGAGGAAAATGGGAATCCCAGAACACTTGATTGTGCTTATGTGAAACCTGTACTTGGACCAAGAAGCAGTTTTCAGAACAGAGTAAGGAAACACTGCATGGTTCAAAATCTAGAAAGGAGTGCATCAGAGATGCATCCTGTCACCATACCTTTTCAATTTGTATGCAGAACAGATTATTCAGGAAGCAGTGCTTTATGATGAGGAGTATGGCATCAATCTATGATATGGAGATAACACAGCCTTGCTTGCTGAAACTGAAGACCTGAAGCGTTTTGCTGCAAAAGGTCAAGGACTATAGTCTTCAATATGGATTGAAGCTCAACGTCAAGAAGACAAAGATTCTCACAACTGGGCCGATTGACATCACCATATTAGATGTAGAAGAGATTGAGATTGCTCAGATCAACAGTCAACGCTCTTAACACCAGCAGTCGTAAGTCAGAAGATGAACTGCACTGGGAAAAATCTGCAGTCATGGACCTCTCCAGAGTGCTGAAGAGCAAAGATGTCAGTCTAGAGACAAAGGTGCATCTAATCCAGGCCATGGTCTTCTCAGTTACTTGTTATGCTCCAGAGAGCTGAACAATGACTAAGATGCCAGAAGAAGAATAGATGCCTTCTAGTTGTGGTCCTGGAGAAGAGTTTTGAACATACCATGGAGTGCCAAGAAAACAAATAGGTCTGTCTTGGAGAGGGTGAAACCAAGTCTATCCTTGGAGGCTAGAATTTTGAAGTTTCACCTCACATACTTTGGGCATGTGGCCAGGAGAGATCGGTCCTTGGAGAATGACATTGTGCTTGGAAGGGTGGATGGACAACACAGGAGAGGAAGGCCCCAGATGAGATGGATTGTTACAGTGACTGGGGCAATGGGAATCTATGTGTTGGAATTAGTGAGATTAGCTCAGAACAGGGAAGGGTTCAGAGCCTGTGGTACATAGGGTTGCTATACATCGAGGGTAGTTCAACAGCACATAACAACAACAACATACTATATTGGGGAGTTTTGAAAAATTTTGTAAATTTAAACATCTTGTTTAGAACCAACAAGTCCTAGGGGGTCTTTGCATTTAAAGTTGGTTGTTATTATATTTTAGAGGAATATTCTTCTAAGTGGTACAGCACTCTTCTGTCAAATGTTGTACTGAGGTAACTTGGGGTTGCTGTGATGCTGAACTTTGTGCTATAGGGGTGTCAAGGGCCATAACGGTTACCCATGGTGGACAGTGTTTGGTGGAGCTCCCAGTTTAAGACAGGTTTGGAAGGAGGAGTGGCATCCACTCTTAAATAACATGTCTCCGGAAGCTCTATGAACTTTGATAAATGTCAGTAGTTATAGATAGGCTTCAGGCTTTTTGTTCATATGGTTGTTATGAGTTGTGCTGGACTCGAAGGCAATCAACAACAACAACAACAACTACAACATCCTTCTGTTTCCCTCTCCCCAACTCAATTGTTTGGCTGAGCAAAGGGGACTGAATCTGGGTATTCTGTACTTGTAACAGTGTCCAGTGTTCCCAATACATCTGGAAGGTCTTTTTTATAAGGTTATGTGAAATGTTTGTCCCACAAAACCACTTGGGGGAACATTGCTAAATGGCATGAGGTTGTTCAAATATTTAATCTACTTTTTTTACAAAAATATTTTATACTGGTTTATTTACAAAGTTTGTATACATTGTTTTTCACACCAGATCTTTCCCATTTTCTTCACCCCTCAATCAAATTGTGTGACCCTATAATTTATGACCCTACCCGGTGCCCCACACATCCTCAGCTCTCTGCTCCCACCCTCCCCCTACTTGGATCCTCATACTCATTCTACAATAATAGTCTTATACAGTTTTTGTCCTTATGGGACTGAGTTATTGCACTTAATGTAATGCTCTCCAGTCCCTCCCAAGTTAGGTAGTAATATACAAAATCATTGCTCCTGTGTGCTGAATAGTATTCCATCTTCTGAATGTACCATAATTTCTTAATCAATTTGTGCCTCAGTTCTCATTCTCTCAAGGTATCTTTCAAGCAGTGGAATAGCTGGGTCTTATGAAATTTCTATGTTCAGCTTTTTGAGGAAGCACCAAACTGCCTTTTAGATTATACCATTTTACAATCCTACTCTCTACATCCTCTCCAACATTTATTATTTGCTGTTCTGTTATACTTTGCCACTGTTACTGGAGTGAGATGGTATCTCATTGTGGTTTTGATTTGGATCTCTCTTCATGTGTCTGTTGGTCATCGAATGTCTTGCTCTGTGAAAAGTCTTTCCATGCCTTTTGCCCATTTTGTAATTGTGTTATCAGTCTTTTTCTTGTGGAGGCCCTGTAGGATTCTGTAAACTTTTGATGTGACCCTTGTCTGAGATGGTGTTGACAAATGTTTTCTCCCCAGTCATTAGGTTTCTTTTCATATTGTTGGAAAAAGTTTTTGATGCTCACAGGGATTTAATCTTTAGAAGGTCCCATTCATCAATTTTATCCTCTCCAGATTGTGAATTTCTGGGTTATTTAGCAGTCTCTTTATACCATAGACTAGGCTGTCTAAGCTTGATCCCAGTTTGTCTCTAATAAGCTTTATGGTTTTGGGCCTCATTCCCAGGTCTTTGATCCACTTTGTGTCGATTTTTTTGTGTATAAGGTGAGATGTGGATCCTATTTCAGCTTTCAGCAGGTAGCAGTCCAGTTTTGCCAGCACCATTTGTTGAAGAGGTTGTCATTTTCCCATTTGATAGGTTTTATTTTCTTGTCAAATATCAGTTGACCATAGATAGCTGGGTCATATCTCGACTCTCAGTTCTGTTCCATTGGTCTATGTGTTGACAGGTTTTATTTTCTTGTCAAATATCAGTTGACCATAGATAGCTGGGTCATATCTCGACTCTCAGTTCTGTT
>NW_006399829.1:11191120-11194141 GCF_000299155.1 Elephantulus edwardii
CTTTTCTGACATTATGTGATTCTTTTCTTAGTAGATGTTAGGTCGTCGTAACCATATAGTAACCCAGAGAATGGCAATGTTTTGTGATGGACCTGTATATTTGTGCTCCCTTCTTGTAACTAAACAGCAGGGGTTCCCTCAAATACCTGAATGGCAAACCAGGAAGCCTATTGTTCCCTTCTAGAAATGGTGTCTCTGTCCACCTGGGGCTGTCCTGGTCCATTGTGCTTGAGCTTAAGGAGTCCTATGTGGTGTAGCTAGACAACAGTATTTCCCCCAAAGTCCTGTGGGTACCACTTGTCTTCCACCTGCACTGTGCATCTTCCATGTGTACCATCTTTAACTCACTTTTGGCAAATTTTTAATTGTAAGTGATTTTTTCTTTTGTGGGTAAGGACAACTCTCTCAGCATACACTCTAGTAGCAGCTCTGGCTCAGTGTGTTTTAAAGTAGAGATGTGACCCATCGAGGTCTAAATGTCATAATGAGTCTAGATCAGTATTTAAAAAAAAGGAAAGTAGCATACAGTGGAAAATATCACAATGAAGCAATGTGATTTAGGTAGGTGCTGTTTTTGACTCTGAAAGGTAGATAATTTTTGGTTGTTTTAAAAAATTTAATTAACAATAAGATATAAGCTATTTGGTCATTTATTTGGTGTAAAGACTGATTTGCTATTAGAGTCACAAACTAAATTGTCATTTTACTGTGTTTGTGGAGAAGATTGTCTAATTGGTAAGCACTTATGTGCCATTTTGCTGTACTGAGGTAACTTGTCGGTTGTTGTGATACTGAAAGCTATGCCACTGGTGTGTTGAATGCTACAAGTGTTAACTGTGGTGGACATGTTTTAGTAGAGCTCCAAGATTCAGGCAGACTAGGAAACAGGACTGGCCATCCATTTCTTAAATAGTAGGTCTCTGAAAACCCTGTGAGCAATAGAGGAACATGGATAGTTATAGTAATATCAGATTGGAAGTCAATCGAAATGAAGAAAAACAATTGGCACATGGAATGTATGTAGCTTGAATGTTGAAAAACTAGAAATTGTAAAAAATGAAATGGATTGCATGAACATCAACATACTGCACATTAGTAAGATGAGACAGACTAGCTTTGGCCACTTTGAATAAGATAATCATAAGGTATACTATGCTGGGAATGAAAAACAAAAGAAGAATGGGATTGAATTCGTAGTCAAAAAGTCAATTTAACGTTCTACCCTGTAGTACAATGTTGTGAGTGACAGGATATTAACCCATACATATACAGGGAAGACCTGTTGATATGTCTATTATTAAAATATATTCTACTACATTTAGAGCCAAAGAAGAAGAAATTGAAAATGTTTACCCAATCTGGCTATCTAAAATTGACTGGACATGCAATCAACACGTATTCATGTTAATTGGTGACTGGAATGCAAAAGCTGTAAACAGTGAAGAGGGAATAGTAATTGGAAAAAATGGGCTTGGTGATAGAAATGAGGCTAGAAATTCTATTTCCATTCTATGATTGAATTTTGTGTTTTCAGTGATTTATTCAAATACCTTTTTAAAAGGGCGCAAATAGTGACTTTACACACGGACCTCACCTGATGGGTTTCATAGGAATCAGCCTGACTATATGTGTGGAAAGAATTGTTGGAGAAGCTCAATATTGGCAGTAAAAACAAGTCGGCCAGGGGAGGACTGTGAGTCTGATCATCAATTACTCAGATGTAAGTTCAAATTGAAGCCAAAGAAAATGTAAATAAGTCCAAGAGAGCCAAGATATAATCTTCAATCTATTCCATCTGAATTTCAAGGTCATGAGTGGGAGGATACCTTTGACAATAATGGCTAATATTCTACCTACAATGGTTTTGAAGCTCCAAAGGCTAAGAAACATCCACCCCACAGGCTTTGGGGATTCTATCCACTCCATGTTTGCTCTGGCATCTCAGCTAGAGTTTGGATTTTTCCTCACATCTTTCACAACTTTCCCCTGATCATATATTTGTAATCAGCAATTTGTTAGCTTAAATTTCCCACACGCTCCTCATTCTTGAGCAAGGAGATAGCCAAAGGCCAATCAGGTTTTATAAACAACATTTCTGAGTTAGGTTTGTTGCTGAGCTAGGAAAGGTAATACTCTTCCAGTTTCATTGGTTATTATTTCCCATGCTTCCTACAATCTGATTATATGGCTCAACATGTAAATGAGAATTTGGTACCTCATAATCTATCCTAGGTCCATGTGGCTGGGCCATAATAGTTCGTTATTCTTTCTAGAGGCTATTCATCTTCCCGATCTCCTATGGCTAGGCTGCAGAGTTAAAGAGGAAGAGATTGGGTAGCCAAGATGCCTTTTGGTGTGAAGAGGCAACAGGAAGAATGAAGGTTTGATAATCCCTGTTACACAGCTTTCACTCCACTTACCAGGGAGGCAAGTATAGATTCTGTTTCCACACACTTTACACAGCCTAGCTGGAACTTCCCTGCCTTTTGAACTTCCTAAGACTTCACACTTTTCCCTCAGGGAGACAAACCCTTGCAGAGGGTTATGCTCTGTTCTGTTCTTACCCCACCACTCACCTTTTCCTGTTGAGATATTTAGGACTTTCTGTCTCAGGTGTGTTAATTCACCTAGAAACAAAGTGAAGTTTTTGCCCTGCCTGGTTGGTAAAAGATAATACTGTCCTATAATTGAAGGCTTTAGTATCCAGACAAGGGAGCCTTTTTCTCCTTGGGTAACATTAACAACTTCATGAGACAGTATTTCTTTTGCCTCCCATGGTCACTGATACCCAACAGGAGTGCCCCCCCCCCCCCCCGCATAACATAAAGTTAAATATGGGGATTGAACTATGCCTCTGCTAATGCCCGAAACAGGTTTTTCTGCCCAAGTGCAATTTGGGGTTTAGCTTTTTCATAGAATTAAGAAAACGCTGGCGAGGTTGTGGAGAGACTGGAACCCTTATTCACTGTTGGTGGGAGTGTAAAATGGTGCAACCACTGTGGAAAGCATTGTGGCGCTTTC
>NW_006399829.1:11194800-11196589 GCF_000299155.1 Elephantulus edwardii
CAAAATCTCTGTAGATGTTCATTGAAATGAAAAATAAACAAACTAAATTAAAAATAAGAAGAAAACATTCAAAAAGCGTTTTCTAGATGACACTGGACCCACCTTTTGATGAAAAGGAAAACACGAGGATTTAACCGTTTCCCATCTATCCCTAGAACTGCTTGTACTTATGTTGCCATTGTGAGTCTTGGGACCTAGTAATAATTAGTCATCTATGACTCGACGGCATTAAACAACACAACAACAACAACAGGGTGTTGTACTGGTGGGTTTGCACTCGGAAGTGACCATTCCTTTTTTGAGGATTAACTGGGCACTCTTTAATGGCTTCGGCCAGGTGGCCCATTTGACACACTCCAGTAGTCACAGCTGCACCGTCCCCACTTTTTACACATGGACACTTATTTTCTGCTCTGTAACTTCTTTCAGTCTAGTGAGTCACATGAAAAACTACAGGTGAAGCTAAGGGCATAACAAGCATCAAAGTTTAGTATTGCTTGGCTGGGTTCCCTTTTACTTCAGTCTGGGAAATGATGGAGCTGAGAGGTCTCCACTCTGTTGCTCCCAAGGCTCTAATTTAAAAGGTTATGATAGTGGGAGACTCCTTTGGATTACAACAGACATAGATCTTCTCCTGGGTGGTGCATACAGAGTATTGTGTGGAACTGTAGGTGCCCAGTATGGTCTGTTTACATTCATGGTGTTTGTAGAAAAGCTGTGAAGTGGCCATTGGCAGTATGGATGCATCGTTTACACAGGTCACCCTCTCCCCTCCTTACAACCCAAAGTCCAATTAACAATGAGTCCCATGGTAGATGTCCTCATGCTTCGTCTATGTGTAGACCAGCCAGCTTCCAATTTGTGGAGGAAGCAGGGCTCGTTGGTCTCCTCAGATTTCTTTTGCAAGGGTTGGCAGGGCCAGCTTTGGCTGTCCCTGGAGAGGAACGTCTGCTGGGATGAATCCAGGCAGGGATTCCTCCCACTTTGGCTATAGTTGGCGTGATCGAAATGAAGAGCTGGAGGCCTTTCCATCTGGGCATAAAGAGAGCCAGGGTCCAGTTTTTCACCCAGACCTGATCTGCTAGGAAAAAGGGTTGAACCAGTACAGGGAGACTGACAGGAGTCTGGTCAGTTAGTTACCCATGAGGAAATTTCCCCTTCCTAGGGCCTGTGGCTGTCTGTGCAGCAGTCTTTCCTAACTCTTTAGGGGTTTCTGGGCAGACGGTGAGGATCGGTGGTGGTCTATTTCACAGTATTTTATAAGGGAAACACCCAGACACTTTAGAGGAGTATATCTAACTTTAAACTGAACTAGTAGTATGGCTTGGACCCAAGGAAGTTTTGCTTCTTGACATAGCTTACTAATGCCTGCTTCAAGAGTTCTATTCATGCTCTCTATTCTGCCTTCAGAGAGAGTGTGGCCCTGCAGGTACCTTGGCTTGGCACTCTGGTTGCCACAACTGTTAGAGAAAAAATTTCAAGCTGCTCAGTTGTGAAAATTTGTTAGGAGAGCCACAGGAAACTTGCACTGAAGAAAGGAGTACAAACTTGGAATGCTGCCCAGAGTCTGGCCTGTTTACCTTCGCACAGGTGCAGTAGCAGTGCCAGGTCTGAATGTGGCAGATGTTGAGAAGGCCTTCATCCTGGACAGCGGTAGGAACACCCCGCATGTTACTTCCCAGCCCTCAGCAGTGGCCCTGACATGGTGAACATCAACTGTGTCTGTCTTCCTTCAGGGCACAGAGGCAGACTACTGCACTTGGCTCCGAGTCCAGACTATACCCAGATA
>NW_006399829.1:11197394-11198692 GCF_000299155.1 Elephantulus edwardii
CCAGATAGTAGGCTCTGTGTCCAGGAGAAAATGAATATACTTACCAGTAATGTTAATGCTCATCCACGGCTCTTCTGGGAGGATCTAAATCGTTGAAGCGTCCTCCTTTGTTTCCAGCTGGGAGCTGGGGCCTGTCAGTCCTGTCAGCCACGAGGACCTGATGTGGGCCACCTTGGCCAAGTGTCCTTCAGAGCCACACTTAAAGCAAGTGAATGGGAGCTTCCTCTCTACTCCCTTGCCTATCTGTGGCTTTCGTCTGCGACACTGTCCACTGAAGAGACCCAGCTTTCCACAGTGGAAGCAATTCTGACCTCCTTTATTACCTTTGGGATGCACCCAGATATTTTCTGCTGAAGCTGATGGGACAGCCTGTGTGTGGAGATGCTGTTAGTCACCCAGCTCCATTACGTTTCAGTTTCCACTTTCAAAAGAGAGGACAATCATCTTATCCTTGTCTTTCCCATGATCTAGCTTTGAGTATCAGTGAAGGTGAAGAACTATTCTTATTGAGAACACCTGTTCTCCTGACCTTTCTCAGATTACTTGCTTCTCTTCCCTTATTGCTCAGCAACATGGACTCTCACAGACTAAGAGTAACTACAGTGGCCATGATGAGTGCTCAGTCTGCCAGCGGTCAAGAACAACATTGAGTCCCCAGTGTGGAACATCTCTCTAGTAATCAACTAGCAACTTGGTGGTGGGTCCATTACATTGGATGACTTCCTGGATGGAAAGGGCACAATTTTATTCCTGCTGGAACAGACACTTACTCTAGATACTTGTTTACCTTCTCTGTACACAAGGCTTCTGCCAAGGCCATGGTGTATGAACTTGGAGAATGTCATATTCCCTCTTATGGTAGCCATAATGCCATAACCTAGGAAAAAAGTACTCACTTTGAAATTAAGTATGACTATGGACTCATATTTATGGAATTCACTGGTAGTAGTGTTTCTCTCATTAACCTGAAGTAGCTGGCATGATAGGATGATGGAATAGTCTTCTAAAGTATGGTTGGAGCAGTGCTTTCTAGCAGACTGTATATGCAAATCTATGGAGTTGTTTTTCCAGTAGCTAGGCCTTCTGTGTTCAAGAATCAAGGAGTGGAAATGTGAGTGGTGCTGTTAGTAACCCCTAGATACCTTGCTTGCTGAAAGTGAGGAGGACCTGAGGTACTTGCTGCAGAAGATCAAGGATTGTAGTCCTCTGTATGGATTGCAGTTCAACATCAAGAAAACAAAAATCCTTTTGTGTCTGTCTATTTCACTCGGCATAATGTCCTCCATTTTGAATAATAT
>NW_006399829.1:11199441-11210921 GCF_000299155.1 Elephantulus edwardii
CAATGATATCAGCTTAAATGCTAAGGAGTGCATGATTTAAGCCATGTTTTTCCAGTCACCTGTTATGTATCAAGCGTGTTGGAGATAATAAGGACACCGCAGGATAGGATAGAGTTCCGATCTGTTGTACATAGAGTCATTATGAGTCATTCTCAACTCAATGACACTTAACAATAATAACAACACTGACTCCCTTGTAAAATTTTTGCTTCCTGACCTGTTTTGTGAGCCTGAAAGTCCTAGTTGCAAAGGGAGAAATACTCTAACCTGGAGATAGAAGATTGCTTTTACTGAACTGGAAGTTAAGAATACCATGCAGCCCCTTTTTGGACTGACATTACATCATGGAACTAAAGAACATATGCTTGGAATATGGAGATTACTTGTATTGTCTCTTTGTACTACCATGCCCTATGATTAAAGTCACCAGAAAACTAGAGCAATGCAATTCTGATTTGAGTAGTAATTGCTTTGACCTTTGAGACATGAAAGTTTCAGCCACTCTTTGAGACAATCAAGACCAGCTGAGGTATTTGCTGACCATAAAGGAAGTACCTGAGCAGAAGACAAAGAGATAAATACTACTTATGACCATGTGGCTAGTTCAAGGACTGTAATTGTTATGAGCATTTCTTTCTTACATGTGTGTCTTAACTGTTTTTGTATTCTTATAAAAGTTATAAATGGAGCTACTCTGATTCTTGTTATAAACACACTGTTGTTTTTTTCAAATGTCATCTATTCAATGGAGAGGGATGGCAAAGGAGAGGAAGAGACTCAACCACCAGGGTGGCTGCAGCAATGGGCATGAGTGTGTGTGGTTGGCAAAGGATCGGACAAGGTTCAGATCTGTTGTTCAGACAACATGTGAGCAATGAACATGTTCTGTGAGTTGAAATCGATGGCACCCCACACCAACCTTAACAGTCAACTACTTGTGACTTAGGAGGGAGTTCTGGTTGCTTTAGTGGTAAGGAGTTGTACTGCCAACTCAAAGGTATACGGTTCGGATGTACTAACTGCTGTGAAAAAGATTGGCAGTCTCCTCCTAGACAATTTACTGCCTCTGAAAAACCACTGGAGGGTTAGATATAAGTCGATTCCAACTTGATGGTACACAGCAAAACAACAGGTAGACTAGCAGTCAAAGTGAGTCTATGAACAACAGATCTGAGCCACACTCTATCCTTTGCCATCCGCACAACCTCTGATATGTTCAAGCCCATTGTTTCTGGATATGTTGGTCAACAGGCTTGACTTTTTTTTGACATCTTCCAGGCTCCACTTACGGGGGGAAATAGATAATTTAACAAAATCCCCATGTGAGTTGATGACATAGGACACAAGTGATATTGATACTCTAATGTTTTATTCATGAACTTACAACAACAACAATAATGTGTTATTCATGAGTTTATTATTGTGCATCACATTGCTTATGGTTATTTGCTCACTAAAGTTATAGGAGAGAGTTGAGTACAGTCATAAAGTTGATTTTATTTGTGAAGAACGTGAAGAATGATAGAAAAGGGAACACAGTTCTCTAGATTACTCCCTTCATAGTCTTAGCTATCCATACGAGGTGTTTCTCTGAGAGACGAGTGTAGACTCCAGGTTTTTGAGGGTCTCCACATTTCCCTAGATATCCAAAGGAAGTGATGCCTCTTAAAACACCATCACATATCAAGGGGCTTCCAGAATCTCCCTGGAAGAAAACAAGAAGTATGATGGGGATCAGCACTGAACATGATCTTTGGTTAAATGGAAGAAATTTTATATCATGTAATATGGAGTTACAACCCAAACTTTTTGAAATATTCTGTTATTTTTAATTGGCTCACTTGGCTTATTTATGAGCCAGTACAAATAGAAACATGTGTTACCGTTTCTGCTGTCAGTTAATGCTGAGACTACTCACTTTATTTGACTCTTTACTTTCATAAAGGAATCACTTCCATTGGCTTTTTATTTTTCCCAAAATGATGAAATAACTCAAGGCACAAAATAGTAAAATTCAGGTGGGACATTGAGAGAGTGAAAACCATGGAAAAGTTTTCTGCTCCCTGTGTTAGAGAATTACCTTCCATCCTCCTTAAGGAACCAAATCCAAGCAACTTTTCCTGCTCCTTCACTCAAATTAGTGATGAATGTCTTCCTACGTCTCCTTGGATCATTTGATGGTGGAAAAAAACTCCAGGAGTGAGAGCTGATACTTACACTCTGAGTGACACCACAGGAGTGCGGCTTCTGTTAGCTGTTGTTGTTGTGCACTGTTGAGTCTGGACTGACCATAGCCGACCCTCCAGTGGGTTTTCAGAGGCAATTAATCATACAAGAGGAGATTGCTCATCTTTATACTGCATACCAGCTGGTGGATTCGAACTGCAATCCTCTGAGATTGTAGTGCAGCTTCTACCACTAGGCCATTAGCTGTAGGAGGCTACTTTTTAGTCTTTCTGACAGAGCCAACAATTGTGTGAGCGTTTATTCTCTCCTGGAACTCACAAGCTCAGCTGTGAGTTAGTTCCAACTTGATGGCAATGAATTCTGGGCTTATCAATGTTCGATCCACCAGGAGAGCCAGCATATTTAAACATAGTGGAAGGCTGGAGTTTAAGGACCACCAACTATGACATAGACCGCAGACATTAATACTGTTACCAAACTCAGCAAGCTTGACTCTACCAGGGGCTCTGTGAATTCTCCTCCTGTGTGGCTCACAGCTTCTGATAAGCCGCCGTGGGCTCAGCTATAAGTTGCTTCCCACTCAACAATTGAGTGAGTGCTTGGTGTTTGAAGGAGACGTGATGGTTTAGTGGGTGGAGAATTGTGCTGCTGACATATAGGAGGTACTTCACTGCCAGTTAGAATTCACCAACAGCTTTGAGGCAAAATGATGGGCAATCACCTTTAGTGGGATTTACAGCCTCCTAAACCCACTAGAGGGTCAGTTAGGAGTTGATTCCAACTTGAGGGCAATGCGTTTTGGGTTTCTCAGAGTCAGATCCACCGGCAGGGGGAGAAACATGCACATGTTGTTGAGTGCTAGCTTGTCAGAACCCACCTTTAGTGGGTTTCCAGGGGGAGCTGATTGTCCACCCTTCCCCTATGGAGCAACCGGTGTATTTGAACTGCCTGCTTTGGGAATTGTAGCACAGTTTCTTACCACAGAGCCACTACAACTCCCTAATATATAGAGAGTACATAGGGCTCTGCAAACACATTAGTCTGAGGAACCAACTCCAACTTACTGATAGGAAACTACCAATGATTCCTGTCTTGATTATGAAATTGGCCTTGTGAGGGCATAATGTAAGTTATCATGTGAAAAATCTGTTATTCACATGTTTCTTATGCCAATAGTGTCTGAAATTCTCAGTCCTTTATTGATTCATCAGTAATAAATTCCAAGAAGTCTTGAGTGTTGAGAGAACTAGAGAATTATTATCTAATTTGGTGGTAGATAGTTGGCTATTGGGAGGGAGACTAGCATCTAAGAACATGCTGTTTTGGGGTTCCTGGGTGTCCAGAGTAGTAGAGGAGAGGGGGGTGGTAGATGGAGGGCAAAGAGGGGGCACTGAGAGAGTGCTAAACTCAAACACCCTCTTGATATTTGCTAAGCTGGGGTACCAAAGGAGCTCAATGTTTGATAATTTCCAAGGGATTAACATTGTATACTCTTTCTCTTCAGGTCAGCTACTTTTGGGTCCTTGGGAGAAGTTAAAAATGAGTTGTTAGTATTTTTAACTTAAAATATTGTAAAGTACCATTATTGTGAAAAGAGAAGGATAACCAGTAAGAAGTGATTGGATATCAAAATAGGGAAAGAGAAGGAGCAGAGAGGCTGGGGGCGGGGGGGAATATCATGGGGTGACAGAGTTTCATGGGTTCAGGGAGGGACAAAACCCTAAACAAACACAACATGCATGAATGAAAATCCAGTGTAAACAAGTTATTGTTTGCCAACCAAGAAAACAAGCAAATAAACACACTGTAAAGTGTTGTGGTTGTTTTTTTTTTGTTTTTTTTTCTGCTGCTGTCTATGTTCATCACTCCTTGGAGGACTCGTGTGGAGGAGGCTGTTTGTGGACTGGCTCACATCTGATCTATCAAACTGTGGAGTCCAGCTCCATATTCTGAGCCAGGTCTGGGAATGAAAAGTGTTTCAGAGTCCCTGTGATTAATCAGGAGGGCAAGAAGTGGGGAGGCTGGGAGTTTTGAATGGGTATTAAAGGCCCAAGAGCCCTTGATTTCAATTTACTCTCCCAAGTGTTATACATTTTCAAGTTTAGTTCTGTCCGAGTAAATATGAAAAGCAAAAAGGAGAAACATGGCTTCTCAGTGGATTCTAGGATAAAAGCTAGAAGGTGCAGTAGGGGTTAACCTGCACATTAACAACAAACTTTACCTTTGTTGAGCAACCTAGTTGAGCTGAGGTAATTAATTTATTTACTAGAGCCTAACAATTTTTTCCCCAAAAGTACTAGGATTCTGTATAAGCCAACACCACCACCAAATGGACCATTGCATTCATCATGTTTTGCATGTGTGTGTGACTGGATCCGGTGGGTGGGACATCACATTTTAGTTCACTTACATCACATGAATCTCTCCCTCCTTTGGGGTTTCCAGCACAGATCATATTGAGTCCGATCACGGGATTATAAGCATAGTGCTTTTCATCATTGCAGGTTTTTCTGTCTATGACAGTGACGTTGACTTCTCGCAGGGTATCTGAGGGATTAGGTGATTTATTATTAGTCTTCCCCCATCCGGCAACTTCACATACTGTTCCTGGCTTTACATCCTTGGCATTTTTAGGTAGTTTAAGAGTACCTACGTTTGTATTAAGAGCTGCAGGTTTGTTCAGCTGTAGAGACACAGAAAGAAAAAAAAAAAGAGCAATAGAATTTACATTTCCTTTTATATTCTAGTTCAACCCTTGGGGACCCACTTAGTTGAGCCTGCCACTTTTGAGACACCAAGGAAAGGTTTGCATTTAGCTGGTTAGAGTGTCAGAAATCTTATAGTTTTTTTGAAGTTCAGCAAACTTACCTTTAGGAGTTGCAGATCACCCTCGTGTGTGACTGGATCATAGCATGGGTAGGGAGTTCCATTCTCAATTAATATTATTTGTTTTTGTGATTCGTTTTTGGTTCTCGAGTGAGCTCCAAGAATGACCTTGACTCTTTCGATCCTGAAATAGACAACACTACTTAACTGGATTTACTCTTTTAATAAAAAAATAATCAATCTCATAGTTTAATTTGTAAATACACTTGCTATGAAGACATTTTTCTTTCAACCAAATCAAATGAGATCAACCCTACCAAAAACCCAACAAACTTTAAATTATATAAAAGTAAGATGTTATAAATTTCATTATTATTATCACTAGTTTATTTGTAGCCAAGTGTGCTTTAAAGAAAAAGAAATGTAAAAGGCTTATAAATATCATCATTATTCTATCAGTTTATTCATAACAAAGTAAAGAAAGTTCATTAAAAATTAAAGAATAGAATTCCATTGCATTTAAGTTCTAATCTTGGAATTTCTGTTGAGGCTTAAAGGTTGTTTTACTTTGCCTGTGATAGAGAATGATACTGCAGATAGCTGAAAAACAGTTTTCAGTGGTCCAGAAATGAGAGAAAATGACAGCTGGCAAAGAATAAAGAACTTATTTGGTGAATAAAGAATTTATGGGGTCTATGTATGAGACACCAAATGGTAAAGGTTTTAGAAGAGGCCTTGCCATTTGAGGACTGTGTTTGATGGTAGTGAGGGGCTGAATCTTGGCTACCTAGCTATTGAGTTAATTAGAAAGTCCTTGAGTGGCAGGCACAATTTGTGCTCAATTACTGACTTAAAGTTGGGTGTTCAAATCCACACAGTGGCACTATGCAAGAAAGTCTTGGGTAGTTCACTTGCATGAAGATTATAGTCAAGAAAACCTATGGAACCGTTCAACTTGTAACACATGAGACCATCTTGATATGTAATTGACTTAATGAGAATGAGTTTTAGGTTTGGTTTAGTTTAGTTAGGTCAGGGTGCCTAAAATGTAAAGGGTTTGAGAAAGTATTTGAGAAAGTTTTGAGAAAGGGTGTGAGATCCTGTAGCTTTAATGGGATTAATGCATCTTTTAATTATTATGACCTCAAATCAGAATATCTCCATAAATATTTTATAAAACCAAAGCACTTACTCTGAACAATGAGCTGCAGTCAGTACCCAGGTTTTTGCAATCAAAGCTCCAGCACAGAGATTTCTTCCTTCAATTAGGACCATGTATGGTTTTGAATGAGGAGTTACTTCATGTCCTCCAATGATTGTTGCACAAAAATCTAATAGAAAAGGGTACTTACTCAAAGAACTCTACTTAATGTCATGACTAAGGGGAGTAATCATTTTTGTAGGTGACAATGAAGCATACATGAGAGCCTTTCCCCTCTGTTTTTCCTTTATGCTGTCCTTGGACCCCTGAATGAACATCATATTCTTGTTGGACTTTCTGAGAGTCTTTTTTTTTTTCACCCACAGAAGCCAAGTTGGCCTGCCCAGGGATAAAACAAGGAATCTGCCACAAATCACTACCCTCAATCCTCAGATCTGGAAAATGACATATAACTGAAGCTTGGTCATTTGTTAGAGGAGATACTGGAGATGATGGGAACACTGAGTATCCTCAACCTCTGTCTCTTTGAGCATTAATGTAGTGAGTTGTGTGCCTTGAGACATTGTCAAACTTCTTTTTCACCCCAAGTCTTTGCAAAAAGCATGGCATGAACTGATAATACCTTTTAGCTGTGTTTTGATCCATAAAGGTTTTATTGTTGTTTTTGTCATTGTAGGATGTAAGGTCTTTGAACTTTGTACTGTCCTTACTCATAAATCAAGAAAATAACTGCCTCTGAGGCTACCCTTCAGTTTTCCAAACTGAACTTTATAGTTGAATCTAAGGCCTTTCCAAGAGGTAGAAATAAGGTGGTATAGAGACACAGTAAAGCTGTAAAATTTCCTTGATGGTAAGCTAAAAGTATAGGTTCATTGTTAGAAATTTGTAAGATCCAAACACAAAGTAAAGCATATATACAATGACTGAGAGAACGCTGTGTCTTTGTGATACACTCTTAGATCTTTATTTTCCTCAACCAGATCTTCCTTATTTCTCCTAAAACATCTCTTATAACTGTTGTCCATTCTTTACAATGTGGTGCATAATTTATGGAATCCACACTGTTGAATACCTTTGCATAGCCAATAAAACAGAAGATTTTGAGGACAGTGCATAGTTAGTCAGGGTTGTATTATGCTGTCCATGTTGTTGTTGTTATGTGCTGTCGAGTCGTTTGCAGCTCATAGTGACCCTATGTACAACAGCCCTAAACCCTGCTCTACCCTGTGCCAATCGCATTGCCTCTGACACACCCCTCTCGATTGCCCCAGTCACTGAATGAATCCACCTCATAGAAGGTCTTCCCCTCCTGTGCTGTCCCTCCACCCATAGGTCACTGTAAGTTGGAGCTGACTGATGACTTCTGACAACAACAACAACAACAACAACAACAACAACAACAACAACAACAATTATTGACCGAAGCTCTTAGTTCCTTGAGTTGACACAGTGCTGGCTATTCCATGGTGAATGCTAACACGTTACCAAATTATGAATAAAGTTGAAGACTTGGTTTTCAGAAGACTTATCAGAAGACTTGGTCTCATATAATCTGGGCACCTTATCAGGAGAGGCAAGTCCTTACACCATGATGGGAAAAGTAGAAAATTGATGATGGGAGGAAGACCCTTGATGAGATGGATTGATCCAATGACTACAATAAACTTATGCACAGCAGGGATTGTAAGGATACCACAGGAATGAGAAGGGTTTCGTTCTTTTTTTCATAGGTTTGATGTGAGTTAGAGCTGACTTGACAACATCTAACAACAACAGCAACAACATATACACATATATATTTATTTGTAACATTTCTATATATAAGATTTGATGAAGGTTGTGGAGAGAGCGAGCCATGTGGAGTCTCATTTCAAGAAAGAAGTTGGGAAGACAAAACTCCAGGCAAATTCTAGAAATAAAACTCAAGGAAACATAGAGAATATTATCCAATTCTCAGTTTTTCTTAGGGTAAATAATTTATAGATAGTTAAGCTTAAGATCCCATATTTGCAGGCAAAAATATGTCCACCTTTCCTGTCACCAAACATTCCTAGAAAAGTCAAAGGCAGGATTTAGAACAGGTGGAAGCTTTCAAAACAATTGAGAAATAGTGGTACATTCATACAATGGAATAGTATGCAGCACTCATGAACAATGGAATAGTATGCAGCACCCAGAAGCAATGATTTCATAAAATAATATATAAGGTGGGACAAAGTAAGGGTTTTATGCTGAGTTAGCTAGTTCATAAGGATAACCACTGCATAAGATCATTATTGTAAAAATAGAATAACTAGTAAGGTGTGTGTAAAAGTCCAAAGGGCGAAAGGAAACAGTCAACTTCTCCTTCCTCTAATCTGGCAAGAACAGCAAAACCTTTAACTGTGGCCTTTATCTCAGGGCTCCTTTGGTCATACCTTGCCACAGTTTATCCAAAACAATGTCACAGTCTCCCCACCACCATTGGGTCTTGCCACCAAGATCTCACTGTCACCAGGTCTTGCTTGCTGGCTATCCCAAGTCTTATTGGCCTCAAGTAAGCTTAATTCATGGGGAGCTTACTAAGAGAAGGGATGTTAGAGTATATTTAGTCCATTAAAGATGTAGCTTAATAAATAAATATTGTGAAGCTACCAAAGAGTTGTACATAGGGTTTTCAAACAGATTCATCCTAGAGAGGGTTAAACCAGGCTGCTCCTTGGAGGCAAGGATTCTGAGGCTTCGTCTGACATACCTTGGACATGTTGTAATTAGGGACAGGTCCTTGTAGAGGGACATCATGCTTGGGAAGGTGGAGGGACAGCGTAGGAGGAAAAGACCCTCTATGAGGTGGATTGATTCAGTGACTGTGGTAATCAGGATGGGTGTGCCAGAGGCAGTGAGATTGGCACAGAATAGAGCAGGGTTTAGGGCTGTTGTACATAGGGTTGCTATGAGTCGCAAGTGACTCGACAGCACATAACACCACCACCACCACGAAAGAGTTGTTATGAGGACATTCTCAGTGTCCAAGTGTATTTTCATATAGTCTCTAGTTTAGGAAAAATATTATGAAAATTTGATTCTTTCCTTTTTTTGTGTGTGTCTAGGTAATATTGACCTTAGACATTTTAAAAATATGTGTGCAGGCAAACTAACTGGGAGTGGGAAGATAAATGGAACTATACTCATGATTTCATACAGTTTTAATAGATGATATTTCTACACATATATTCATAAGGCCTGAAAATACAACCGTATTCTTTAAGAAGATAAAAAGGAAAGACAAATACTTGGGAGTGATCAATAATGTATCATTAGAGAAAAGGAAGACACAAAGGAATACACAAGAGATATAGATAGCAAAATAAACACCAATACTCACCCAACCCTACATTATCCAGAAATTGGAAACATGAATCTGTGAGTGGATGCATAGGCAGAGGGATAAGATAGACATAGGGAGGCGAAAGAGAAAAGGCTACACTTATAACCATTTACATGTTTGTTAGAGGATATTTCTACATGCACATTGGAATATGCTGTAAATATATCCATGTACAATACACTAGAGGCAGCAAGGGACAAAGTTATGTAAACATCTCAGTTATAATCAGATATACTTGGGATATGAGTTGCTGGTTCTTAGGCCTTAGGGCCATGCTGTTGTTAGGTGCCACCAAGTTGGCTATGATTCAAAGCCACCATATGAGCAACAAATTGAGGACTATAGTCTTGAGGATTATCAAGATCAATTGGTTTAACAGTCCACAAAGACTATTCCACATCTTAAAATCAAGCTGTTGATTCTCTCCCATCTGGAACAAAGAAAAGTGAAGGGCAGAAAAACATGTATATAAACAATTAATTCAAAGAATTGGTAACTTCAACTTCTATGTCTCTGGAATGAGAAAAATTACTAGGGCTTGGCTAACCTTTGCTGATTACTTTAAAGGGGACTACAGTAGTGGGTCCTGACAGAGCAGCTGAAAAATGTTCAACAAAACAAAGTTACAAAAGTGGTAAAGCTTGTTGGTCTGATACAGACTGATAGAACCTAGACTATGCTCTTAGTCATCATTGAAATCTGAAACAAACTTTATCCTTCTAGTTCAATCTTTAGTCAAAGACTAGACCTATAAAGTGAAATGAATAAGAATCCCAGAACACTTAATTGTGCTCATATGAAACCTATACCAAGTAGCAGTCATCAAAACAGAACAAGGGAATACTGCATGGTTTAAAATCAGGAAAGGTCCATGTCAGGGTTGGATCTTTTCTCCAAACTTATTCAGTCTGTATGTTGAGCAACTCATTAAAGAAATTGGACAATATGAAGAAGAATGTAGCTTCAGAATTGGAGAAAGACTCATTAAGAATCTGCAATAAACATAAAATACAACCTTGCTTACTGAAAATTAAGAAGACTTGGCACACTTGCTGCAGAAAATCGAAGCCTAGAGTGTCTTCAATATGGATTACATCTCAATATTAAGAAAACAAAATCCTTACCACTGGACAAATAGGTAGCATCGTGATAGATGCAGAAAGAACTGAAGTTGACAATTGTTTCATTTTACTTGGATCCACTATCAACACTCATAACAGCAATCAAGAAATCAGAAGATGTGTTGCATTGGGAAAATCTGCTTTCAAGAACCATCCTTGCCACAATGCTAAGGAGGAGGGATTGTCCATTTAAAGATTAAGTAAGGTGTGCCTTCTCCAGGTACTTACTGAAGGAGATAAAAGACCATAGTCTTCAATATAGGTTACATCTTAACATGAAAAAAAAAAAATCCTTGCCACTGGACCAATAGACATCCACTGAGATACACGGAGTAGACTGAAGTTGTTAATGATTTTACGTGGATATACAATCAAGACCAGGGAAACAGTAGTAAAAAAAAATTAAAAGATGTGTTGCATTGTTGAAAATCTGCTTCCAAGGATCTCTTCAAAGTGCTAAAGAGGAAGGATGTCAGTTTAGAGGCTAAGATGAGTCTGATCCAAGTCATGGTATTTTCAATTGCTTTTCATACACCTGAACATTGGATAATGAATAAGGATGACAGAATAAGATGTCTTTGAATTGTGCCATTGGAGAAGAGTACTGAATATTCCTTGAACTGCCAAAGAACAAGCAAGTCTATCTTGGAGGACGTGGAAGCAGGGTTCTTCTGGAGGCAATGATGGTGAACTTCATCTCATATACATTGAACAAGATATCAGGAGAGGTCAGTCCTTGCAAAAGGACAGCATGTTGGGAGAAGTAAGGGGTTGTTGTTGTTGTTGTTGTTGTTGTTATGTGCCGTCGAGTCATTTG
>NW_006399829.1:11214324-11248069 GCF_000299155.1 Elephantulus edwardii
ATGGTCTTCGCAATCACTTGTTATGCATCAGAGAGTTGGACAATGACAAGGGAGTTCAGAAGGAGAATTGATGCCTTTGAGCTATGGTGCTGGAGAAGAGTATTGAGAATACCATGGACTGCTTGGAAAACAAACAGATTTGTCCTGGAAAGGGTTAAACCGGGTGGCTCCTTAGCGGCAAAGATTCTGCGGCTCTGTCTAACATACTTTGGACATGTTGTGAGGAGGGACCGGTCCCTGGAGAGGGATATCATGCTTGGGAGGGTGGAGGGACAGTGCAGGAGATGAAGGCCCTCTATGAGGTGGATTGATTCAGTGATTGGGATAATTGGGATTGGAGTGTCAGAGACAGTGCAATTGGCACAGGACAGAGCGGAGTTTAGAGGTGTTGTACATAGGGTCGCTATGAGTTGCAAGCGACTCGACGGCACATAACAACAACAGCAACAATTATATAAAAATAATTACATAAAGTGAAATCTCACCACGCAGGAAGGGTTAGGATAGAATGAATGGAAATGAGAGTTAAAGGAAGGATCTAGGAAACATACTGCCACAATGAAGAAATTGTAGTTGTCATGGATTGACAACCCTGCCCAACCCCAAATAACTCCAAACTCATTGCTGTCAAGTCAGAAATATACCTTGAAATACATGTGTGTAAAGAATGATATATAACATGGCAAATAAGTAATGCCAACCAAGATCTGATAAATGAAATAGTTGTGAAAGGATTAAGGATGGAATCCCATCACAGCCCTGTAAGAGAAACTTCTCTAGGCTGTGGTTTTTATTTCACTATGGTTAAAAGGTATGGGAAGCTCTGGGGGGCGTAGTGGTAAGGACTGCCAATGCAAAGGTATGTGGTTCAAGCTCACCTGTTGCTCAGTGGGAGAAAGACGGGTAATCTCCCCTCTTTTGATTAACTGTTGTTGTTAAGTGCCATTAAGTCGTAGGTGACTCATAGCGACCCTATGAATGAAAGACCTGAGTGCTTGTATAACTTTCACCCTTTCTCCAGGTTCATAGAGTTTCCGGAGGCAAGCTGTTTTGGAAGTGGATGCCACTCCTGCTTCCAAGCTTGT
Organism: Elephantulus edwardii; assembly: GCF_000299155.1. Taxonomy (NCBI): domain Eukaryota; kingdom Metazoa; phylum Chordata; class Mammalia; order Macroscelidea; family Macroscelididae; genus Elephantulus; species Elephantulus edwardii. Next base: position 11,215,410 of record NW_006399829.1, read on the forward strand.
TTTAATCAGGGAGCTCTACCAAACATTGTCCACCATGGGTAACCATTATTGTATTTGACACATCAGTGTCACAGTGTTTGGCTTCACAACAACCACAAGTTACCTCTGTCCAGCAAGTGGACAGACCAGGGTTATATGACCTAGAAGAATGTTTGACCAAAAACAATTGATTTACTACCTCTGAAATTCTGTGGGAGGGTCAGCCAGGGGTCCGTGTCAACTGGACGGTACACAACGACAGGGTTAAGAGGTATGGTCATCTAATGGGAAGGAGTTGTGCTGCCAGCTCACCAGATGTTCTGAGAGGTAAAGATAGGCAGTCTCTTCCCTTGTCATTTACAACCTCTGAAACCCACCTGAGTGTTAGCTGTGAGTTGGTTGCAACACGGAGGCATATAAAACAAACAACAGTGTTAAAAGGGGAGGAGAACCTCAGTACCTGCAAGAAAAAATTTCTGGGAGTGGAGTGTGTCCTTTGGGACTTAGATTTTTTTGTGAGAAAAATCCTTGACACCAGACAAGACAGAAGGTACTTCACAGGGAGCTTACAGGTTTTTTTTGTGGGTTTTTTTTTTTTTTTTAATACTTACAGCTTCTGAAGCAAACAAAGACCTTTTACCGGGGACTGATGGAGAGAGAAGACACTGGATTTTGACTTTTTCTCTTCCTCCATTGTTGTTGTTTGTTGTTGTTAAGTGCCATCGAGTCATAAGCAACTCATAGCAACCCTGTGAATGAAAAGTCCTCGACACTTGCGTGCGTGACTTCCATCTTTTCTCCAGGTTCATAGGGTTTCTGGAGGCAAGCTATTATGGAAATGGATGCCATTCCTGCTTCCAAGCTAGTTTCAGCCAGGGAGTGCCACCAAACACTGTCCGTCATGGGTAACCATTAAAACATTTGACACATCAGTGTCACAGTGTTCAGCTTCACAGCATTCACAAATTACTTCTGTACGGCAAGTGGACACACCAGGGCTATTAGACCTAGAAGAATGACTAACATAAATTTAAAACAGGCCTTAGGGCCACGGATTAGAGTCCTCCGTTGTAAGAGAATATATTTCTGTTTGTTAAAGCTGTCTACTTGTGTTATCCGTTATACCAGCATCAGGTAACCAAGACAGTAATTTATGTCATAAACCAAAATGTATGTGAATGGCTAAAAAGAATATCAATTTGCATTGTAAACTTTCACTCAAACCATCAATGCAAAGTGTAAAAGATGTGCATTTTCTGCTACCAAAGGCTTTACTTACTCATGCACCTCTATTTCTTTCCTAAAGACACTTTTTTTTTCTAACTTGAATATCTTTTGCTTTTGTAACCTTTTCTCTTTCTTTTTTTTTTTCAATTTTCAAGCTACACAGTGTTAGCAGTGAACGTAGGTGGGTTTTGTGATCTTATATAATGAAATTGTGGATCTTATATAATGAATTGTCAAATAAAGATACATGTTTAGAAGTTGAGAGAGAATCCTGAACATTTTAAAGCTTGAGGATAAACTCTTTCCAGTAGACTAGTATTGCCAAATATTCATTGGGAGCTTGCTACATTTTGCTGAATAACTATAATCAAAGTGGCAAGAATCACTCTTACCTCCAGAAAGTAGTAGTAGGAGAATGCCAATTGAGAGAAAGGATGGTAGAAACGTGCAGGAGGTCCCCATCGTGGTAGGTCTCCCCACATCAATCAATGAGAAAATAGTCACAGCCACTATCCTATATAGTGAGAGTACAAAGGATGTGGGTTTTCTCTCTTCTTTCTCAGCAATTTCAAAGTTTAGCTAGCTTGAGGAAATAAATCATGATTAAGTGAGAACAGTGAATAATTGCTCATTACAAGTAAGCAAGCTTGCCCTAGCTAGGATGAGAGTCTTGTAGAGTCAACAGATTAGTGGGGAAGAAGACTTTGTTGTCATCAGAACATAGCATAAATAATGCCCTGGTTATAAGATTTGTTTTAAGTATGTCCACAAATGGAATTTACAGGTATCTCAGAACAGGTACAAATGGTTCTTAATTAGCTTTTAGTGCAAGGAAAGACTTGAAGTCTTTTTTTATGATTTGAAATTATTTCTTTCCTTCTTTCCAGAATCAGTAGAGATACAGAATTGGGAGTCATCTCTTTTGTTCTGATACTGGAGAATGTTTCCCTTTAAGAAGTATGAATCCCAGCTGCTGAAGGAAAGTATAAAGTTTGCTTTCTAGCAAAAGGTCTTTAAACAAAGTTTTCTACAGTTAAAGATGCATTTATTATAATGTTATGTGTTACTGAGTCAACTATACTGAGGAGGACCTGAAGCTCTTGCTGCAGAAGGTCAAGAACTGCAGCTTTCAATATGGATTGAGGCTCAATATCAAGAAGACAAATATTCTCACCACTGGGTCACTTGGCAGCATCAGGATGGATGGAGATTGTTAATAGCATTAGTTTGCTTGGCTCCACAGTCGACACTCTTGGCACCAGCAGCCAGGAAATTAAAAGACACATTGTGATGGGAAAGTCTGCTGTTAGGGACCTCTCCAGAGTACTGAAAAGCAATGGTGTCACTCTGGAGACTAAGGTGCGCCTGATCCAGGCCATGGTCTTTGCAATCATTTGCTATGTGTCAGAAAGCTGGACAATGACTTAGGGAGGATAGAAGGAGAATTGCAAGGAGGGACCAGTCCTTGGAGAAGGACATCATGCTTGAGAGGGTGAAGGGACAGTATGGGAAAGGAAGACCCTCTATGAGGTGGATTGATTCAGTGACTGGAGTTATGGGAGTAGTTGTGTCAGAAACAGTGAAATTGGCACAAGACAGCAGGGTTTAGGGCTGTTGTACATAGGGTCGCTATGAGTCACAGGCAACTCAACGGCACATAACAACAACAACGTGATCAATATGACCCTGAGAACAGCAGACTTTGTGGTATCGTGCACCATCCTTGAGCTCTTCACCATGCCCAAGTCCATTGTTGCAGTCACTATGCCAATCCACTTCGTAGACAGTGTTCCTTTCTTTCACTGACCTTCTTCTTGTGTTTATTTTCCTAGGACTGTTCCTCTTCACAAAATCCCGTACGTATGTGAAATGAAATTTCTCCATTCTTGCCTCTAAGGAGCACTTTTCTGATAACCATTTTTGTCTTTCTTTATTTTCACATTTTTAAAATTAATTCTAATGAAAATTTTCAGAGACTCTGGATTTCCATTTATTCATTGTTGCACTTTTCTCTCTTCTCCTCTTTCCCTGTCCATGTACACTCTTCTCTTTGAAAAGTAAAAGAAAAATTATCTCACTGTTTTACACTCCCTCTCCCCAGGTCCACTCCATTATGCAGCCTTCGTTCTGGACTCCTGTCATGACAATAATACTTAATCACATATCCCTTTTAAACAGTTTTCTCCCTCATCTGTTTCAATGCAATATACATTATTTATCCCATCTTTCTCAGTCTCCCCCCCCCCAACCCAGATGTCAGTTATATTTTACAATAGTGGCACTATGCAGTATTTGTCCTTTTGTGACCGAGATATTTCACTCAGCATAATGTCCTCCAGGGTCACCCATTTTAAATAATATTGCATGGGTTCATTATTTTTCAATGCAGTGTAGTATTCCATTGTGTGAATATATCATGACTTCTCTATACATTCCTTTTTTGATGGGCACTTAGGTTGTTTCCAACTTCTTGTTATTGTGAACAAAGCCACGATAAACATGGGTGTGCATATATCTGCTTGGATGTCAGCTATGGTCTCTTTGGGGTATATTCCCAGTAGTGAAATTGCTGGTCAAATGGTATCTTTATTTGCAACTTTTTGAGAAGCCATACCGCCTTCCATAGTGATTGCACCATTTTATACTTCCACCAATAGTGAATACGGGTTCCAGTTTCTCCACAACCTCACTAACATTTGTTGCTTGCTGTTCTGTTAAATTTTGCTATTCTTACTGGGGTGAGATGATATCTCATAGTTGTTTTGATTTGCATCTCTTTTAGAGCTAGGAATTTCGAACATTTCTTCATGTGCTTGTGTGCCATCTGAATGTCTTCTTTGGTGAAGTGTCTGTTCATATCCTGTGCCCATTTTTTGATTGGATAATTTACCTTTATCTTGTTGTGGTGCTCAAGTATTTTATAAATTCTGGATATAAGTCCCTTATCTGACATGTCATTACCAAATACTTTTCTCCAGTCTTTGGCTTCACTTTTTACCCTGTTGGAGAAGTTTTTGGATGTGCATAGGGATTTGATTCTTAGAAGGTCCCATTCATCTATTTTATCTTCTTCTGATTGTAGATCTTTCATGATACTTAAAAGACTGTATATGTTGTGAATGAGGACTTCTAGAGTTCTTCCAAGCTATTTTCACATATTTTTAATGATATTTTCCTTTTCCATTAAGATGTCTTCCCAGAACTCATCTCTTTGCATCTTAGTGTTAGTTAGTCTTGAATACACCAGATATATTTGCGTGTGTCTTTTTTTATTTACTTTTTTAGATTGTGATTTCATTTTGTAGAATATTTTGATTCCTTGTTTTTCAGTGCTACATAGTATTCCATTGTGTGAATATTCCATAGTTTTTTTTATCCATTCATTTGCTAATGGGCACTTGGGTTGTTTCCATCTCCTTGCTATTGTGAATAACATAGTAATAAACCTGGGTGTGCATATATCTGTTTGGATGGCAGTTCTGGTTTCTTTAGTATATATTTCTAGAAGTGGAATTGCTTGGTCAAATGGTATTTGTTATTTCCAACGATTTGAGAAAGCACTGTACTGCCTTCCATAGTGTTTGCACCATTTTACCCTCTCACCAGCAGTAAATAAAGGTTTCAATCTCTCTACAACTTCTCCAGCATTTGTTGTTTGCTGTTCTGCTGAACTTTGTTATTGCTACTGGAGTGAGATGATATCTCATATTTGTTTTTATTTGCATCTCTCTTAGAGCAAGGGATTTTGAACATTTCTTCACGTGTTTGTTTGCCATCTGATGTCTTTTTTGGTGAAGTGTCTGTTCATATCCTGTAGCCATTTTGTGATTGTATTGTTTACTTTTTCTTATTGAGGTGCTAGAGAATTCTGTAAGTTTTAGATATGAGTCCCTTAGCAGATATGTCACTACCAAATATTTTTCCTAGTCTGTGAGTTTTCTTTTCATCCTGTTGGAGGAGTTTTTTTGATGTGCCTAGGGATTTGATTCTTAGAAGGTACCATTCATCTGTATTTTTCCTTCCTGGTTGTAGGTTTTTCATTATGTTTGGAAGACTGTTCATTCCATGGATTAGGGCTTCTGGAGCTCTTCTGAGATTTTCTCTGATGAAGTTTATTGTCCTTGAATTTACTCTTAGGTGTTTGATCTACTTTGAGTTGGTTTTTTTCTGTATGGTGTGAGGTCTGAGTCTTGCTCAAGTTTTCCACAAATGGTTTTCCAATTTTTTTTAATGTTAAATTTCTTCTCTTATTTATTTTTTTATTTGGTTTTCCAATTTTGCCAACACCGTTTGTTAAAGAGACTTTCGTTTCCCCACTTAACTGTTTTCATCTCCTTGTTTAAAACCAGTTGAACATAGGTAGGTGAGCTAATTTCTGGTTTCTCAATTCTATCTCATTGATCTTTGTGTCTGTCACTGCACCAGTACCACACTGTCTTGACCACTATGGCTGTACAGTTGACCACCATGGCTGTATAGTATGATTTGAAATCAGGGAATAAGATGCTTTCTACCTTGTTCCTCTTTTTCAGGGACACTTTACTTATTCAGGGTCTCTTTCCAGGTGAAATTGGAAGTTGCCTTTTCTATCTTGTTGAAGAATGGAATTGGCATTCATATTGGGATCGCACTGAACTTGTAGATTGCCTTTGGTAGAACTGTTGTTTTCACAATATCGAGTCTTCTTATTCAAGAGCACAGTATATTTTCCAATTTCCCCAGGTATCTTTTTGTTTCTTGTAGTAACGTTTTGTAATTTTCTTTGAATTGATACTTTGTGTTTTTGGGTTAGATTTACTCCCAAGGATTTAATCTTATGGTTAGCTATTTTGATGTATATTTTTTAAAGCTTCATTTCTGCATTCCCTTTGTCAATGAAGAGAAGTCCAATTGATTTTTATATGTTGATTTTGTATCTTACTACTTTACTAAATTGGTCGACTATGTCCAGTAGTTTTCTTTTTGAGTCTTTAGTGTTTTCCAAATATACTATCATATTATCTGCATATAGAGATAATTTTACCTCCTCTTTGTCAATTTGGATACCTCTTATTTCCTTCTCTTGTCTTAATTGTTCTCCCTAAGTCTTAAAATACAATATTGAATAGGAGAGATAATAATGGGCTTCCTTGCCTAGTTTCTGTTCTCAAAGGGAATGCCTTTAATCTCTCTCCACTGAACACAATGTTGGCTCTTGGTTTTGCAGATATACTTTTCACTATGTTGAGGAAATTCCCTTCTATTCCTATTTTTCTGAGTGTTTTAATAAGGAAAGGGTGTTGGTTTTGTCAAAGGCCTTTTCTGCATCAATTGATAGGATCATGTGGTTCTTGTTCTTTGCTTTGTTAATGTGATGAATTACACTGACTGTTTTTCTTATGTTGAACCATTCTTGCATACCTGTTATGAATCCTACTTGGCCACAGTGAATTATTTTTTTTTAATGTACTGTTGGATTCTATTAGGATTTCATTGAAGATTTTTGCATCTATGTTCATGAGAGATATTGACCTGTAGTTATCTATTTAGGTAGTGTCTTTACCTGACTTTGATAATCAAGGTTATGTTTGCTTTATAGAATGAGTCTGGGAGAATTCTGTCTTTTTCTATTTTCTGAAATACTTTATGCAGAGTTGGTGACAGTTCTTCTCTAAATGTGTGATAAAATTCACTCATAAAATCATCTGGTCCAGGGCTTTTTATTTTAGAGGTTGATAGATTTTCTTGCTGTTCTTTTCCAACTTGTTGGAGATACTGGGTTGTTGTTGTTATGTGCTGTCATGTCACCTGCAACCCATAGCAACCTTATGTACAGCAGTCCTGAACCCTTCCCTTTCCTGAGCCAGTCTCACTAATTCCAATCCCCATTACTTCAGTTATTGTATCAGTCCACCTCATCTGGGGTCTTTCTTTCCTGTGGTGCCCCTTAACCCTTATAAATATGATGTCCTTCCCCAAGGACCGAGCCCTCCTGGCCACATGCCCAAAGTATGTGAGACAGAGTTTCAAAATCCTAGTCTCTAAGGAGAAATTTGGTTTCACCCTCTCCGAGACAGACCTATTTATTTTCTTGGCAGTCCATAGACCGTCCAAAACTCTTCTCTGCATTGTTCAGCTCTCTGAAATGTAACAGGTATTTGTAAAGACCATGGACTGGATTAGGCACACTTTAGTCTCTAGACTGACATCATTACTTTTCAGCACTCTGGAGAGGTCCCTGACAGCAAATTTTCCCAGTGCAATGCGTATTTTGATTTTCTGACTCCTGGTGTTAAGGGTGTTGTTTGTGATGCCTAGCAAACTGTAATTGTTAACAACCTCAATCTCTTCTCCATCTATCATGGTGCTGCCAATTGGCCCAATGGTGAGAATCTTTGTCTTCTTGATGTTGAGCTTCAATCCATATTGAAGATTACAATCCTTGACCTTCTATGGCAAGCACTTTAGGTCTTCTTCAGTTTCAGTAAGCAATGTTGTGCCATCTCTATAACACAGGTTATTGATGAGTCTTCCTTCAATCTTGATGCCACATTCCTCCTCATAAAGCCCTGCTTCCCAAATGATTAATTCTGTATATGGATTCAAAAGGCATGGAGACAGGATGCATCCCTGACACACTTCTTTCCAGATTTTGAGCCATGCAGTGTTTCCCCGCTCTGTTCTGAGGACTGCTTATGGTCCAAGTATAGGTTTTGCATAAGCACAATTATTTTGGGATTTCAATTTTCCTCAAGTTTAGCCACAATTGGTTGAGTTAGAGAGTCAATACCAATTTTTTTCTTCCCTTTCGATGTGCTTGCTTATTGCTATAAAGTGACCTTTGATTACTACTTTGTCTGTTTCCCAGAAGTCTGGTAAGTTGTGTTTTCTGTGTCATTTGTTTCAAGAAACTTTTTTATTTCATCTAATACCTACTCATGTTTTGCAGGTTTTTGCACTTCCAAATGCATGGTATTTTTCTCCTTATCCTCTTGTTATTGATTTCTAATTTTGTAGCTTTGTGTCTGAGAAAATGCTTTGTATTATTTATGTGCTTTTTAAAATTTATTGATCCTTGCTTTGTGACCTAAAATAGGATCTAGTCTGGAAAATGTTCCATACATTTTCAAGAAGAATTTATGCTCAGCTTTCGTGGGGTGCATTAGTCTGTATATATCTATGAGAGCATGTTGGTTGATTGTGCATTTTAATTCTTCAGCATCTTGGTTGAGTTTCTTTCTGGTAGTTCTATTTTTTTTTTCTTGAGAGTAGTATATTGTTGTCTCCTACTACTATTGTGGTTTTGTCTGTTTCTTTTTTTTAGTTCTGTTGACATTTGCTTTGTGTGAATATGGAAACTACTGAACAGTATCATTGCTATTACATGCAAGCAAAGTACTACTAAAGATCATGAAAAAGTGACTGGAACAATGCGTAGATAGGGAACTGCCAGAAGTTCAAGTGGGATTTAGAAGAGGCCGTGGAAATGGAATATCATTGTTGATATCAGCTGGATCCTGCCTGAAAGTAAGGAATACCAGAAGAATGTCTGTTTGTGCAAAGGCACTTGATTGTGTGGATCATAACAAGTTTTGGCTGACAGTGAGAAGAACGGGAATCCCAGGGCACTTGATTGAGCTCATGTGGAACCTATACCTGGACCAGGAGGCTGTTATGCGAATGGAGTAGGGGAGAACTGTATGATTTGGAATTGAGAAGGAAGTGCATCATGGTTGTAGTCTCTTTCCATACCTATTCAATCTGGCTACTGAACAAATTATTTGAAAAGCTGAATTCTCTGAGGAAGAATGTGGCATTAGGATTGGAGGGAGACTTGTCACTAACCTGCATTATGCAGATGACACAACCTTGCTTGCTGAAAGTGAGGAGGACTTGAAGCACTTGTTGCAGAAGATTGAGAAATGCAGACTTTGGTGCAGATTGTATTTCAATGTTTTTACCATGGGACCAGTAGGTAGAAGCTGTCAACAGCTTCATCTTGCTTGGACCTACAATTAATACCTTTGGTACCAGCATCAGAAAATAAGAGGATGCATTGCCCTGGGAAAATCTGCAGTTTACTGAGGAGTAATGATAGCAGTTTGAGGACTAAGGTGCATCTGATTCAGGCCATGGTCTTTCTACTTTCTTGCTATGCATCTGAGAGTTGGACAATGCATAAAGATAAAAGAAAAGAATTGATGCCTCTGAGCTGTGGTTTTCGGGAAGAGCACTAAACATCCCATGGATGGCCAAGAGAACAAACAGATATATCTTAAAGAGGTTGTAGCAGGAGTGCTCTTTGTAGGCAAGAATGATGAGGCTTAACCTCACATACTTTGAGCATGTTGCCTTTGGGAGTGGCTATTCTTTGCAGAAGGACATGATTCTGGAAAGGGTAGAAGGTTGTGTCAGGAAAGGAAGATCCTCAACTAGGTGGATCGATATGGTGGCTGTCATAATGGGCTTTTGTGTATCGGGAAGTGTGTGGATGGCACAGGATAGAATAGGGTTCAGATCTTTTATTCATAGGGTTGCTATGAGTCTTACTTGACTCAATAGCACCTAACAACAACAAAAAAACAAGTTATCATTGTGTTGTCTATTTCTTTTCTGAATTCTGTTAATGTTTGTTTTGTGAATTTTGCAGCTCTGTCATTTGTGCACAGATATTTACTATGGTTATATTATCTTGTCCTTTTAACCCTTTTAGCATTATAAAGGGACCTTCCTTGTCCTTTGTGATGATTTTTGTGCTGAAATTTATTTTATCAGAGATTAATATCATTATTGCCATTGGCTTATATTCACCTCCCCATCATTTTAGTTTAGTCTTTTTTTATCTTCACTTTTCAGATGTGTCTCTTATACATTTTCACCTGTGGGTACGGTTGGTGGGTCTGTGCCCTTTTGGGCTGGCAGGCTACAGGAGCTCCACAGGTTTGAAAAGGTGTGCAGGCTTGAGGGTGCCAGAGCTAATACACATACTCTTTATGCACTCCACTTCTTTGACATCTTCCAATTTTCTTAGATCCATATTTCGTATATATCATACTCCAGTTATTGGTGGACATTTGCAGTTGTTTCTTTTCACTTAGAGTCTTGCCATATCAGCAAATGAAGATCATTCCCTGAGTGAAAACTTTATTCCCTTTAAGTAATTATAAGGTCACTTTGAAGAGGCAGTTCTTCTTTAGCATTTCTGTCTTCTAGCTTTTCTCATTTGCCTGCCTTTGAATCTTTGGGACTCTCTGCCAGCACTCTATTATGAAATGTTCTGATGTTATAGTTGTACTTTTTTAAATATAGTGTAACCATTCCAAAGAAGGGTGACTCAACAGAGTGTGGAAACTATAGAACAATATCATTATTTCACATGTAAGCAAGATTCTACTGAAGATTATCCAAAAACGACTGGAACAGTACATCAGCAGAGAACTGCCAGAAGTCCAGGCTGGGTTTAGAAGGGGTCATCGTACTAGGGATATTGTAGCTGATGTTAGATGAATCTTAGCTGAAAGCAGGGAGTACCAGAAGAATGTCTATCTGTGCTTCATTGATAATACAAAGGCGTTTGACTTTGTGGATCATAACAAATTGTGGCTGACTCTGAGAAGAATGGGAATCCCAGAACACTTCATTGTTCTAATGAGAAACCTATACTTGGACCAAGAGACAGTCGTCAGAACAGAGCAAGGAAGCACTGCATGGTTCAAAATTGGGAAGAACATACACCAGGGATGTGTCCTGTCTCCATACCTTTTCAACCTGTATGCAGAACAGATTATCTGAGAGGCTGGGCTCTATGAGGAGAAGTGTGGTGTCAGGATTGGTGGAAGATCTATTAACAATCTGCGCTATGCAGATGACACAACCCTGCTTGCTGAAACTGAGGAGGACCTGAAGCACTTGCTGCAGAGAGTCAAGGACTGCAGCCTTCAGTATGGATTGAGATTCAATGTCAAGAAGACAAAGATTCTCACCACTGGACCAATTGGCATCATCAGGAGGGATGGTGAAGAGATTGAGATTGTTAACAACTTTAGTCTACTTGGCTCCACGGCCAGGACTCTTGGCATTAGTAGCTAGGAAATAAAAAAAAAAGTATTGCGATGGGAAAGTCTGCTGTTAGGGACCTCTCCAGGATACTGAGGAGCAATGGTGTCACTCTGGAGACTAAGGTGCATTGGATATAGGCCATGGTCTTTGCAATCACTTGTTATGCATCGGAGAGTTAGACAATGAGTAGGGAGGATAGAAGGAGAATTGATGCCTTTGAGCTCTGGTGCTGGAGAAGAGAACTGAATGGATCATGGACTGTTAGGAAAACAAACAGATCCAACCTGGAGAGGGTTAAACCAGGCTGCTCCTTGGAGGCAAGGATTCTGGGGCTTCGTCTGATGTACTTTGGACATGTTCTAAGGAGGGCCAGGTCCTTGGAGAGGGACATCATGCTTGGGAGGGTGCAGGGACGGCGCAGGAGAGGAAGACCCTTTGAGGTCGATTGATTCAGTGACTGGGATAGTCAGGATGGGTATGTTAGAGGCAGTGCAACTGGCACAGGATAGAGCAAGGTTTAGGGCTGTTGTACATAGGGTCGCTATGAGTCGCAAGCGACTTGATGGCACATAACAACAACAACAAGAACAACAATCTTCCATAGGGTTTGTGAGGGCCTATTATTTGAGATGTGGTTGGCCAGTCCTGCTTCTTAGTCTGGAAGTTCTGCTGAAACCTTTCCACCATTAGTGGCCGTCCTGGTATTTCCTGTACAGGTGGCATAGCTTCCAACAATGCAGTTATACACGTGGATGGCTACCACAGTGAGACAAACTATTATAACAAATAATGAATACACCTGTCTTGAACAAAGAGACCTGATTAACTTTCTTAACCTGAACATCAATAAAATTTATACTTTAAAAAAATTTTATGTTGGTTTTATGGGTCTGTGGGCTGGCCTAGGGCCTGGAGCCTTGGAGTCTCCCTCCATTTAGGAGTTGACTTCTTGCTTGCATCTCGATGGCAGTCTCATCTTGATGGTGGTCATGTAAGGGAAATTTCTGGGGTTGTGTTTTTTGTGTGATACTGTTCTTCCCCCAAAACAAAACAAAACAAAACAAGGACGGTCCTTGAGCCTTTGACCAAAGGTGGAGGCCTGCTAGAGGGTGTGGCTGTAAAATCCATAATGAGGCAATGGGCCTGTGGGCCCTTGGACCTACGAACCTCAGGCCAAATTTATTAATTTTAGAATGAATATTCCTTAAAAGACACAGCAATCATTTGTCTATTTGCTGTACTGAACAAGTTGGAGTTGTGATGCTAAACACTGTTCCACAGTCATGTGAAACACCATAATGGTATATCCATACCAATGGATGAGCTTCTAGATTGATTTCATGCTGGGAAGCAGAAGTGGCATCCACTTCCTAAACTAGATGCCTGTGGAAACTCTACAAACTCTCTAAACTCTAGAAATGTACAGTAATTATGTTAGTTATAGAACAGAGTTCAGGTCTTTTGTGTAAAGCTTACTCTGAGTCGTATTCAGCTTGATGATATTTAACCACTGTTAAATGAGACTAGTGCTGTTATATCTGGAGGATCACTCTTCCACTTTGCACATCACTCTTTGTCAATGTGCTATTTGAAGCAACCTGGGTTTGCTGTGATGCTGAACCTTGTGCCATTGGGGTATCAAACATCATAATGATTTCCCATTGTGGACAGTGTTTGGTAGCACTCCCAGTTGTAAAACAGGTTTGGAAGCATGAGTGGCATCCACTTCCTAAACCACATGCCTCTGGCAAGTCTACAAACTTGGGAAAATGATGATAATTATGGAAAGGCACGGGGTCTTTTGTTCACAGAGTCGTTATGAGTCATGCTCGACTGGACGGCAATCAACAACAACAACAACATACTGGTTTGCTTGCAAAATTTGTATATATAATTTTTAAATATCTATTAATCTCACAGGGATCTCTGGTGACTTAATTTATAAGGAATTTCTAAGCCAACCAAATGCCTGTGCCTCTCTAGAATGTAGAAATATCTCCACAAAGAAAGATGAGAAGTCTCATCCTGTGTTACTTACAGGCTCAGAAATGCACCAGAGGGTCAGCTGTGAGTTGTTTCTGATTTGATACCAATTAGAAAAAGACAGAAAGAGAGATAAATATTAACATCACATTGAAATATCAATTGTTGCATCATAGAATCGTAGTTGGAAACTGATTAGAAAAAGCAAAGGAGGGGTATTATTGGTTCTACATTTTAATAAAGAAAACTCATGTGAGATTTGTGGGAAAATTTTTGGATGCTTTCTTATAAAACAAAGAACTATCAAGTTATTTGTTTAATTTCTTAGAAGCTGGGCCTATGAGTAGTGAATGTGGTCAATTAAATTTGGAGAAGGAAGGAAAAGAAGAAAATGAGAAGAGTACAGAGACATAGCAGTGACAATTATTAGGTGCTGGTGGTGGGGAACCAGCATGGGGTACCCCAATGGTAAATGGGGTATAAGGGATGTGGTAGGCCTAAAATATATGTTCTATCCCTCCACAATATCCAACTCTTATCTCCATTGATATCACCTTATTGGGAAGAAGAATATCTGCAGATGGAAATAAATATGGATTTTATGGTGAGGTCATCCGTTTCAATGGGGGGGGGTTATTGTATAACAATGAAAGAATTTTTTTTTCTTCAAAGAGAAAAATGAACTGAGTGGTAGGGGTGGGTAGGGAGGAAAATGTGCAACAATAAATGAATGGGGAAAAATTAAATGGAAAGAATATGCTGTAAAAATATATATGTTGTTAAGTGTCGTTGAGTCGCAGGCGACTCATAGCGACCCTATGAAGGAGAGGCCTCGACGCTTGGGTGCCTTTCATCCTCTCTCCAGGTTCATAGGGTTTCCAGAGGCAAGCTATTAAGGAAGTGGATGCCACTCCTCCTTCCAAGCTAAAAATATATATGTTGCATTAAAAATTATTAATAATAGAAGACATTTAATTAAAGAAAAAGGAAAAAAAAGGATGAGGTCATCCAGGATTATCTAGTTGGACCTTATATTCAATGAGAAATGTACTTACAAGAGATGGAGTAAGAGACACAGAGACAGAGATTGGAGTGAAGTTGTAAGAAGACAAAAAATACTGACAGCTACCAGCAGTTGCCTCGAGCAAAGAATTGAATCTGTTTCAGAGCCTTTAGAGAGAGTGCTTCCCTGTGGATGCCTTGATTTGGCACTCTGGTCACCATAGCTGTTAGAGAATAAATTTCAAGTTGCTCAGTTGTGGCAATTTATTAGGACAGCCACAGGGATCTTGCACTGAAGAAAGGAGCACAAACTTGGAACACTGCCCAGAGCCTGGCCAGTTTACCTCAGCAAAGGTACGGTAGCAATGTGAGGTCTGAATGTGGCAAATGTTGAGAAGGCATTCATCATGGACAGAGGTAGGAGCACCCGTCAGGTTACTTCCCAGACCTCAGCAGCAGCCCTGCCATGATGAATACATGATGGATATGAACTGTGTCTGTCTTCCCACAGGGCACAAAGGCAGAGTGTTGCATCTGGTTTTGGATATGGACTACATCTGGCTGCTTTACAAACATATGGATGGGACAGATTCTGTGTTGAAGTACTGCCAGTTACAACCCCTCCTTTTCTTCTGCATGGGCTTGTTCTGAGTAGCAATGAAAATGAAGACCCTTTCTTGATATGAACGTCTATTTTCCTGACCTTTTTCAGGTTTTTCTTGCTTCTCTGGCTTCATTGGTTAGCAACACAGACTTCCACTCCTCCCCAAGAATGACTTGTGTGCAGCTATTGCTGAATGATCAGTCTACCAGCAGCAGAGACCAAGATTGAATCCCCTATATGGAACCTCCTCTTGGGTGATCAACCAGCAATTGGTCGTGGGTCGATTACCTTGACTCCTTCCAACACGGAAAGGACATCATCTTATTGTTACTGGTATAGACACTTATTCTAGATACTGGTTTACCTTTTCTGCATTCAATACTTCCATCAAGACTCCATCTATGAACTTGCAGAATGCTTTATCAACTATCATGGTATCCCAAACAGCATCGCTTTGGAACAAAGTACTCACTTCACAGCAAAAGTACTAACTTCACAACAAATGAAGTATGACAGTGGACCCATATTTATAGAATTCACTGATAATACCATTTCTCCCATCATACTGAAGCAGATGGTTTGATAGAATGATGGAATAGTCTTCTAAAGGCACAAATAGAGTGGCTGTTAAATGGCAACACTTTGGGGTTAAGCGGTATTCTCTAGGTGACTGCATATGCTAATATACGGAGCTATTTCTCCAATAGCTAGGATTTACCTGTCCAGAAACCAAGTGAAAACAGGAGTGATGCTATTAGTACTCCTAGTGAGACACTTGTAACATTTTTGGTTTTTTACCCGTAATCCTATATTACCTGAGGTTCTGGAAGTCTTAGTTCCAAAGGAAGAAATACTCTCAACTGTGTACGCCAGGGATGTGTCCTATCTCCACACCTTTTGAAGCTTTATGCAGAACACATTATCTGGGAGGCTGGGCTGTATGAGGACAAGTGAGACATCAGGATTGGTGGAAGATCTATCAACATTCTGTGTTATGCAGATGACACAACCCTGCTTGCTGAAACTGAGGAGGACCTGAAGCACCTGCTGCAGAGGGTCAAGGACTGCAGCCTCCAATATAGATTGAGGCTCAATATCAGGAAGACAAAGATTCTCACCACTGGGTCAGTTGGCATAATCAGGATGGATGGTGAAGAGATTGAGATTGTTCACAGCTTTAGTTTGCTTGGCTCCACAGTCAACACTCTTGGCACTAGCAGGCAGAAAATTTAAAAAACCCTAAAAAAACAACAAACCTGTATTGTGATGGGAAAGTCTGCTGTTCGGGACCTCTTCAAAGTACTGAAGAGCAATGGTATCACTCTGGAGACTAAGGTGTGCCTGATACAGGCCATGGTCTTTGCAGTCACTTTCCAATCACTTTGCAATCACATCAGAGAGCTGGACAATGACTAGGGAGGATAGAAGGAGAATTGATGTCTTTGAGCTGTGGTGCTGGAGAAGAGTATTGAATGTACTATGGACTGCTAAGAGAACGAACAGGTTCAACCTTGAGAGGGTTAAACCGGGCTTCTCTTTGGAGGCAAGGGTTCTGAGGCTTTGTCTGACGTACTTTGGACATGTTGTAAGGAGGGACCGATCCTTGGAGAAGGACGTCATCCTTGGGAGGGTGGAGGGACAGCGCAGGAGGGGAAGACCCTCTATGAGGTGGATTGATTCAGTGACTGGGGTAATTGGGATGGGTGTGTCAGAGACAGTGAGATTGGCACAGGACAGAGCAGAGTTTAAGGCTGTTGTACATAGAGTTGCTATGTGACTTGATGGCGCATAACAACAAAGGAGTTTTATTATTAAAATTTTAATTTAATAATTAAAAATAGATTTTATTTATGATCAAAGTTAGGAATGAGAAAAAATTAAATGCGGTTATCTAAATTGCTCCCTTTGTTGTCTTCATTATCCATGTGAGGTATTTCTTTGAGAGACGAGTATAGATTCCAGGTGCTCGAGGGTCTCCACATTTCCCTGGTTGTCCAAAAGAAGTGATGCCTCTTAAAACTCCACCGCATATCAAAGGGCCTCCAGAATCTCCCTGGAGGAAAACAAAAAGACAGTGGGGATCAGTGCTGCACATGACCATTAATGAAACAGACTCAATTCTACATCATTAATACCGAGTTGAGACTTACTGACTTAAGATAAGTGTTTACAAAACCAAATTTTTTTGAAAGATGTCATTATTTTTAATTGGCTTAATTTATTTCTGAAGCAGTATAAGTAGAAATGGAACTTGCATTATGGTTTCTATTACCAGTTAATATAGAGACAGATCACTTTAATTCTTTACTTTTGAAAAAGAATCCCTTCTATTGACTTGTCATTTTTTCAAAATGCTTAACAACTCATGCTTATAACTATTTAATAAAATAGTAAAATTCAGATGAAAAGAGTGAAAGAAAATATGAGAGAGTGAGGTAACGGGGGAAAACCTATGTAAATGTTGAAAGAAAGAGTGTAAATTGTGTAAACATTAAAGGAAAGATTTAAAATTGTGTAAAAGTTTTCTGATTCCTGTGTGAGATAATTATCTTCCATTTTCTCTCTCACACAAAGAAATCCAAGCAACTTTTTTTGCTTTTCCACTCATGTTTGTGATAGATGTTTCTTTGTAGGTCTCCTTTGACCATTTGATGTTAGAAGAAAACTCCAGGAATCAGGATGATACTTGGACTTTGAGTGACTCCATAGTCAAAGGCATCTTTAGGAGACTGCTTTTCAGTCTTGACTGTGCCAACATTTGTGGGATGATTAGCTCTCTCCTGGGACCCACAGAGTCAGCTATGAGTTGCTTCCAACTTGGTGGCATTGAATTTTGGCTTTATCAGTGTTAGATTTACCAGGAGAGTAAGCATATTTAAACACAGTGGAAATCTGGTGTTTAGGGACCACTGACTGTGACATATTCTGGAGTGTTATACTGTTACCTGAAGGAGACAGTTTGACTCTACCAGGGGCTCTTGTGGATTCTCCTCCTGTGTGGCTCACAGACTCTGAAAACCCTCTGTAGGTCCAGCTATGAGTCAGTTCCAACTTAGCAGCAATGAGTGAGTGAGTGGTGTTAGAAAGAGGCCTGGTAGCCTAGTGGGTAGAGAACTGTGCTGCTAACTTATTAGGAAGCACTTCACTGCCAGTTCAAACCCACCAGCAGCTTTTAGGGAAAAAGAGAATTTATCAGAGTTAGATCCACCAGCAGGGGGAGGAGCATGCATATGTTTTTGTTCTGTGGTGTCAGAACGGACCTATACATGACTCTTCAGTGGGTTTCCAGGGAGAGCAGATTGTCCATCCTTCCACTATGGAGCTGCCTTAACTGCACGCTTTTGGGGTTGAAGCACAATTTCTTACCACAGAGCCACTACAGCTCCCTAATATATGTAGAGCATATAGGGCTCTGCAAACACATTAGTCCGAGGGACCAAGTCCAAAGTTACTGGTGGGAAACTACCAGTGATTCCTTTAATTAAGAAGTTAGCCTTATGAGAGCATAATGTAAAGTATCATGTAAAAAAAAAAATCTGTGATTCTCCCCGGACATGTATATTTTTCTGCCTGTTATCGTGTCTGTGATTCTCGGTGCTTGATGTTTGGTTGACTCATCAATGATAAATTCCAAGGAGTTTTGGGTGCTGAGAGAATTATTATTTAATGTGATTGTAGTGGGCTGGCTGCTGAGGGGGAGACTTGTATCTAAGAACATGATACTTTGGGGCTCCTGGGTGCCCACAATGACAGAGGAAAGGGAGGGATGGTAGAAGGAGGGCAAAAAAGAAGGGACCACAAGAGTGCTAAATTCAAACACTCTATTTTCTTGATATTTGCTAAGCTGGGGCCCAAAGAACCTCAATCTTTGATAACTTCCAAGCCATTAACACTGAATACGCTTTCCCTTTAGATTATTTACTACAGGGTCCTTAGGGGAGGTTTAAAAGGAATTGTTGGTATTTGTAACTTAAAACACTGCAAAGTGTTTTTTCTGCTGTTTAGGAAGCTCCATGACCCCCTGTCCTTGGAGGACTGGTATGGGGGCTCGTGCTGTTGGTGGACTGGGTTACATCAGAAATTGTGTGGCTTTAGCAATCTGTGGAGTCCAGCTCCATAGTCTGGCACTTTTCCTTCTGGAAATGAAAACTTTTTAAAACTTGTTGTGATTAATCAAAAGAGTGAGAAGTGGGGAGCATCTGGGCTGTGAATGTGTGCTGAGTGGTACCTATTTTCAAGTTTAGTTCTACCCGTGTTAGCATGAAAATGCATAGGAGAAACGATGCTTCTCAGTGGATTTTCATGTAAAAGCTAGAAGATACAATGTGATTTAATTCACATATTAACAATAAATTTCTTATTTTAGTTGAGCAATCTACTTTTGTTCAGATGAGGACATTAATTTATTTGATGAGGATTTAATATTTTTTTCAAAAAGCAGTAGGATGCTGTTACTGTAGAAATAATTAGTTAGACATGTACGAGGATTTAACGGGAGGGTAGAGGCAGAAGGGTGAGGGGGAAGTTAAACATAGGGCAGCATAATTTGATGGGTAGATTAAGGAAATAGGAAAGATCTAGTGTGAAAACCAGTGTATATGAACTTTGTAGGTAAATCAGAATAAAAGAAAATTTTTATATATAAAAAAGCACTTTGTTGTTGTTAAGTGTCATCGAGTTGTAGATGACTTATAGCGACTCTATGAACAAAAGGTGTACACTTGTATAACTTTCATTGTTTCTCCAGTTCATAGAGTTTCTGGAGACAAGCTATTTCGGAAGTGGATGCCACTCTTGCTTCCAAGCGTGTTTTAATCGGGGAGCTCCACCAAACACTGTCCACCATGGGTAACCATTATCACATTTGACATATCGGTGTCACAGTGTTTACCATCACAACAGCCACGAGTTACTTCTGTACAGCAAACTGAAAAACCAGTGCTATACCACTGAGAAGAATGTTTGACCAAAACCAGTTAAAACCAGGCCTGAGGCTGGAGATTAAAATCACCTACATTTGGCTTAGTAGTATAACTTGGCTTAGTGCATAACTTTCTATCAACTAGGCCAACAGAGCTCTCTCTCTATGACTCACAGCAGTTCTATGAGCAACAGATCTAACCCTTGCCCCAATCTATGCCATCCTCATAATCCAAGACACCCAAGCCTCAATCAAAACAGAAAAGACATCTTTGTAGAATCCAGCTGCTCCACTCATCTTCCTGTACTGGAAAGTGGAGGGAAAAAACACGCCTCCTGCTCCTACCCGCAAAAAAGAGCCCTAGAATCCTATATAAACTCAAACCACCACTAGACGGAACATTCCATTCATTATTCTTTGTATGTGTGTGTGACTGGATCTGGCAGGTGGGACATTATATCTTAGTTCACTTACATCACATGAATCTCTCCCTCCTTTGGGGTTTCCAGCACAGATCATATTGAGTCCGATCACAGGATTATAAGCATAGTGCTTTTCATCATTGCAGGTTTTTCTGTCTATGACAGTGATGTTGACTTCTCGCAGGGTCTCTGAGTGATTAGGTGATTTGTTATTAGTCTTCCCCCACCCTGCAACTTTACACACTGTTCCTGGTTTTACATCCTCTGCATTTTTAGGTAGTTCAAGGATAATGACATTTTTATTAAGAGTGGCTTTTTTGGTCAACTGTAGAGAGACACACATAAAGAAGAAAAGAAGAACATTAAAATACCCACGTTTCTGCTTATATCTAGTCCCACCCTTGGGGATCCACTTAGTTCAGCCTGCAGCTATTGGGGTACTGAGGAGAGGTTCTCATTTATCTGGTGAGACTGTAGGAACTACTACAGTTTTTTAGAAGTTCAGCATACTTACCTTTAGGAGTTTCAGATCACCCTCATGTGTGTCTGGATCATAGCATGGGTAGGGAATTTCCTTCTTAATTGACATTATTTGTTGTTCTGGCTCTGTTTCGGTTGTGTGAGCTCCAAGAATAACCTTGCCTTCTTTGCCCCTGAAATAGACAGCACCACTTAACCAAAAATGGTGAGCAATTTTACTAATCAACCCCACAGTTTAATTCGTAAATACTCTTGCTATGAAGATACTTTTCTATCTTTCATTCAAACCAAATGAAAGCAACCAAACTCCAAAATTCCCAACAAACATTAAAGAATAATAAAGTAAGATATTTATAAATCTCATCATTATTAGCAATGGTTTATTAACAACCAAGTGTGTTTTAAAGAATAAAAAAGTCAAATGCTTACTAATTTCACCATCATTTTCGTTAGCTTATTCATAACAAGGCAAAGAAAGTTCACGGAAACATAACAAATAGCATTCTGTTGCAGTTAAGTCTGATCTTGGAATCTCTGTTGGGTCTTTAGGGTTGTTTCTTTTTAGCCATCATGCTAGGGAATGCTTTTGCCAATTACTGAAAAACCAAGTTATCTGTGGTCCAGATATGGTAGAAAATGACAGCTGGGAAAGATGAGTAAGGGATTGAAGAGGACTATATAAGGGACCCTAAACTTAACTTCAATTAGTAAAATTTTTAGGAGGCTTTGTCTTTTGAGGACTGTGTTTGATTGTGCTGAGGGGCAAAACCTGGGCTCCATGTTGAGTTAATGTAGGAAGTCCCTGAACGGCAGGCACAATTGGTGCGCAATTGCTAACTTAAAAGTTGGGAGTTAAAAAAAAAAAGTTGGGAGTTCAAATCCACACAGTGGCACCATGAAAGAAAATCTGAGTAGTCTACTTACATGAGAATTATAGTCAAGAAAACCTATGGTGCCATTCAACTTTTAATAAATGAAGTCCTGAGTTGGAATTGACTTGATGGGAATGAGTTTTAGGTTTAGTTTAGTTTAGGTAGGTCAAAGTCAGTAAAATTAAAGCATTTTGAAAAGCTATATATGTCTCATATATTAAAAAAGTGCCTCTTTTGTTAATGCATCTTTTTGTTACTATGGCTGTAAATATTTTATAAAACCAAAGCACTTACATGTTACAATGAGCTGCAGTCAGTACCCAGTTTTTTGCAATCAAAGCCCCAGCGCAGATTCCTTTTCCTCTAAGTAGGACCATGTATGGTCTTGAGTGTGGAACCACTTCATAGCCTCCAATTATTGTTGCACAAAAATCTATTAAATAGAAAAAAAACACTCACTCAGAGAGTTCTTCATAATATCATGACTAAGAAGAGTCAAACTTTGTCCGGGAGAAGAAGAAGCATCGGAGAGAGCATTTTTCCCCTTCTTTTTTAAATTTTTATAATTTTAAATTTTATTTTACACTGATTTATTTACAAAGTTTGATTCTTTGTTTTCACACACGATCTTCCCATTTCCATCTCCCACACCCCCCCCCCCCGCCCCCATCAAATTACGCAACGCTACAAATTGCTTTATGTTGTCTTTGGATGCTTGAATGAACATCCTATTCTTGTTGGACTTTCTGAGAGTCTTGATTTTCCACCCACAGAAGCCAAGTTGTTGGCCATAGTTCTCAGATCTGGAAAATGACAGAGAACTGTGTCTTGGCCATTTGCCATAAGAGATGGAAAGTCTGAGAATTCTCAACCTTTGTTTCATGAGTATTAATCTGGTGAGCTGGGTGTTTTTAGAAACTTTCAAAAATTTTTTTCATCCCAACTTTTTGCAAAAACCATGTTATGAAATGATAATAGCACTTTTAGCAGTGAATTTAGCCATAAAGATTTTTATTTTTGTTGTTTTTGTCATTGTAGGATTTTTGATCTTTGAATTTGCACTGTCCTCACTCATGAATTGAGAAAATAACATTTGTTGCATCTGAGGCTATCCTTCAGTTCTCCAAAAGGAAACTCATAGTTGACTCTAAGGCCTTTCCAAGATGTAGGAATAAAATGGTATAGTGAAATAGTAAAAGAGTAAAATTTCTTCGTAAACCAAAAGTGTAGAACTTTAGGTACTTGTAGGACTCAAACACAAGGTGAAACACACATACAATAGCTGTGAGAACCGTATGCCTTTGTGATATTCTCTTAGATCTTTACTTTCCTCAACTGGATCTTCCTGATTTCTCCGAAAACATCTCTTCTAACTGTTGTCCATTCTTCACAATGTGGTGCATAATTTATGCAATCCACATTGTTGAATACCTTTGCATAGTCAAGAAAACACAGTATTTTGAGGATAGTGCACCATTAGTCAGGGTGTATTCTGCTGTCCATAGGGTTATTGTGGGTTGGAGCTGACTGATGAGATCAGACAACAATAACAGTTTTTGGCCGAGGCTCATAGTTCCTTGAATTGGCACGGTGTTTGCTATTCCATAGGGAAAGAGACTTCATTACCAAATTATGAGTATGGTTGAAGACTTGATCTTTAGAAGCCTTATCAGAAGATATTATCTTTCACTTAATATGGGCACATAATCAAGAATGGTAAGTCCTTATACAGTGATTGGAAAAGTAGGGAATCAGGGAAAGAGAGGAAGATCTGTGATGAGATAGATTAATCCAGTGACTACAACAATGAACTCTGGCAGAGCAGAGATTGTGAGAACAACACATGACTGGACAGGGTTTCATTCTTTTGGGTCGATATGAGTTAGAGTTGACTTGACAACACCTAAAACAACAACAATAACACACACACACACACACACACTCTGGTTGCCAAGAAGCTGCACTACAATCCCAAAGTCATGTGGTTTGAATCCACTAGTCACTCCTCCTGTGCCATTAACTGCCTCTAAACCCGCCTGAGGGTCAAATATGGGTCGGTTCTGACTCTATGGTACACAACAACAACAACAACAACAACAACAACAGCAACTGCACACACGCGAGCGCACACATACTCATTTGATGAGAGTGAGAGTTATGGAGAGGAGAGAGCCACACAAAGTCTCATTTCCAGAAGGAAGTTTTGAAGGAAAATTCATGTTGAGAAGGCAAAACTCCAGACAAAATTCTAGAGATGAAACATCAAAGAAAACTGGAGAATATTACATGTATATTTTTTTAGGATTTTTGTTAGGGTGAATCATTTACAGATAGATCCAAAAGATACACCTTTGAAGCTTTTATGCTGAAACTATAAAGTCAGTATTCAATTGAGTGTATGTCTTGCAGATTTCATGCTTGCAGGCAGAAGTAATGTCTACCTTTCCTGCACACAAATATTCCTAGAAGAGTCAGGGGCAGGATTTAGAGCAGGAAAGCTTTCAAAGCAATTGAGGAATTATGGTACATTCATACAATGAGATACTATGCGGCCCTCAGGAGCAACAATTTTATGAAATACTATATAACATAGGAGAAGCTAGAGAGTATTATGCTGAATGAACTAACTCAGTATCATAAGGACAAATACTACATACGCTCATTACTGGAGAAGTACGAAGGGAGAAGGGGAGGAGGTCTGGGTGCTGGGTGGAGGGAATCATGGGCTCACAGGATTTGGTGAGCAAAGGGAGGGAGTGAAATAATTAGGATATATCCAGTGGGGACCTGAAAAGTTGGGGTGATAGTGGGCATAGATCAAGGGTGATTAATTTTAGAAAACACAGTGTAAATAGAAGGATAAAAAGTAAAACATGTATGGGTACCCAAAGGTGATGGGGAGGGGTGAGGATAGGTAGGAATGAAACCACAGGGTTTAATATTTTGGTTACTAGAGGGAGGTAGGGGAAGGAAATGGGAAGGATCTTGTGGGGATCCGAAAAGACAAGGTAATGATGGGCAATGTCTAATACTGATTAATTTTATAAAACATAATGCATGGGAATGATTGCATGAAACACAAGGTGAATGAAAAATAATATGAAACACAATGTATAAAACTTAGTAAGCAAACCAATATAAAATTAAACAAAGAAAAAGCAGAGCCTTACCTCCACAGTATATGGGAATGATCATAGGAAACACAATTTGAATGAAGGATTGTTTGAAACAAATGTACATAAATGAAATGCAGTGTATAATAATTTTGTATGCAAACCAAGATAACTTTAAAGAAAACCCAAAATAAAAGTCTAGGTTTTAGGAAGAATAAAGAAATCTGGTGGCATAGTCTGTAGAGATTTGCTCTGCTGAGTCAAAGGCCAAGCCTCTCTGTCAGGTCTAATCTACCAGCAGGTCAGTGGGAGTAAGAGGGGTATCTTTGCCCTGAGAATTACAGCCTCTAAAAATCTGCCAGAGGGTCAACTATGAGTTGGTTCCAACTTTATGGCAATGAGATTTTATTCAGTTGAATAGGATGATACTATGACACAATCATAATATGCTGTGAAGTCAGAAATCCTGATAATTGGCTTTTCTATACATTGCATTAACCCCTCTTGGGGGCATGGTGTCCAGTTACCTTAACTGTGAACACATAGTTATCTTGCAAATTGTAAACAGCTATGGGACCAATATAAGAGAATGCTTTTCACACTCTGAACAAATGGTGGTGAAGAGAAGGTGAAGAGACTGTGACACTGCTGTAAAGTGACTGTGGCAAGGAAAAACCAGAGGAAACCTGGAGATGGAGCCACAGTTAAAAGTATTGCTTGCTGGGTGTTTGAAGGAAAAGCTGACTTACTTGCTGGATGATTGAAGAAGTCAGATTTATTTGTGTGGCTGAACTGAACCTAGACTTTCACATGGTGACTGAGAGAGAAGCTGTCTGAACCACTTAAGAAATTGTGTTTTCTGGTTAAACTGGCTTGGAACTGCTAGACGAAACTTGGACATTGTGTGATATTCTTTGCCTCCTCCACTCCCCAACCTATTTCCCAAATAAACCTCACAACTCTGAGCAAAGTCTGTGAGTTAAGTTGCAACGAATATAGGAACCAATGATTCAGAGAAATAGGTGCGGAAGCAAGTGAGGTGGCATGTCTGATCATCTAGCTATTTGTTTGGTACTGTGGAGCTTATGGATGGCTATAGTTACCTTTTATGAGAAGTGGGTGAGAGTTCGACTCGGTCTTTCCCATGTTGCCACTGCGCTATATATATATATATTTTTTTTTCATCCCTTTGTCACAAATATTTGCCTTGTTATCTTAAAGTTTCTTTCTTCTTTTTCTCATTTGCTGAGCTTTCTCAGTAATTTCCGACAAGACAGCATGTGATGCCAGTCTCTGCTACCCTTATCTCCCAAAGCTGACAGAATTTGGAGGAAAACCATGGCTGGCTCCACATGGCTCACCCCAATCTCAGAATGATCTTCATTTTCTAAAAGGTTCTACAAATGAAAGCTAGAGCTATCCAGGGGCTCCTACCCTTTCAGAGTTAATACCCTAATTTTTAAGTGTTTCAAGCCAATGCATGTGGAGTTTATGAAGACTAGGGATATTAGTACGTATTTAATTTAGTACACTAAAGATGTAGCTTAATAAAGAAATATTGTGGAGCTACCAAAGAGTTGTTATGAGGATATTTTCAGTGTTATGAGATAGTCCCATGTAGTATCTATTTTAGAGAGAGCATTATACAATTTGGACTTTCCTGTTTTTATTTTCTTTTTTCTTAGGTCATGTTTTCCTTAGCTGTTTAAAAAAATATGTGTATGCATGAAACCTAATCATATATTCCTTTTAAACAGTTCTTTCCTTTATCTGTTTCAACACAATGATATACGTACAACAACCACAGCCCAGAATAAGAGGTATATCATTGCAAAGAGGACTGAGGGTGAGGGGGCAAGGGAGGTAATTGTGCAACAATGAATGAATAAGTAAAAACAAGTAAACTGGGTGAGTGGGAAGGGAAGAGGAAGGAGATAAACATGTGAAAATGAATAAATGAAAATCTAACTTCTCTGTAAACTTTTGTTAAAATCACAATTAAGATGAGAGATGTGCAGGCAAAATACCCAGGAGTGGGAAGGTGAGTGGAACTAAACTCATGAACTTATACAGTTTGATAGAGGATATTTCTCTCTATATATTTGTAATATATTGATATATATTTATGAAAACATATCAGTATTCTCTAAAAAGATAACAAAAAGATAACCAAACACTTGGAAGTGATCAGGACTGTATCATTAGAGAAAGGGAAGACACAAAGAAGTACACGTGGGATACAGACAATAAAATAAGCCCTATTATCTACACAACCTTGAATATTCAGTAATAACAAACATAAACCTGTAAGTGAATATGTAGGCAGAGGGTACCAATAGGCATGGGCAGGTGAAAAGTGAGAGACTACACATGAGCATTTCTATGTTTGTTAGATGATAGTTCTGCATGCATATTTGTATATGCTGTGAATATATTCATATACAATATGTTAGAGGCAGCTGGGGAATAAGTTACACAAACATCTCAGTTATAATCAGATATCCTCAGGATATGAACTGCTGGTCCTTAGGCCTCAGGGCCATGCTGTTGTCAAGTGCCACCACCCCGACTATGACTCAAAACCACTCTGTGAAACAGATTGGGGACTATATTCTAGTAGACCTAATATTGCCAAACAGTCACTGAAAGTTTGCTCTATTTTGCTGAGTCGCTTTAACTGAAGTGACAAGAATCGGTCTTACCTTCAGGAATCAGCAGGAGAAGTGTGACAACTGCGAGAAAGGATGGCAGACAAGTACAGGAGGTCCTCATCATGGCAGGTGTCCCACATCAATCAAACAGAAAAATCTCTCTTGTTCTTCACAGCCTCTAACCTATATATTGAGTGTACAAAGGATGTGGCTTTTCTCTCCTTCCTTCTTTGCAATGTCAAAGTTTCGCTAGCTTTAGGAAAGAATATATGACTAAGTGAGAATAGTGAATTACCAGCAAGCAAGCTTGTGCTAGGTAGGAGGAAGAGAAGGAGTCTTTTAAGCCAGCAGATTAATGAGGAAGAAAACTTTGTTGCCTTCAGAACACGGCATAGGCAGTGCCCAGGTTATGAGTAAGATTTGTTTTAAGTGTGTCTGTGAATTGATATGTAGGCTTATCAAACCAGGTGCAAATCATTCTTACTTACTTTAGTGCAAGGGAAGACTTCAAGGCTTTTCAATAATTGCAAATTATTTCTTTCCTTCTTTCCAGAATCAATGGAGAGAGAAAATTGGGAGTCAGCCACAGTTCCTTTGCTCTGATACTGACGAATGTCTCCCTTGAAGCAGTATCAATCCCAGCTACTGAGGAGAAGAATAAATTTGCTTTCTCTCTCCCTTTTTATCCCCCCAATTATACTGGTTTATTTACAAACTTCAAATACATTGTTTTTCACATCAGAACATTTGTATTTCCCTCAACCCCCTCATCAAATTGTATGACCCCCTGCTTCCACCCTCTCCCCACACCTTGATTCTTGAACTCATTCTACAATAATTGTTTTATATGTGTTTGTCCTTGTGGAACTGAGTTAGTTCACTCAACATAAAGCTCTTCAGTTCCTATCAAGTTAGGTAATAATTTTATCCTGATTTACATACAATGTTCATATACATTGTTTTTCAAACTGGACCTTTCCCCTTTCATTTACCAATCCCTCCCTCTACCCATCAAATTGTGCGACCCTATGTTTGTTTGTTTTTAAATTTTTTTTTAATTTAGGTTGTTTATTTTTCATTTCAATGAACATCTACAGAGATTTTGGGATTCCATTCATTCATTGTTGCACCCTTCTCCCCACACAAACCCCTCTAAAAATTTTATTTCCGTTCATTCATTGTTGCTTCTCCCTGCCCAACCCTCCCCCACAGTTCACTCTTCTCTTTGAAAACTAAAAGAAATATTCTTTCATTTTTATTTCATTGTTATACAATCCACCCCTCCCCCCAACCCAGGTCCACTCTACTATGCAGCCTTCGTTCTGGACTCCTGTCATGACAATAATACCCAATCACATGCTTTCTCCAAAAAAGTCTTTACACAAAGTTTTTTAAAGCTGAGGATGCGTTTATTATAATGTTACTGATGTGTGTCATTGAGTCAACTATGATGCTAGTAACCCTGTGACCAGCCGACCGAAACTATGCCCTGGGGTGCACCATCCGTAAGTTCTTCAAGTTGAAGCCCATTGTTGCAGTCATTGTGTCAATACTGAGAGTGCTCCTCTCCTCCATTGACCAGGGTTTTTTCCCCGGGACTGTCCCTCCTGACAACATGCCCAAAGTATGCGAGATGAAGTTTCACCATCCTTACCTCTAACGAACACTCTTCTAACATCCTTTTTGGTGTTTCCTTACTTTCACATATTTTTAATGATCTTTTCCTTTTTCATTGATTATTTCCTTCCTCCTAGAACCCATCTCTTTGTTGTGTTACTGTTAATTAGTGTTGAATGCATCCGATCTAGATTTTTAAAAAATGTCTTTTTTTTTCTCA
This sequence comes from Elephantulus edwardii, assembly GCF_000299155.1. Classification (NCBI taxonomy): domain Eukaryota; kingdom Metazoa; phylum Chordata; class Mammalia; order Macroscelidea; family Macroscelididae; genus Elephantulus; species Elephantulus edwardii. Next base: position 11,244,539 of record NW_006399829.1, read on the forward strand.
ACACTTTATTTGAAGTCAAGCATTTCAAAAAAGTAGTACCATCAAAGGAAAAAAATGGCAGTTCTGCAATTCAGGGGACTCCTGTGTCCTACGATTACCTATCTTCTAGAACTTCATCCCTTCTCTTCATTTGCACTATTCTAAGTCAGTCCCTCTCTTACTGTCTGCTCTTCACAATAACCATCAGAGTTTCCTCATTTCTAATGCCTGAATAATAAGGCTAACTTTGCTGAGTTATTGCAAGTCTTTTTTTTTGTTGTTGTTGTTTTAAAGAAGAACTTTAAATTCAGGTGAGATAAACTGAGGATTGTATTTTGGCTCTCACAGGTTTCTTCCCATTTTCTTCAGCTTCAATTTGGTTTTGTCTAGAAATAATTGATGGCCTGTTCTACGTAAAGCTCTGGCCTTTAAAAAAAGTATATTTTGACAGCTGGTATTGACCTTATCAACAGTAGCTTTCGACAGAGGTCGGCAGTTTGATTTTTGTGTATTCCATCAGGCAAGATCCATGAGTACGGTCACCATTTGATTTTTAGAAAAAAAGATGTATATACTATGAATAAATCTTTGATTATATAACATTTTATGGTATAATCTCTACCTCATTTCTGTTACCAAGGTCATATTTCCAATTACATCACTTCTTAATCTCCAATTTTTTCATTCCAGTCACTCATTATTATTAATGCAACTTGATTGCATATTTGGTCAATTTCAGACTGCAAAAATCAATAGGAATATGCAATTTTTAAAAAATTTATTATTAATTTCAATGAAAATTTACAGAGACTTTGGATTTCCATTCATTCATTTTTGCACTTTTCTCCCATCCCAACCTTCCCCCCTAGTACACTACCTGCTTGGAAAAGTAAAAGAAAAATTCTTTCACTGTTTTACAATCCCTCCCCCCAGGTCCACTCCACTATGCAGCCTTTGCTTTGGACTCCTGTCATGACAAAAATACCTCTCCCTTAAGAAAAAAAATATCCCTTTTAAACAGTTTTCTCCCTCATCTGTTTCAATGCAGTATACATGATTGAGCCCATCTTTCTCAGTCTCCCCCCAACCCCGATGTCAGTCCCATTTTACAACAGTGGTACCATGCAGTTTTTGTTCTGTTGTGACTGAGATACTTCACTCAGCATAATGTCCTCCAGGGTCACCCATTTTGAATAATATTGCATGAGTTCCTTGTTTTTCAATGGAGCATAATACTCCATTTCTTCTCTATCCATTCATTTGTTGATGGGCACTTAGGTGGTTTCCAACTCCTTGCTATTGTGAACAAAGCCGTGATAAACATGGACGTGCATATATCTGCTTGGGTGGCAGTTATGGTCTCTTTGGGGTATATTCCGAGTAGTGGAATTGCTGGGACAAACCGCCTTCCACAGTGGCTGCACCATTTTACACTCCCACCAACAATGAATAAGGGTTCTAGTTTCTCCACAACCTCACCAGCATTTGTTGCTTGCGGAATACACAATTTTTAATGTTTCTGTGTGGGTTGTGTGTATATGGTTGTTTCAGAAACAAGTTTTCTTTGTATGCATATGTACATTATCCTGTCACTTACAGCATTGTGCTTAAAGGATAGATATTGAAATGTTCTTTTTGGTGATAAAGATAATAAACACTATTCATTTTTTCTTTTTTAAATAAAATTTTTATTTTAAACTGGTTTATTTACAAAGTTTGTATACATTGTTTTTCACACCGGATCTTTCCCATTTCCTTTTCCCCACCTTTCACTGCATAAATCAAATTGTGTGACCCTGTGATTAACAGCCCCCACACAACTCTACTCCTCTGCTCTCACCCTTCCCGCCTTGAATCCACATGCACATTCTAAAATAATGGTCTTATATAGTTTTTGTACTTGTGGGACTGAGTTAGTTCACTCAGCATAATGCTCTCCAGTCCCTCCCAAGTTAGGTAGCAATTTACAAAATCATTGCTCCTGTGTGTTGCATTGTATTCCATCATGTGACTGTACTATAATTTCTCAATCCATTAGATTTTGGGTGGATATTTCGGTTGTTTCCATGTTCTTGTGATGGTGAATAATGTTGCTATCAACATTGATGTACAAGTCTCTGAACAAACACTATTACACTATTATTCAATCTGTCTTTCCCAACTTAGAAGATCCGATGATTGCCTGATTCAGACTATCTGACACCAGACTCACTAGTCATCAGCTCACTGATGCCTAATACAGCAATCTTCATGTGCTCCACTTCTTTTTTTAAATCTTCAACTTTCTTAGGTTCATACTTCATATATTTAATGTTATAGTTATTAATGGATATGTGTAGTTGCTTCTCTTCATTTAGAGTCTTGCCATATCAGCAAATAAAGGTCCTTCTCTGGGTAAAAACTAAGTTATTAAGGTAGACTCTACTTTGAGGAAGCAGGTCTTGTCTTGCTCTTCTCTCTTGTAGCCCTTCTCATTTTGTAAGCTTTGCAAACTTAGTGGCTCATGTTCTGACACTATATTATATGATGTTCTCATGTTATGGTTGTCCTTTTTCGGTAGTGTACTCTTTCATAAAGAGAGAGAGAGAGAGAGAACAGCTGGCCCAGTGAAGAGAAAATGATGTGACCAAGACCAAGGTGGTTGACTTTTAATCTGCGGCCCTCAGGTCTGTCTTCCATTGTTTTTGTTCAGACATTCCTCTAGGTCGTATAGCCTTGGTGTACAAGTTGCCGTCCTGTGGTCACTTGTGGTTGCTGTGAGGCTGAACACTGTGACACTGATATGTCAAATGCGTTAATGGTTGGCTACCCAATGTGGACAGAGAGTGGGATGGAGCTCCCCAATTAAAACAAGCTTGGAAGGAGGAGTGGCATCCACTTCCATAATAGCTTGCGTCTGGAAACCCTATGAACCTGGAGAGAGGATGAAAGGCACCCAAGCGTCGAGGACTCTCCTTCATAAGGTCGCTATGAGTCGCCTGCAACTTGAAGGCACTTAACAACAACAACTCTTTCATAGGTTTTGTGATCTCCTGTTATTTAAGATGTGGTTGACCAGTCCTATGTCCTAGTCTAGAAGCTCTGCTGAAACCTTCCCACCATGGGTGACCTTCCTGGCGTTTAACATACTGGTGGCATAGCTTCCAACAATGTAGTAACACACAGCCTTTACAAGAAGGCAAACATACAACAAATGAATCATCTAGCTGTCTTGAAATAAAGAGATCTGATTAATTTTCTTAACCTGAGGATTCAAAAATTAATTTGAGCATCAATCAATCTTATAATTTTTTAATAGCTATTAATTTCACAGGGATCTCAGCTGTACCTCTCTGGAAGTAAGAATCCAGAAAATCTCCACAGTAGAAAGATGAGAAATCTTGTCCTATGTTATTCAAAATCTTAGAAACCCAGCAGAAGGTCTGCTATGAGTTGTTTCTTATTTGATACTGAAGAGATTAACTTTACATTGAAATGTCAATTATTGTACCATAGAATGGTATTTGGAAAATGCAAAGGTGGAGTGTTATTGGTTATAGATTTTAATAAGGA
>NW_006399829.1:11248434-11255993 GCF_000299155.1 Elephantulus edwardii
AATTAATCACACAGGAGGAGACTGCCCATCCTTCTTCTGTGGAGCAGCTGGTGGATTTGAACCATACACATTTGGGATTGCAGCACAGCTTTTTGCTATTAGACTTGCATGGATCTTTCATCAATTTATTTTATTAACTTCTTAGAAGCTGGTTTCATGAATGGCAAAAAATTGTTAAACTTTGGGAAAGGAAGGATAAGAAGAAAATTAAGTGAAGACAATCCTGCAACCCTAAAGACAAGCGGTTTGAATTCACCAGGTCCTCTGAGGGAGAAGGGTGGGCTATCTTCTCCCAGTCAATTAACTGTCTCTGAAAACTCACCAGTGTGTCAACTCTGTGTCTGTTCTCACTCAAGGGTACACAATAACAACAGAGACATAATAATGACAAATCATTGGTACTGGTGGTTGATGTTGTGTACCGTCAAGTCGGAACTGACCCACAGCTGATCCTCCAGTGGGTTTTCAGAGACAGTTAACCTCATAGGAGGAGATTTCCCATCTTTCTCCCACAGGTGCTGGTGGTAGAGGACTAATAATGGTATATATGGGATGTAAAAGGCCCAAAATATGTGTGTTGCACCCTCCCCAAAATTCAGTTCTAATCTCCATGAATATTACCTACTTGGGCAAAAGAATATTTGCAGATGGAATTAAGTGTGGGTTTTAAGATGAGGTCATCCAGAATTATCAGGTGAACCGTAAATCCAATGGGCAGTGTACTTATACGACATGGAGTAAGAGATGATGTGACCACAGAGGCAGAGATTGGAGTGAAGTTATAAGAGGAGGGAAAGTGCGTCCAGCTGCCAGAAGTTGCCTCGAGCAAGGAATGGACTTTCTTCCAGAGTCTTCAGAGAGAGTGCTGCCCTGTGGACGCCTTGACGTGGCACTCTGGCCGCCACAACTGTTAGAGACTAAATGTCAAGCTACTCAGTTATGGCAATTTGTTAGGACAGCCACAACAGACTTCTTGCACTGAAGAAAAGAAACAACAGTTTCTTCTTGCACTGAAGAAAGGAGCACAAACTTAGAACGCTGCCCAGAGTCTGGCCTGTTTACCTTAACAAGAGTGTGGTAGCAGCGTCAGTCTGAGTGTGGCAGATGTTGAGAAGGCTTTCATCCTGGACAGAGGTAGGAGCACCCCTCATGTTACCTCCCAGCCCTCAGCAGCAGCCCTGACATGATGAATATCAACTGTGTCTGTCTCCCCACAGGGCACAGAGGCAAAGTGCTGCACTTGAGTTTGAGTCCAGATTGTTGTTGTAGTTATGTGCCCTTGAGTTGCCTGCAATTCATAGCAACACTATGTGCAATAGCTCTGAACCCTGCCCCATCCTGAGCCAGTCTCACTGACTCTGACACACTTATTCTCATCACCCCAGTCACTATGTCAATCTGTCTCATCCTGGGTCTTCCTTTCTCGTGCTGTCCTTCCACCCTTCCAAGCATGATGTCTTTCTCCAAAGACTGGTTCTTCTTAGCCACATGCACCCATATATTTTATATACCTCCTGATGTGACTGCCTCTGTGTTAAAATGCTGCTAGTCACTGAACCCCGCCTTGTCTTCTGCATGGGCTTGTTTTGAATAGCAGCAAAGGTGAAGAACCTTTCTTGATGTGAGTATATATTTTCCCAGTCTTCTTGAGGTTATTTGCTTCTCTTCCTTCATTGCTCAGCAACATGGATTTCTACTCCCCTAAAATGACTGTCTATAGCCACTGCTGAGTGAATCCCCTGTATGGGACCATCTCTTGGTGCTGGGTTGATGACACTGGACACTTTCCAGCCTTGATGGGACAACATTTTATTATTACTGGTGTAGACACTTTCTCTAGATACTGGTTTACATTTTTCTGCACACAATCCTTCTGTTGAGACTCCATCCATGAACTTGCCTTATCAACTCTCATGAGATTCCCAACAACATCACTTTGGCACAAAGTACTCATGTCACAGCAAATGAAGTATGACAATGGATCTATGTTTATGAAACTCACTGGTCGTATCATTTTCTTCAACATCCTGAAGTAGATGGTTTGATCGAATGGTAGGATAGTCTCCTAAAGCCACAGAGTTCCAGGTAGGTGACAGTACTTTGTGGGATAGAGCGATATTCTGTAGGTGACTGTATATGCTAATATATGGAGCTATTTCTCTAATAGGTAGGATTTACCTGTCCAGGAATCAAGTCGTGGAAATGGGAGTGGTGCTAAGAGTACCCCAAGTGAACCACTTGTACTATTTTTGCTTCTTAACTTGTAACCCTATTCCCTGAGGTCCTGGAAGTCTTAGTTCCAAAGGGAGCAATACTCTTACTTGGAGACACAAGATTGATTGCACCCAGCCAATTTGGGCTGCTCATTGCGTCTGGTTTACCAGATAAAGGAGTTACTACATTGTCTGATGTTATTGATCAAGGGGAAGTTAGGCTGATGTTACATTATGGAAGCAAAGAAAGTATGTCTCCAATATGGGAATTTTCTTGTGTTGTCTCTTGTACTATCATGTCCTGTGATTAAAATCAACAAGGAAGCACAGCAAGCGAATTCTGACATGACCCCTAATGGTCCTTATACTCCATCAAAGAATCACAACTAGCTGAGGTATTTGCTGAGAGAAAAGTAAATACCAATGACTGGTGGGATAAGGTAGCTCTATATACCCATTATGACCATGCAGCCTGTGGTAGAAACCTGGATTGTTTTCATTTTGAGAATTTCTTTCTTGTATGTGTCTCTCAACTATTTTTGTATTCTTCACTTATAAAATACATTTTATAAAAGGGCTAATGTGTTTCCAGTTGTAAGAGCATTGTTGTTTCCGTTGAGTGCCACCTAGTTAAATGCTGGTGGCATAATTGGGAGCTCTGGTGGTTTAGTGGTAAGGTGTTGCACTACCGACTGAAAGGCACACCGTTCAAATCCATATACTCCGGTTACTCCATGGGAGAAATATTGGCGATCTTCTTCTGTGTGATTTAGAGTTTCTGAAAACCCCTGGAGGGCCAGCTATGAGTTGGTTCTAACTTGAAGGCACTCAACAAAAGAACAAGTCCACTACCACTCACAGCAACCTATGAACAGCAGATCTGCACCTTGTCCTGTCTGGTGCCATCATCACAATGCTCACACCCATTGTCTGTACATGTTGTTCAACAGGCTTGATTTTCGAGTAACATCTTCCAGGCTCTACTGAGAGGGCAAAAAGGATGTTGGTTGACACATGAATGACACTGGAGGCATTGATTCTTTAATATTTTCTTTGGTTTTATTTTTATGAATTTATTTTAATATTATTCTGCATCACACTGCCAGTGGTTATTCACTGAAGTTATAGGAGATAATTGAAATTTTTTTATTAAAAATTTTATTTAATAATTAAAAATGGATTTTATTTATGGAGGAAGTGAGGAATGACAAAATTATATAGTTATCTAAATTGTCTTCTTGACAGTACTAGCTATCCATGTGAGGTATTTTTTTGAGAGACGAATATAGATACCAGGCACTTTAACGCTCCCACATTTTCCTGGACGTCCAAAGGAAGTAATGCCTCTCAAAACACCACCACATATCAAAGGGCCTCCTGAATTTCCCTGGATGAAAACAAGAAGGACAATGGGGATCAGTATTACATGACCATTAAGGAGATGGAATCAATTCACCATCACTTAGTATGAAGTTGAGACTTATATTAAGTGAAAATGAGTGTTTACAAAACCATGTATTTTTGAAATACTTAATTATTTTTAATTGTATTACTTTATTTATGAGGCAGTGTGAGTAGAAATAGAACTTGTATTTTAGTTTCTACTACCGGTTAGTATTCATTACTTTATCTGAAATGTGCAAGGAGTTGGAGTCAGAAAATCAAAAGGGCTGAACTTGCTCAGCATTTCTTAAGCTCGAGGAACTGAAGAACAAATTAAAACCTCAAGTTGCAATGCTTAAAGATGCTGTGGGCAGAGTATTAAATGATCCAGGAAGTATTAAAAGAAGATGGAAAGAGTATACAAAGTCATTGTAACAAAAGGAATTAGTGGACACAGAAGAATTTCATGAAACAACATATGAACAAGAGCCTGAGTGATGAAGGAAGAAGTTCAAGCTATTCTGAAGGAACTGGCAAAAAACAAGGCCCCAGGAATTGATGGCATACCAATTGACATATTTCAACAAACAGACTCTGCCCTGGATGTGCTCACCAAGTTGTGCCAAGAAATCTGGAGAACACCACTTAGCCAACTGACTGGAAGAGATCTATATTTGTTCCCATTCCAAAGAAGTGATTCAACAGAGTGTGTGTGGAAATTATTAAACAGTATCATTGATGTCACATGCAAGCACTATTCTGCTGAAGATTATCCAAAAACAATTGGAACAACACATCAAGAGAGAACTGCCTGAACTGCAGCCTGGATGTAGAAGAGGTCGTGGCACTAGGGATATTGTAGCTAATGTCAGATGGATCTTAGCTGAAAGCAGACAGTACCAGAAGAATATCTATCTATGTTTCATTGACTATGCAAATGCATTTAACTGTGTGGATCACAAAAAACTATGGCTGATTCTGAGAAGAATGGGAATCCCAGAACACTTGATTGTACTTATGCAAAACCTATACTTGGACCAAGAGGCAGTTGTCAGAACAGAGCAAGGAAACACTGCATGGTTCAAAATTGAGAAAGGTGTATGTCAAGGATGTGTCCTATCTCCATATCTTTTCAATCTATATGCAAAACAGATTATCCAGGAGGCTGGGCTCTATGAGGAGAAGTGTGACATCAAGATTGGAAGTAGACTCCTCAACATCTGCGTTATGCAGCTGACACAACCTTGCTTGCTGAAATTGAGGAGGACCTGAAGGGTCAAGAACTGCAGCCTTCAATATAAATTGAAGCTCAACATCAATAAAACAAAGATTCTCACTACTGGCCCAATTGGCAGCATCATAATGGATGATGAAGAGATTGAGATTGTTGACAACTTCAGTTTTCTTGGCTCTATAGTCAACGCTCTTGGTACCAGCAGCCAGGAAATTAAAAGATGAATTACATTTGGAAAGTCTGTTGTCAGAGACCTCTCCAAAGTACTGAAGAGCAATGATGTCAGTCTAGAGACTAAGGTGTGCCTGATCCAGGCCATGGTCTTTGCAATTACTCGCTATGCATCAGAGAGCTAGCTGGACAATGACTAGGGATGACAGAGGAGAGTTGATGCCTTTGAGCTGTGGTGCTGGAGAGGAGTATTGAATATACCATGGACTGCTAGAAGAACAAACAAGTTCATTCTGGAGAGGGTGAAGCTAGGCTGCTCCTTGAAGGTAAGAATTCTGAAGCTCCAGCTGACATACTTTGAACATGCTGCAAGGCAAGATCAGTCCTTGGAGAGGGATGTCATTCTTGGGAGGGTGGAGGGACCGCACAGGAGAGGAAGACCCATGATGAGATGGATTGATTCCGTCACTGGGGTAATGGAGATAGGTGTGTTGGTGACGATAAGATTGGCAAGGGCTAGAGAAGGATTTAGGGTTGTTGTACGTAGCATTGCTGTGAGTCCCAGACAACTCGACGGCACATACCAACAACAATATCTGACTCTTTACTTGTTGTTGTGTACCATTGAATCGGATCCGACTGGTACAAGAGGAGATTTGCTCCTCCTGCAGCGGAGCATCTGGTGTGATTTTTTTACTTTTGAAAAGGAATCACTTCTATTGAATTTTCATTCTTTTCCACAAATGCTTATTACCTCAAAGCATAAAATAGTAAAATTCAGATGGCAAAAGCAAAAAGAAAGAGTGAAAACTGTGTAAACATTGAAGGAAAGGGTGAAGACTATGTCAAAGTTTTCTGGTCCTTATGTGAGATAGATAATTATCTTCCATTCTCTCAAATGCATCCTATCCAAGCATTTTCCCCCCTGCTCCTTCACTCATATTAATGATGGATGTTTCTTCCTAGATTTCCTTAGATCATTTGATGTTCAAAGAATACTCTAGGAATCAGAGATGAAAACTCCAGGAATCAGGGATATACTCTGAGCAACTCCATAGGAGTGAGGCCTCTGGTAGCTCTAAGAAGCTGTTTTTGTCTTTCTTACTGGACTTAATATTATGGGATCTTTTATTCTCTCCTGAAAACTCTAGAATCAGCATATTTAAACATAGTTGAAGTCTAGGGTTTAGGGATGACTATAACATGGTCTGTAGGGAGTGATACCGTTACCTAAAAGTAGCCAGTTTGCGTCTTGCAGGAGCTTGTGAAGCCTACTGTCAGATGTATGTTGTTGTTATGTGCCGTCAGATGTATAGCCTTTGAAAACCTGCTGGTGGCTCAGCTGAGTCAGTTCCGAATCGACAGCAATGAGTGCGTGGGTTGAGTGATCAGTGTTAGAAGGAAGCCTGGTGGTCTAGTGGGTAGAGAATTGTACTGCTAACCTCAAGAGGTGCTTCACTGCTCGTTCAGATCCACCAGGACCTCCAAGGGGAAAATGATGGGCAGTATCCTCCTGTGAAATTGACAACCTCAAAAAACCCAGTAGAGGGTCAATAATAAGTTGGTTCCAACTTAATGACAATGAATTTTCAGTTTATCGGTGTTAGATCCATCAGCCCCAGGAAAAGTATGCATATAGAGCTGTGTGATACATTGTTCAGAGGGACCAAGTCCAATTTACTAGTGGGAAAGCACCATTGAATCCTCTCTTGATTAAGAAGTTTGTCTCATGAGTGCATAAAGTAAGGTTGCTGTGTTGAGTTTTCCCTGGATATTCATATTTCTCTTGCCTATAACAGTGTCTGCAATTCTCAAAATCCATCTTTTATGTTTAATCAATTAATCAACAGTAAATTCTGAGGAGGTTTGTGTGTTCAGGGAATTATTATATAATTCGATGGTAGAGGGTTGAATGGTGTGAGCGAGACTAATATCTAACAACCTGAGACTTTTTCATTCCTGGATGCACAGAGTTGGTGGAGGAGAGGAAACAATGGTAAAGGGAAGGCAAAGAGGACACATTGAGACGGTGCTGAAATCAAACACCTTCTTTTCTTGAGATTTGCTAAGCCTTAGTCCTGAAGGACCTCAATCTTTATTAACGTCCAAGTCATGAACACTGTATATAGATCAGATACTGCAGGGTCCTTGGGTTAGGTTAAAAATGAGTTTTGGTACTTATAACTTAAAACAGTGTAAATTGTTTTTTCTACACCTGTTTAAGCAGGTGCATGCCCACTAGTCCTCAGAGGAGTAGCACTGAGGCTTTCTGTGCACGGGACAGGCCTGACATTGTTTGGCTCTAACATCCTTTGGAGTTCTGTTTCATATTGCTAACCAGACCTGGAAATGAAAATTATTTTAGATTTGTTGTGATTAAGCAGAAGGGTGGGAAGTGGGCATAGTTGGGTTTGGGAAAGGAGAGTGACAGGCCTTAGAGGTACCCTGACTTTAGATCTTCTGAGTGTTAATACCTTCTTAAGATTAGTTCTATTCATGAGAACATGTTGTTGTTGTTATGTGCCGTTGAGTCTCTTGCAACTCATAGCAACCCTAAA
>NW_006399829.1:11257718-11262995 GCF_000299155.1 Elephantulus edwardii
GTATCTTGAATTCTTCCTTGTGCTTTGGCTTCTCTGTGCTCCAGTGCCATCTTCAGAGTTTCTTCTGACATCCATTTTGGTCTTTATTTTTTCTCTTCTGTCTTTGTAATGACCATTTGCACTCTTCCTGGATTATACATTTGACATCCTCCCACAACTCATTAGCGAACATGAAAAATGAAAAAAAAAGAAACACTCCTTCTCAGCGGTTTCTAATACAAAAGCTAGAAGATACAGTGTGAGAAACTTACGCATTAACCATGAACTTCTTATTTTTGATGAGCTACTCACTTGCACTGTGGACCTTAATCTGTTTTTGAGGGTTCAACAATGGTGTTGTCAGATGCAGTCAAGTTGAATACTACCAATAGTCCTCAGGGAACAACAGATCTGAACCCTGTGCCATTCTCAGTCTGACATCGTTAAGCCCAACCTTGAGGTATATTTGTTTGATAGGGCTAACAATTTCTTTTTTTTTTAAAATGTATGTATGTATGTATGTATGTATGTATGTATTTATTCATTCTTTCATTCATTTAATCTATCTATCTATCTATCTATCTATCTATCTATCTATTCATTCATTTATTAAATAAATACTAGGATCCTGTAGAAACCAAAACCATGACCAGAGAGACAGAATATTGCATTACATTTTCTGTATTTACATAACTGAATCCAGCAGGAAGAACATCACATCTTAGTTCACTTACATCACATGACTCTTTTCCACCTTTGGGGTTTCCAGCACAGATCATATTGATGCTAATTATGGGATTATAAGCATAGTGCTTGTCATCATTGCAGGTTTTTCTGTCTATGACAGTGACATTGATTTCTCGCAGAGTACCTGCTTGGCCATGCTTAATTTTGAGAGACTTCCCCCATGCGGCTACTTTACACTTTGTTCCTGGTTTTACATCCTCTCCACTTTTAGGCTGTTCAAGGATTTTCACGTTTTTATTAATAGTTGCTTTTTTTCTCAACTGTGGAGAGAGACATGTATAAATTAAATAAAAAAGAGCGCATTAAACGACCTACATTTCTGTTTATATTCTAGGCCATCTCTTGGGTATCCACTTACTTCAGCCTGAAGCTATGGAGTCACCAAGGAAAGGTTTGCAATTATCTGACCAGTTTGTGAGGAATCTTGTGGTTTTTCAGAGCACCAGCATACATACCTTGAGAAGTTTCAGATCACCTTCTCGCGTCTCTGGGTCATAGCATGGGTAGGGAATCTCTTTCTTAATGTACATTATTTGTCTTTCTGTCTCCATCTCATTGCTTATTGAATGAGCTCCAAGAATGACCTGGGATTTTACGCCCCTGAAATAGACACACCACCACTTGTTTTTCCATTTTAGCCAGGAAGTTAACATATTATGTGCTGATCAACTTCATTGTACCATTGGTAAATGTGTTTTTGTGAAGCTACCTCTTTGGAGATCAAAATAAAAATAAAAGGGGGGAAATACCACACAATAACCCACAAACCCAAAATAGATAGCAAACTAGAACCTAACAGAATAACAAACTCAACACTATGTGTATGACAAAGAATCATAAGGGAAGATGTTTATAAATGTCATCCTCATTGCCAGGGTATTTCTGACAAATGAAGTTCATTGACACCCAGAATATTGAATTTCATTGCAGTTAAGCATTGTCTTGAGAGCTTTGTTGGGGTTTAGGACTGTTTCCCTTTGGCTATGATAGCAAATAATACTGCCGATTACTGAAAAACAAAATTGTCTGTAGTCTGGCTGTGGAAGATAAAAGGACATCTGGGCAATATCAAAGTTGTAAAGGACTGATTGTTGTGAAAGAGAACAACTAACTTACCTTAAACAGTAAAATTCTGAGAAGTTGATTTCCCATTGGAGGACTCAATTTCATGACATTGAGGGGCTGAATCTAGATTTAACCAACCCCACACTGAGTTAAGGAAAAAATGCCCTCCTAAGATGAAACTACTTCATGCTCTACTTCTAAAAGAAAAAGTTCTGAGTTCTAATCTACATAAAAGCACCAAAGAAGAAACTCTTGACAATCTTCATGCTCTACTTCTAAAAGAAAAAGTTCTGAGTTCTAATCTACATAAAAGCACCAAAGAAGAAACTCTTGACAATCTACTTACATGAAGACTATAGGCAAGAAAACTTCTGGAGCAGTTCTGCTCTTGACACGTGGAGTCGCTGTGAGTTGGAATTGGGTGGCAATGGAATTAGGTGGACTTGGGTGGCAATGGAATTGGGTGGCAATGGGGTTTTGGTTTGGGGTGGGTATGGCAAAGTCTTCCAAATCCAAGGGCTGTGAAAATGTACACCAACTCCTGTGGTTTTTGTGGGGTAAAAAGCACTTTTTTTGCTGCTCTGATCTTAGCTTAGCATTATCTTCACAAATGTTTTTAAAAATCAGAGCACTTACACGGAACAATGAGCTGCAGTCAATACCCACTTGTTCCCAATCAAAGTCCCAGAACAGGTTTCTTGTCCCAGAATTAGGGCCATGTATGGCTTTGAGTGAGCAACCACTTCTTTTCCTCCAATGATTTCTACACAGAAATCTGTTAAATACAAAAAAGGGCTTTAGATCAGTACTCATTCAATGAGCTGTACATAATGCCATGTTCCTAAGGCCAGACACAATTTTCCCAGGTGAAGAGGAAGATCAGGTGAGAGCATTTTTCTTGCTTTTTTTTTTACTTTATGGAGCCAGCCCTTCGATATCTGAATGAAAATCCTATTTCTGCTGGACTTTCTGGGAGGGTCTTGGTTTTTCATTCACAGCAACCATGTTGTTGGCCATCGTAGGAATTATCAGGCACATGTCAGCGATATGCACCACCAATCACCATCCTCACCTATGACTCTTTGTGCAAGTTTGTGCTGGTGATAGAAATCCTGAACATTCCCAAACCCTGTCTTCTGTCTGCATATTAATCTGGTGAGCTGAGTGATTTTTGAAACCCTTGTGAAAATCTTGTGAACTGATAATAATAGTAGCTTTTAGTTATGACCTGACACACAAGCTCTTCTTTGCACTGTCCTCATTTGTAAATTTAGAGAATAGCGTTGGTTGTTCAATCTCTAAACGGGGCCTCATGGTTTAATCTAAAGTTTTATCCAAGAGGTAGGGATAAGGTGGTATAGAGAATTCCATCACAGTAAAATGTCACTGATGATAGACTAAGCGGATAGACATGTTGTTAGAGGCAAGTGAGATAAAAACAAAAGGCAAATCATTTATACAATAACCAAAAGAACATATGCTTTTGTAGATGCTCTCGTCTCTTCTCTGTCCTATACCAGATCATTCTATGCTCTCCCAAAATATGTTACCCACAGTTTACTGTGATCCACACAGTCAGATATCGTTACATAGTCAGCAAAACACAAGCTTGTGAGGATGGTGCAGGATCAGGCAAGCTTTGGGTGTGTTGTATGTGTAGGGTCGGTCACCATTAGTTCTATCTGACTAATTGTACTGAACAACAGCAATTTCTACTATTGACTGAGATTCATAGTTCCTTGAATTGGCATAGTGCTTGCTCTTCCATAATTAAAACTAACTCACTAATAAATGTCAATATGGCTGAAAAAATATAGAGAGGGAGGGAAAAAGAAGAAAGAGAAAGAAAGAGATAGATAAAAAAGGCTGTGTTTCTGTGGATTTGACTCTACCATTTGTGGAAGAAAGACTAGCAGTCTCCTCTGTAAAGATTTATAAACTTGTAAATTTGAAAGAAGATTGCTATGAGTTAGAACTGACTTGACAACAGTGAATTTGAACCTCTCTCATCTATCTATCATCTATCTATCTATCTATCTATCTATCTATCTATCTATCTATCTAGTTGTTGTTAGGTATCATCAAGTTCACTACGGCTCATAGTGACCCTACGAACAATAGATCTGAACCCTGCCCTTTCCTGTACCATCCTCACTAATTCTAAAATGCTCAAGCTCATTGTGCAGTCACTGTAACAAGCCAATACATCTTGTTGAGGGTCTTGCTCTCTTTCTCTCACCCTTTACCTTTCCCAGTATAATGTCTTTTTCCAAGGACTGGCTTTTACTTACAAAATGCCCAAAGTGAGATGAAGTTTTATCATCCTTGTCCCTAAGAGAAACCCTGCTTACATTTGTTCCAAGATGTGTTTGCTTGTTCTTTTGTCAGTCAATGGAATATTCAGTATTCTTCCCCAACATCACAGATCAAAGGCACGAATTCTTCCAGCATCCTTAGTCATTGTCCAACTTTCAGATGCATAAGAAGCAATTAAGAAGACCATGGCTTGGATCAGGCACACCTTGATATTTAAACTGACGCCATTACTCTTTAGTGTTCTGGAGAGGTTCTTGACAGCAGATTACCCCAATGTAGCATGTCCTCTAATTTGTTGACTGCTGTGCCCTTGGGTATTGATTATGAATCCAAGTACAATGAAATTGTTGACAACGTTAATCTTTACTCCATCTATGATGATGTTTCCATATTGGTCCAATTGTGAGGAATTTTGTTTTCTTGATGGTGGGATGTAATTCATATTGAATGCTGTAGTCTCTGATATTCTATAGTAAGCATTTTAAGTCCTCCTCACTTGCTGCAGGCAAGGTTGCTGATGAGTCTATCTTCAATCTTGATGCTACATTCTCCTCCATTAAGTTCAGCTACGTGGAGGATTTCCTCAGCATACACATACAATGAATGTTGTTGTTGTGTACCATCGGAACTGGCTCATAGCTGACTCTCTGGCAGGTTTTCGTAGGCAGTTAATAGCATGAGAGGAGACTGCCCATCCTTCTCCCACAGAGCAGCTGGTGGTCTTGAAGTGCAGTCAGTCCTTTTATTTTTTGTCTCAGATATTTTGGGCATGTTATCAGAAGGTACCAGATGCTTGGAAGAAGGCATCATCCTTGGAATGGTGGCGGGTCAGTGGCGAAGAAGAAGGTCTTCAATAATATGGATTGTCACAGTGATTGCAATGCTCAGTTTAAGAGCAGCAGAGACTGAGGATGGCACAGGATTGAGCAGAGATTGTTCTGTTGTATGTATGGTTCTTATGAGTTGGAGCTGACTTGATGGTGCCATTCAGCAATAACACTATATATATGATTTACTTGGAAGCAGGAGTTGCATCCACTTCCTAAACAACAGGCCTCCAGAAACTCTATGAACTGTGAGAAATGTTGATAGGTGTAGAGAGGTTTCAAGGCTTTTGCTATGAGTTGTGTTCTACTCGAAGGCAATCAACAACAACATATGATTTATAAT
>NW_006399829.1:11263095-11265120 GCF_000299155.1 Elephantulus edwardii
ATAAGATATAAGATATAAGATATAAGATATAAGATATAAGATATAAGATATAAGATATAAGATATAAGATATAAGATATAAGATATATACTACATAAGATGAAGATGAGAATTATAGAGAAGAGAAAGTCACATGGATTCTCATTTCCTGAAGGAAGTTTAAGATGGTAAAATTCTAGTTGGGAAAGCAGAAATCTAGGAAAAATTCTAGAAATACAATGGCAAAGAACAAGAACATTACTCACATTCCAATATATCGTAGGGGGAGTTGCTTATAATAAGCCTTTCCAACTTCTGTGCTCAAACAATAAACTCTATATTCAACAAAGTATGGTGCTTTCACAAATTCTATATTTGATTTAACAGTTCAGAAATAAGCTAACCTTTGCTGTAACCAAGTATTCTTAGGAGGGTAAAGGGTTGGATTTAGAGAAGGGGAGAAGCCTTAAAAAAGAATCCCTAGTTTCTGTGAGGAAGAAAATCAGACTGTTGGACTAAGGTTGGTGTGCCAGTGTTCTGAAAAATGCTGTTCAGATTTTTCTACTGTGTGGAGGAACTAGGACCACTGAGTCAGAGTATCACTTTTATATCTCTGTTCCTTTTTCGACTTGGAGGCAGGCAGTTCAAATCTATCAGTTGCCCTATGAGAGAAATATGGACATTCTACTTTCATGACATTTACAGCCTCTGAAAATCCAGCTATGAGCTAATCAGCATCAGCAGTATAAATATCTTTGAGCAGAGGAAACAAAATGGAGCAGAGGAAACAAAGTGGAGCAGAGGAAACAAAGTGGAGCAGAGGAAACAAAATGGGGCAGAGGAAACAAAGTGGAGCAGAGGAAACAAAGTGGGGCAGAGGAAACAAAGTGGGGCAGAGGAAACAAAGTGGAGCAGAGGAAACAAAGGGGAGCACAGGAAATTGCTTTTGCAAGTTCTGAACAGAAGATACGTGGATTTTTCTTTTTAATATCTGTTCTCCTTGTTTGGAGCACTTAGTATGTATGTCTGAATATTGTTTTACTGTAACACACTTGTAATTTGCTCATCCTTTTGTCACAAATATCTCTTATTTTTTTTAAATTTCTTCTATCTTCAGGTAAAAAATAACCTATTGAAATTTATCAGTAATTTCTGGTAAGTCTGCATGTATCTGCTCACCCTTATTTCCCAAAGCTGACAGACAGAGCTTGGTGAAAAACCATGGTTGACTGTTGTAAAATGGGACTAACATCAGGGTTGAGGGAAGACAGAAAAGGAGGGGAGGAATGATGTATATTGCACTGAAACAGATGCAGAGATCTGTTTAAAAGTGATATATGAATGGGTATTCTTGTCATTACAGAAGTCCAGAATGAAGGCTGCATAGTGGAGTGGACTTGGGGGGAGGGATTGCATAACAGTGAAAGAGTTTTTCTTTTTTTTCAAGGAGAAGAGTGATTTGGGGGGAGGGGTGGGCAGGGGGAAAAGTGTAACACTGAATGACTGGAAATCCTAAGTCTCTGTAAACTTTCATCAAAAGTAATTAAAAATAAACCACCAAAAAACTAAAACCTATGGCTGGCTCCATGTAGTTCGTCAGCCCGGTTCATCCCAGTCTCAGAATAATCTTTATTTTGATATGGTTCTACAAAAAAAAGCTAGAGCTTCCCAAGGGCTTTCACGCTTTCATAGATCCTGTCATGAAAGTTGGGCAGTGAATAAAGATGAAAGAAGAATTGGTACCTTTGAGATGTGGTGATGGAGAAGAACATTGACTATCTCAAGGACTGCTGAAAGAAGGAACAAATATGCCTTAGAGAGAGTGCAGCCAGGATGCTTCTAGAGGCAAAGATGGTGAAACTTTATCTCACGTTCTTTGGGCATGTCCTTGGAGAAAGAGGATACCATGCTTAGAAAACTGGAGGGTCAGTGAAGGAAGGAAGATCTTCAACAAGATAAATTGGCACGGTGACTGAAACAAATGGCTAGTGTGGTAGAGACCATGATGAGGGCACAGGATAGGGCAGGGTTCAGATCTGAGTTCATA
>NW_006399829.1:11265386-11267864 GCF_000299155.1 Elephantulus edwardii
TTGTGTGTGTACCGCCAAATCAGATCTGACTAGTACAGGAGGAGATTGTCCTTCCTTCTCCAGCAGAGCATCTGGGGGATTTGAACTGCGCACCTGATATTTTTACATATATATTTATATGTGCTGCAAATACATCGACTCTCTTTAAGGAGATGAAAACAAAAGAAACCAAGCACTTGAAAGTGATCACTACAGTATCCTAAAGAAAGGGAAGACACATAGAAGCACACAAAAGATGAAATTCAAACCTCAAAACTCACTGCTGTGCAGCTGGAACTTGCTCCTAGCTGACCCTTCCGGGGGGGGGGGGTGTCTTTGTAAATCACACAGGACGAGATGGCTCATCTTTCTCCTGCAGGGTACTGGGTGGATTTGAACTGGCAGAGAAGTGCCATCTTTAGGTCAGCAATGCAACTTTCTAAGGATCATGCCCACTATAACTCCCACGAGAGATGCAGACAATGAAAGAAACACTATTATCTGCCTGCTCCTGCATTATCCAGTAATAATAAGCATTAATCTCAAAGTGGGTACAAAGGCAGATAGGTAAGGCAGGTGAAAGGCTCTACATGTATGACCATATATAGATCTGTTACACAATACTTCCACTTACATGTTTATATGTTGTTGATGTGTGCAGTTGAGGTAGAACTGACCTATAGCTGACCCTCCGTCCTTCTACAGAGCAGCTGGTGGCCTCAAACCTCATGCCTTTGAGATTGCAGTGTAGCTTCCTGTTACAAGGCCACTAGTGCTCCCTGAAACTGTAATAAATCCATGCACATACTAGAGCCAGCAGGGCTTAACTATAACCAGACATTCAGGGTGGATGAGTTCCTGGCCCTAGGGCCTCATGAACTTGCTGTTGTTAATGCCCTCTTAACAATAGATTAAGGACCATAGCCTCCAGAAATATCAGTCAAGTCACATAACATAGCCCACAGACACAATATTCTACATCATAAGGTGCAGCTATTGATTTCATTATGACTAGAGCAAACAAGACTGAATAAAACAAACAAAAAAACCCAAACCCAAACAAACATGAAAACAATTAAATTAGTTCAACATACTGATAACATCAACCTCTATGACCCCAGTGACCAGAAAAAGGACTTGGTGCTTGGTTACCTCAGCTGATCACTAAAAGGGACCACAGGAGAGGGTCTTGTAGAGTGGCTGAGAAATGTGGAACAAGATTAAAAATTATAAAAGTGGCCAAGTTTTTCAGTCTTCTAGAGACTGCTGGAACCCCTGGACTATGACCTTAGTCAGCCTTGAGGCCTGGAACAAAACTCACCCAGTGGAGCAGAGGAAACAATGGAACAAAACTCACCCTTCTAGTCAAACTTTCAGCCAAATAATAAACCTAGAAAGTAAAAGTTCAATTTCTAGGCAGAAGAAGGTAATATGGAAGGTCCAGTGCAAATAAAAATCAAAGGGAAGAATCAAAGGAGCCAGGAAAAGTTTGATGTAAATTGGGAATTGTAGTTGTCATGGATTGAATTTTTCCCCCTGCCCCAGTACACAGATGTATTGATATAATGTGGAAATTATGTAATGACACCCAAGGTTCTGAAAAAATAAAAATAAAAAATCAAGTAGTTGTAAAAGGATTAAGGATGAAATACAGCATGTCCCAGTCCCATCAAAGCCCTAATAGAAGTAAGGAGAGTTTCCCTAGGGGACGACTTTTCTCATAGGAAAATTAAAAGGAGAGGAAAGCAAGATTAGAGAAAGAATTGCCAGGAGTGGAGTGTGGCATTGAGGACTGAGGTCTTTGTGTGAAGAATATCTTAGTCACCAGGGAAAGGCAAAGCATATGGAGCTTTCCAAGGAACGTTAGTGCCACAGTGTCTGAATTAAACAAGAACTTTCTGCCAAGACTGATAGAGAGAGAAGGTCCCTTCCCCTAGAGATAACACTCTGGATTTGTACTTTTAACCTACAGTTTAAGAGAATACATTTCTGTTTGTTAAAGCTAACTTCTTGTGATACCTGTTGTAGTAGCATCAGATAACCAAGACAGTAATTAATGTCATAAACCAAAATGGATGTGAATGGTGAAGGAAAAGCCAATTTACATGGTAAACTTTCACTCAAATTATCAATAAAAACTGTAAAAGAATGTGCATTTTCTGTTACCAAACAGCTTATGTTGAGTGAACGAACAACTTAAGGACAAATGCTGCTTAAGGCCATTAATGTAACTGTTGTAGAATGAGGCTGACATTGGGGTGTGGGTAAGACTGAGAAAAACTGGATAAATTATGCTTGCT
The DNA here is from genome assembly GCF_000299155.1 of Elephantulus edwardii. Taxonomy (NCBI): domain Eukaryota; kingdom Metazoa; phylum Chordata; class Mammalia; order Macroscelidea; family Macroscelididae; genus Elephantulus; species Elephantulus edwardii. Next base: position 11,267,666 of record NW_006399829.1, read on the forward strand.
GTATTGAAGCCGATGAGGGAGAGAATAGTTTAAAATTAATATATTTTAGGGCATTATGATTACCATAAGAGTCCGGAATGAGGGTTGCAGAGTGGAGTATACTTGGGGTGGGAGTGGGGATGTGCGGGGTTGGGGGGGATTATGTACCAATAAAGGAGTTTTTCTTTTGCCTTTCAAGGAGAGGAGCGAACTGGGGGTG
>NW_006399829.1:11267964-11275480 GCF_000299155.1 Elephantulus edwardii
TGCAACAATGAATGAATGGAATTCCAAAATCTCTGTAGATGTTCATTGAAATTAATAATAATAAAAAGAGTTAAAAAAATGGAAAGTTAACCAGTAAGATGTTTACAAACGTCCAAACATGGGACTAGAGGCAGGAATAGGGGAAGGGTCAAGAAATCAATGGGATAGCAGAGTTTAGTAGGTGGATTATGTGTGTATGTGTGTGTGAAGGAATAGGAAAGATTCAATGGGGACTTGAAAAGATGGGATAATAATACGCATGTTGTTGTTGTTCTGCACTGTCCGGTCGGAACGGATCCATAGCTGACCCACCAGCAGGTTTTCAGAGGTAGTAAGTTAATAGCATGGGAGGAGATTATCCTTCTTTCTCTCACTGAGCAGCTGGTGGATTTGAACCACATGCCTTCGGGATTGCAGCACAGCTTCTTACCACGAGACCATCAGAGTTCATAGACTAATAGTAATTAATTGTATAAAATACAACATATATGATAGTATGAAATGCAATGTAAATAGAAGATTATATACAACACAATGTACATGAATAAAGCACCATAAGAACATTTTATTAAAACCATTAAGAAAAAAGATTTTAAAAAATATTTTAATGACTCATGCACCATTATTTCTTTTCTAAAGACATTGTCATTTCCCCCACCTCAACTCAAGTATCTTTGGCTTGTTTGATTGCTTTTACAGGCTTAACCCTGCCGTGCTCCTGCCCCATTCTTTCTCTTTTTGCAATTTTCAGGCTACAAATCGTTAACAGTGAATACAGGTGGTTTCACGATTTTCTGTAATGAAATCTAGAGAAGAAATGGTACAGAAGAAAGGGAATGCTTTCCTTCTCAAATTGAGGAGGAACCTTTAAGGCTTGAGAGGAATTGAGGGAGGGAGGAAAGTGTGCATCAATGGATGAATGAAATCAATGTCTTTGTAAACCTTCACTAAAATAACAAAAGAAAATCAAGAGCTTAATGAAAAACAAAAAATCTTCTAGTAGACATTGTTTTTGTTATGTACCATCAAGTTGCCTGTGACTCATAGTGACCCTATGTACAATAGCCCTAAACCCTGCTTTATCTTGTGCCAATCTTACTGTCTCTGACACACCTAACCTTATTACCTAAGTCACTGAATCAATCCATCTTATTGATGGACTTCCTTTTTTTCTCTGTACCTCCACCCTTCCAAGCATGACGTCCCTCTCCAAAGACTGGTCCCTCCTTACAACATGTCCAAAGTATGTCAGATGAAGCTTCAGTTTGTTCTCCTATTAGTCCATGGTACATTCGATACTTTTCTCTAGCACCACAGTTCAAAGGCATCAATTCTCCTTATCTCTAGTCATTGTACAGCTCTCTGATGCATAGCAAGTAATTGCAAAGACTATGGTCTGCAATGATGTCAGTCTAGTCGATTTGTTGTTGTTATGTGCCGTTGAGTTGCTTGCGACTCATACCAACCCTATGTACAACAGCCCTAAACCCTGCTCTATCCTGTGCCAATCGCACTGCCTCTGACACACCCATCCTGATTATTCTGGTCACTGAATCAATCCACCTCATATAGTGTCTTCCCCTCTTGCTCCGTCCCTCCACCCTCCCAAGCATGATGTCCCTCTCCAAGGACATGTCCCTCCTTACAGCATGTCCAAAGTATGTCAGAGGAAGCACCAGAATCCTTGCCTCCAAGGAGCAGCCTGGTTTAACCTCTCCAGGATGAATCTGTTTGTTTTCCTAGTGGTCTGTGGTACCCTCAATACTCTTCTCCAGCACCACAGCTCAAAGGCATCAATTCTCCTTCTATCCTCCCTAGTCATTGTCCAACTCTCTGATGCATAACAAGTGATTGCAAAGACCATAGCCTGTATCAGACACACCTTAGTCTCCAGAGTGACACCATTGCTCTTCAGTACCCTGGAGAGGTCCCTAACAGCAGACTTTTTTAACAGCAGATTAAGGCAGACTAGGAAGAAGGATTGGCCACCTATTTCTGAAATAGCAGGCTTCTGAAAACCCCATGTACAACAGAACACATGTAGACTAGTAGACTTATTATTGCCAAATATTCATTGAAAGGTTGCTCCATTTTGCTGAGTAGTTATAATGAAATTGGTAAGAATCAGTCTTACCTTCTGAAATTAGTAGAAGAAATGTGACAACTGGGAGAAAAGATGGCAGACAGGTACAGGAGGTCTTCATTGTGGCAGGTGTCCCCACATCAATCAATGAAAAAAAAAATCTGTCTTTTGTTCTTCACTCCTACGACCTATATATTGGAAGTACAAAAGATGTGGTTTTCTCTCCTTGCTTTCTTTGTCATTTCATAGTTAGCACTAGGAAACAAAACACAAGTAAGTGAGAAAAGTGAGTGATCATTCATTACCAGCAAGAAAACGTGCCTTAGTCAGGGGCCCATGTCAGAACCTGTTCCGGAAGTCCTAAGTGTGTCTCTATGTCATATTTGTAGGTCAATCTGAAAAGGTGCAAACTTAAACTTTTTAACTTATCCTTATCTTGGTAATTCTTACTTAGCCCTACTTAGCAAGGAAAAGCGTGAAGCCTTTTCAATGCTATAAATTATTTCCTTCCTTCCTTCCTTCCTTCCTTCCTTCCTTCCTTCCTTCATCAGCTGAGAAAGAAAAATATGCGCCAGCCAGAAGCTCTTTTGTTCTAATATGGGGGCTCTCTGGTTTTAGGAGGTATAATTCCCACCTGGTAAAGGAACAGTATAATGTTTGTTTTCTATTAGAAATGTTTTGAGCTCTTATTTGAGCTAAGGATGTGGTAGTTCCTGTGGGCATATGTTCTAGCAGGTGATTTGATATTGCATGTGTTGTAGTTAACACCTTGTGAATTTCAGACCTGGTGATTACTTTTTCAGAAATCTGGCCTTAGGAGAGAACTCTGTTGTTTCTTCTTCTCAGATTCTACCACTGCATCAAAAGTCAACAATTTTCATAATGACACTGGGATGCTCTGCTTCTGGCTTTGCTTTGGTTGATTGTTGTTACTGAAAATATCTTAGTGGAAAGTTGACAATATTCTTTTTGTGTGAATGTGCTTGCTTTTCCTTCAATCAGGTTGGCTTTTATTAAGATAATTGATGTACTATGTGTTTCACCCTGAGGGGAATATAGGTTAGTGGTGTTTAGTGCCTTTACAGAGTTCTAGAATAATTTCCATAACTTAATTTTAGAATACTTTCATCATGAAAAAAAATCCTTGTACTAGTACATTTGTCCTCATTATCGTCCTCCTCATAACTTCCCTCCCAGGCCTTACTGATTTTTTTTAAGTGCCATTAAGTCAACTATGACTCATATTAACACTATGAACAACAGATGCTATCTATCCCTGCCCTATTGTGCACCCTCCCAGGCCGAGACAATTGTTAAGCTAGTTCTATCTGTACAGATGTTTCAATTCTGCACATCTAGCATTTCTGGAATCATACAGTGTATATGATATACCATTTTTACTTATTTTAATGTAAGTCATCTGTATTAGAGGATATATCAGCACTGCATACATGTATATTGCCAAATAAGAGCCTATTCTATGAATGTGTTGTTGTTATGTACTGTTGCGAGGGAACTGACTCATAATTGACCCTTTAATGGGTCAGTGTCTTTAAAGTGACATCGTTGCTCTTTAGCACTTTAAAGAGGTCTCTAACAGCAGTTTCCCCCAATGTAATATTTCTGATGGGCAGTCTCCTCCTGTGTGATTAACTGTGCCTGAAAACCCCCTGGAGGGTCAGCTATGGGTCGGTTCCAACTCTACAGTACACACCAACAAATATTTCATAGTTGCTGATTAGTGATCCAAGTGAGATAAAATAATTGACAAGGTCAAGATTTTCTCTATTGTGTTGTTGATATTGATCTAGTTGTGAAGATATTTGCGTTCTTGATATTGAGATAGTCAATCCATATTGCAGACTATAGTCTTTGATTTTCTTCTGTAAGTGCTTTAGGTTTTCTTTCTGCAAGCAAGGCTGTGTTATCTCCAAAATGTAGCTTGTTGATGAGTCTGTAATCAGTCCCAATGCGGCATTCTTCATATAGTTCAGCTTCTCAAATTATTTGCTCACCCTATGGATTGCATAGGTATGGAAAAGAGTTAACTTTTACTCATACATTTCTTGGTTTAAAATCATACATTATCCTCTCCTTCTCTCCTCCCTAGTCATTGTCCAGCTCTCTGATGCATAACAAGTGATTGCAAAGACCATGGCCTGTATCAGGAGCACCTTCATCTCCAAAGAGACACCGTTGCTCTTGAGTACTTTAGAGAGGTCCCTAACAGCAGACTTTCCCATCACAATACGTTTTTTGACTTCCTGGCTGCTGGTGCCAAACTGAAGCTGTGAACAATTTCAATCTCTTCGCCATCCATCCTGATGCTATCAATTGGTCCAGTGGTGAGAATCTTTGTCTTCTTGACATTGAGAATGTACAGAAATGAGGCCAGAAATAGAATAATCATATTTTGTGTGTTCAATAATTTATTAATCACATATTCCTTTTTAAAAAAACAAAACAAAACCCAAAACACCACAGCAAACCCGAAACCCTCTTAACAGTGACTTGGAACTCACCTCATGAACTGCAAAGAAATAAGATTGATTACATCTGCGCAAGGAATCATTGGAGAAGCTCAGTATCAGCAGGTTAGGTGCTGACTGTGGAACAGACCATCAATTACTCATGTGCAAATTCAAGTTGAGGCGAAGAAACTGAAAATAAACCCACCAGAATAAAAATACAACCTTTAGTCTATCCTACTTGAATTTTAAAATAATCTTCAGAATAGGTTTGATGCATTGAACATAAATGATTGAAGACAACATGAGTTGTGGGATGACACCAAGTATAAAAACCATGAAGAAAGCAAAAGGTCATTATAAAAACAGAAGAGAGAGAGAGAGAGAGAGAGAGAGAAATAAAAAGAAATGGAAGAAATGGAAAAGACTCTGAAAATCACACAAGAGCTTTGAGAAGCCAAAACAAAGGGAAGAAATGTTGAAGTAAAAGAGCTAGACAGAAGATTTCAAAGGCCTGCTTGAGAAGACACAGCAAACTATTATATTGAAATGTGCAGACGTATGGAATTGGAAAGAACTCAGTTGGCCTTTCTCAGGCTGAAAGAACTGAAAAACAAATTCAATCCTGAAGTTTTACTACTGAGAGAGACTATGGGTAAAATCTTGAACTATCCAGAAAGCATCAAAAGAAGATGGGCGGAACACAGAGAGTCACTGTACCAAGGCGATTTGGTTGATACTGAGAAATTCTAGGACTGCAACCTTAAATATGGGTGGAAGCTCAACATTAAGAAAACAAAGATTTGGAGCTCTGGTGGCCTAGCGGCAAAGAAGCTGTGTTGCAATACCAAAGTGTGGGGCTCGAATTCACCAGATGCTGTGCTGGAGAAGGAGGGACAATCTCCTCCTGTGCCAGTTGGATACGATTCAATGCACACAACAAGAAAATTAAATTAAAAAAAAAAAAACAAAAACACAAAAAACCAGAGTCTCATCACTGGGCTGAATGTCAGTATCATGATAGATGGTGAGGAGATTGAGACTGTTAACAGCTTTAGTCTGCTTGGCTCCACAATCAACACTCTTGGCACGAGCAGCCAGGAAATTAAAAGACAAATTGCATTGGGAAAGTCTGCTGTCAGGGACCTCTCCAAAGTACTTAAGAGCAATGACATCAGTCTGGAGACTAAGGTGTGCCATGGTCTTTGTAATCAATTGCTAGGCATCAGAAAGCTGGACAAAGACTAGGGATCATAGAAGAAGAATTGATTCCTTTGAGCTGTGGTGTTGGAAAAGAGTATTGAATATACCATGGACTGCTAGGAGAACAAACAGGTTCATCCTAGAGAGGATGAGACCTGGCTACTCCTTGGAGGCAAGGATTCTGAAGCTTCATCTTACCTATTTTTGACAATGTTACAAGGCAGGACCAGTCCTTGGAGAACGACATCATGTTTGGGAGGGTGGAGGGACAGTGCATGAGAGGAAGACCCTCAATAAGATAGATTGATTTAGTGACTGAGGTAATGGGGGTAGGTGTGTCAGAGGCAATCAGATTGGTACAGGATAGAGCAGGTTTTAGGGCTGTTGTACATAGAGTCACTATGAGTTGCAGGTGACTCGACAGCACATAACCACCCCCCACCCCCAACCACACTCCCACCCCCACCACCACTACCACCACCACCACCATGTAATCAAGAGCCAATAGTAATGAAGGAAGAATTTCAAGCTGCATTAACATATTGGCTAAAAATAAGGCCCTGTGAATTGATGAGGTACGACTGACATGTTTCAACTAAAAGATGCAGCCCTGGACATTCTTACCAATCTATGCTAAAAAATTTGGACAATGGCTGTCTGGCTGACTTACTGGAAGAGATTCATGTTTTGAAGCAGAAAATTGCTTCAAAAGAAGGAGGAAATTCTCAATCAATATAATTGTACTTTCAAATGAAAACCAAATTTTCCTGAAGATCACTCAAAACCAGTTAAAACATAGGCAAAGAACTGCCAGATGTTCAAGGTGGGTTTGGACGAGGCCATGGAACTATGGATATCACTAAGGATGTCAGATGAATCTTGGCTGAAAGCAGAAAATACCAGAAAAGTATATGGTTGTGTTTTGTTGACTATGCAAAGGTATTTGTCTGTGCAGATCATAACAAACTATGGCCAACACTGAGAAGAATGAGAATCTCAGAACATTTAATTGTGCTCATGTAAAACCTATACCTAGACCTAGAAGCTGTTGTCTGAGCAGAGCAAGGGAACACTGTGGTTGTTGTTAAGTGTCATCAAGTTGTAGATGACATATAGTGACCCTTTGAACGAAAGACCTAAACACTTGTATAACTTTTTATTTAAAATAAAGTAAAGAGCACATCAGGGTTGTATTCTCTTTCTGTACCTATTCAGTCTCTATCTGGAAAAATCTTTTGAGAAGCTGGTCTCTATGAAGGAAAATGTAGTATTAGGAATGGAGGAAGACTCACCAACAACTTGTGTTGCACAGATGACACCACCTTACTTGCTGAAAGTGAGGAACGCTTGGAGCACTTGCTGCAAAAGATGAAAAATACAGTTTTCAATATGGATTGCATCTCAACATCAAGAAGACAAAAATCTGCATCACTAGACTGATAACAAATATCATGCTAAGTGGAGAAAATATTGAAATAGTAAAAAACTTCATCTTACTTGGATCCACAATGAATATCCTTACTACCAGTAGTGAGGAGATCAAGAGACATATTGCATTGGGCAAGTCTACTGTCAGGATTCTCTCCAAATTATTGAGGAGCAATGATGCCACTTTAATACTAAGGTGTCCCATCTTCAGGTATCGCATTGCTCCCCCCCGACCCAGCTCACGTGCCTCCCCCGCCAGCTCTGAACTTTGGGACTGTCCAAGGTGCTGTGTGCAGATGCAGTGGACGATGGGAGTGGACTTGAATCAGGACAC
>NW_006399829.1:11293288-11303741 GCF_000299155.1 Elephantulus edwardii
GCAGGGTTTAGGGCTGTTGTGCATAGGGTCGCTATGAGTTGGAAACGACTCGACGGCACATAACAACAACAACAACATTCCTTGAGAAAGGACATCATGCTTGGGAAAATGGAGAATAAGTGAAAGAAAGATTCTTAACATGTGTTGACACTATGATTGTAGCAATGAACTCAAGTATGTCAGAAATAATGAGATGACACAGGATAGGACAGGACTCAGCTCTGTTGTTCACAGTGTCACTAGGGGTCATACTCAACAGCACTTAATGACAACAACAACAGGGAACTCTGGTGGCCCAGAGTTAAGGACCTGCATTGCCAACCCAAAGTCACATAGTTTGAATCCACCTGCTGCTCTGCAGGAGAAAGATTGACAATCTCCTCCCATGCGATTTACTGTCTCTAAAAATAAGAGTCAGCTATGGGTTGGCCCTGACTCAACAAACAATACATAATAGCTATGTATAGGGAATTCTATGATTATTTTGCTTAGGTACTGCGTGAGGCAAGTTCTGTGTTCAGTCCTTATGTTGTTGTTGGGTATTGTTGAGACGGAACTGACCCATTGTTGACCCTCCAGTGGGTTTTTAAAGGAAGTTAATCACACGGGGGCAGTTAATTGCATGGGGGCAGACTGCTGATCTTTCTCCTGTGGAGCAGCTGGTAGATTTAAACTGCATGTTTTTGGGTTGGCAGCACAACTCCTTACCACTAAGCCACCAGCACTGCCTTACAGGGCTCAGTCTTTAGGTTGTTAGGTGCTGTCAAGTCAAGTATGACTCAAAGCAGCCTATGAATAGGCAATGTGAGCCGTGCCCTATCCTGTTCCATCCTTACCATCTCTGAAACACTCAAGCTCATTGATAAAATCACTATGTGAATCCATGTCATCCTGCCATGCTATCATGGGCACCAGCCGTGGCCTAAAAGAGGTGTCCTGTGTTGTATTTGTATGTCTGGTAATCTTTATAGTTTCTTTTGAGAGGTGCAACACCTATCTGTCAGTTTGGTTATTAGGGAATTATTTGCATGATGCCTAATACTTTTAATTTTAGATGCATATTATTATTTGCTCCTTTTAGTACAGTACTTGTCTGTCAGTCTATTGTATTATAGACTGTTTGGTGCTCTGATGTTGAAACCTGTGCTGTTGGTGTCTCAGGTACCAGAAGGGGTCACCCATGGTGGAAAGGGTGCAACAGAGCTCCTAGATCCACAAGAAGGATAGGCCATCATCTTCTAAAGCAGTGGCCTCTGAAAATCCTGTGAATAGTTCTTTTAGGCCTTACTCTTGGAGTTCATGAGGTTGTTATATAATTGTTGTTGTTGTTATGTGCTGTCGAGTCGTTTGCGACTCATAGCGACCCTATGCACAACAGCCCTAAACCCTGCTCTATCTTTAATTGAAATAACTTAGGAAGAGTTTTGCTATTTGCAACCAAACAAGACTAATGGGGGAAAGAAGTCTGCTTTACGATATTTCGTAAGTTCTTGTTAGACTACTCAAGATCATAATTTTTTTGAACTTTTAGAATTTCAACTGAATCCCACTTTGAGGTTTTAGTCGACATTTCAGCTTCTGATAAGGAATGCAGCCTTTTTTTGGTGACAGTGGCATAGTGACTGGTGGCTTTTTGGGCATTGGTGTTGCTTGATTGTTTTTGATAGGACCAAGTGAGGAGAAGCTGGAAGTGGTAACTGAAGTTTATGATTTTAAAGAATAGTGCTGCGCTTGTAATATTTTCTTTCTTTCCTTTCCCTCTTCTCTCCTCTCTGTTTCAAGTTATAGTTAAAGACAATATTGGCCAACAGAAAATTCACACATCTCCTCTCTGGGTCACCTGGCAAAGAATCTTTAGCCTAATTTGATAAAATGATCAGAAAAGTGGCATAACTTAACTAAGTCAAGAAATTTGAACTTGCCATACTAAATTTTTTAAAGAAGCAAGTTCAAAGAAAAAGGAAAAAAGAGTAAAATAAAGAAATCAGTAAAAATTGTTTTGAAATGGATATTTTGAATCCTTAAAGAGAAACCACTGTTACTAAAGATTACCAGTTTGTGTTTAATTCTGTTTTTAGGAAGGTTGTTAGCTGGATCATAAGTGTTAGTGAAAAATGCCATTTAAATGAAAAAAAAACCATCTATCTGTATTGGCCTTGTTATTGTTGTTAGTTGTCTTTGAGTCAAGCGTGATTCATAATGACCATATGAACAACAGATCTGAACCCTGACCTAACCTGTGCTATCCTCATCATCTCTGACACATTTGAGTCCATTGATGCAATCATTGTGACAATGCATTTCATTGGGGAATCTTCCTTTCTTTCATAGACCTTTCTAAGCATGATGTCCCTAACTAAGGAATAATCTCTCTTAGCAACATGCCTAAAGTGTTTAAGATGTTTCCCCATTCTTGCCTCCAAATAGCATTCTAGATGTAGGTTTTTCCAAGACATATCTAATTGTTTTTTTGTCAGTCCATGAGATATTCAGTACCCTTCTCCAATACTATGACTCAAAGGAATCAATTCTTCTTCTGTCATGCTTATTCATTATCTAGCCCTAAGAAGCACAGCTAGTGCTTGAAAAGACTATGGTCTGAATCAGGCATACATTAGTCTTTTAATTGACATAATTGCTCCTCAATATTTTGGTGAGGTCCCAGACAATGATTTTATCCAGTGCAGTAAACCTTCTGATCTCTTCACTACTGGCACGAAGGGTATTTATTATAAATCTAAGTAAGATGAAATTTTGACAATTTCAATCTTTATGCCATCTGTTATGATGTTGCTTATTGGTACAGTGGTGAAGATTTTTGTCTTTTTTATATCAAGATGTAATCTGTATTGAATGCTGTAGTCTTAGTAGCTTATAAATTAGCTCTGACTGCAAATGGGAGAAATAGGAAATGTTAGTTAAAAATGAAAAACAGTGCTGCTCCGGGTTAATAGACTACAAGTAAGAATGCTGGCCATTTTTCTTAAGAAAGATTGTTTAAGACCTGAAAAATCTCTCAGACCTCCATCCATTGACTACCTCCAAGCTCTGCAGGAGCACCTCTGCAGGGTGGTCCACCACAGCTAATGTAATTTATAGATTAGTACAGCCTTTCCAGCAATGTCTAAAAAGCAGAGTGGTCAACTCCTCCCTTTGAGAATAAGAGGAGGAAGGAGAGGACAGAGAAGGGACAGAGACTTACAGCAGGAAGGCTGAGGTCAAAGTTCCTATGAAATGCAGGAGCAGGATCCTTGCAGGAGGTGGGGCAAGGGCCCAGTTTCCTGTGGGATGTGGAGCCATGGGAAGTAGAGCCAGTGCCTTAACCAGTCACCATCGCCACCTTTCACCTGAAGACTTTTGATTCCTCCTTTCGGATTATTTCTTTGTTTGAATGGACAATATGAAAATACTTGTGTTTTAATTAAAACAGCCTTTAGCTAGACCCAATAGCAAGCAATTGCCCTCCATATAAACTAACTGCAATGATAAAGTGGCAAAGCGTGCTAATGGTGAAGCTATTTCCACTGACCAGAGACTTTTGTGTTCTGGGATCTGGTGATTATATCTACTACCAAAGGCACTGTAGGAGAAAAGAGTTACCCCAACTAATATGTAAACATCTTTTAGTAGGTTTACAAACACATGAATTTACAATTTCTAAGATGCAAAGCCTAGATATTTATTTCCCAGTCATAGGAAGCAAGTTTCTGATTGGGTGGCCCCAGACTATGTGAAAATTGAAGCTGAAATTGAAAAGAATTCCTGAAAAACCTGACTGATCAGTAACCCCAACCAAGAAAGCATTCCTAAATATCAAATGATCTTTGTATATGTTAAATGTGGCTGCAATTATTATTTTCAGGTTGTGGTTCAATATGCTAAGGATTTCTTTTGATGTCTTTGAGTTGGTATGGTGAATGTTATACAACCAAGCTTTGGTTACCACCCTTTCTGGAATATGATGATGGTCGTCATAATTCCCTAATGGAATCTTGGTTGTCACATAGAAACCTTTACCTTCTGTTCCTTCAGCCAAATATTTTGTGCCAAATATTATGAAGATGTATTCTTTTTTTTTTCTTCAGTCTTCCCTTATTTATTGTCTAATATTCACAAGTATATGAAGCAATTGCTTCTACTGAAAATACCATTTCTTGAGTCAGGTACACTTTTGTTTTTACACTGACTTCCTTGCTTTCTAGCACTTTAAAGAGGTCTTTGACAGCAGATTGGCCCATTGAAATATGTTGTGTTTGTGGTTACTTGACTTTTACTTCCACTGGTGTTGATTGTGCAGCCAAGTAAAATGAACCCATTGGCAACAACAATCTTTTCTTCATTTATCATAATGTTGCTTTTTTGATTTTTTTTCCTTATCTTTAAGTGTAATCTATGCTGAAGGCTGTTGAAGGTGGAACTCATACAACAACAAGTGCTTCAAGTCTTTTCAGTTTTCTTTGAAAACATTTAGGTGCAAGGGTTATTTTTTTTTTCTGAAAGACATTTCTATTTTAATCTCTGACAAATTTAAAGTAGATAGTGAGTACATTATTTAGAAAATACTTTGTGAACAAAATAAATTGGACAGAATGCTAAAAATTATCGGCAAATAAATTATACAATAATCAAACTCTAGAAACAGGAAAATATATTAAAAATCACTTTCATTAACAGAATTGAGATGAAAAGGGAAGAATGAGAGAACATCAAGATGTATTCTTATGTGGAAAATCTACTTTCATTAATTTAGCTGATCTCTTTCATAATCTATAGCAAGTTTACTTGGTCAATTTCTTATTTAGATTCTTGGTTCATTTATGGCCAGTTTATGCTAAGGAATCTAGGATTGCCATTAAAAATGCATAGCCAAAAGGTTAGTAAATATTGGAAAAGTGCTGTTAAGCCATCTCACATTGTAGAAGGTGGATCAGAACAAAATCCGTTGGTTCAGCATTCAGGTTAGGACGGTCATCGTTAAGAGCCTTAAGAAGGGGTTAAGTGGAGAGCAGGCGCTGTAGTTTAGACGTTCCTGAGGATGGAGAGCTCTGAGGTCACATGAGAATTTTCAAAATAAGGCTGGTACTCAGCTGTTGCCAAGTTAGAATATGGCTGGGTGTTTGGTTCTAGAATAGTCTGGAGTCAGAGATGGCAGCAGAAGTTTGTAGATAACCAAGGGTGGAAACCAAGAATATGGAGCAAGGATTCAGAGAGGTGTCTTCCTAGGAATCATACATGGTGTTCCTCTGATGGTCCTTGAGCTGAAAAGAAGCTGCTTGAATCCTTTGACATGAAGTGGCCTCTAGAGATAAAACCGTCCAAGTACAGGGGGGACGACTCATTAAGTAGTCAGTGTTCTCAAGCATTAAAACTCAGAATAACAGTCACTGAGACTTCAAGACACTCTTTCAAAGCCTTACTTAGTTCTGTCTTTTCTCAAGACCAGTTATGAGATAATAACTTCTTATTTCTGACTGTACCCTGTAGGCTCTTAAAAGAATATACCTGAGAGACAGAGACATCGTCTAGGTACTAAGCTCCTTCTGACATCATAATGGACCCCGTGTTTTTTTGTGTGGTTTGTAGAAGCATGATGCCACCTGGTGGGACTGGATGTGAGTCAACAAAGTCCTGTTCTCCTTAGGATGACTTAATTAGAACACCCTCTTGTGAGTTGGTACCCACTAACCAGTTCCAAGGAGCAGATGCTCATATCCCCAGACATATCATAGCATAGCTCCAGTTGTTAGCAAGGTAGACATACAGAGATCATGTGACCTTAGCAATAAGACCAGTCACCAGAAACTCTGAGAAACCACATGATCATAGTTGTTGATTTTTTCTTATTAATTTTAATGAAAGTTTACAGAGACTTAGGATTCCCATCATTCGTTGTTGCACTTTTCTCCCTGCCTCCCGCCCCCACCAATTCATTCTTCTCTTGAAAAGAAAAAAAACTCTTTCATTGTTCTGCAATCCCTCCCCCCAAGTCCACTCCACTATGCAGCCTTCACTCTGGACTTCTGTAAAGGTAAGAATACCCATTCATATATCCCTTTTAAACAGTTCTCTCCCTCATCTGTTTCAATGCAATATACATCACTCTTCCTCTCCTTTTCTGTCTTCCCTCAATCTTGAGGTCAGTCCTGTTTTACAACAGTGGCCCTGTGCAATATTTTTCCTTTTGTGACTGAGATATTTCACTCAGCATAATGTCCTCCAGGGTCATCCCTTTTGCATAATATTTCATGAGTTCCTTGTTTTCTAATGTTGTATAGTATTCCATTGTGTGAATATACCAGAGCTTCTCTATCCGTTCGTTTGTTGATGGGAACTTGCGTTGTTCCCAGCTCTTTGCTATCATGAACAAAGCCGCAATGAACATGGGTGTGCAGGTTTGTGTTTTTATTTTTAGAATAGAAAATTTTTATTTTATACTGGTTCACTTGGAGAGTCCATTTACATTGTTTTTCACACTGAATGTTTCCTATTTCCTTAACCAACCCCTCTCTCTACCTATCAAATTGTGTGACCTTATGATTACCTGCCCCCTGCCCATTCTCACCTCTCTGCTCTGTCCCCCTCTTTAGATCTTCATATATGTTTAACTAGTTATTTCTACAATCATGGTCTTAAACAGTATTTGTCCTTATGAGACTGAGTTAGTTCATGCAGCAAGCCACCCAGTTTAAATATATTACGCTTCCTAAGGGAAATGAGGGGAAAGAGAAAAATCCAGCTGAATACAGAAGTGGGATTAGTAAAGAAATCCAGAGAAATGCAAACCTGAACCTGTATGTCACTGATGTCCATTTTATTACTAACTCAGCTCTACATGTTAGCAGGATACTGGAAAGGCACCAGTCGGACGTCAGACCAATTCTTCAAGGGTTGTGACCACTGTCTTTATCAACAAAGATATAAGGATGGGATCATAAAAGAACCAAGGCCCTAGTTTGGCTCTGAAAGGAAGCTTCCTCCTCAGGTCACCTTACAAAAGCCCAATGATGAGTATTTTTACTACAAGAAGCTAAGGTGCTATGAGTCAGGGCAGGTTGGACATAGCAGCAAAAGCCTGCTGTAAAGCCTTGCTCCCAATAGCATCAAGTTGGAATTGGATGTGTGGTTGCTCTGTAGTTTGAAGGGAACACAGTGGAAGTTACCAAGTTCTCTGGTGTGAGAGGCAGAAGTTAAAAAGGCCTAAGCCCAATGGCAGCTCCCATGTGTACCATTGCTATTGCATACCAGGGGACTTGCTTGGGCATCTCTAGTTTTGATCTGTAAAGAGGTTTCATTTTAATTGATATCATAGCCACTCAAGACCTTTGACAGTCCTTTGTCTCACGCCTCCAGTCTCATAGTCAGAACATAGTCTGATTGGTCTACCAGAGGTGAAGATCCAACCCTTGTCCTGCTTTCAGAAAAGAACGTTAACAAACTGAATTTGTTACTAGATGTCACCTAGAAAAACAGACAAAGATTAAATCTGGTAACTTCTGCAAAGGGAGAGCTATACATCTTCCTAAAGGAGTGCAGTTTGTATGCTAATCAGAGGTACTTCCAAAAATCCAGCAAAAGGAACCAATGGGCAGCTTTCTAAGTCTTGATTCCTAGTCTCCAATCTAGAGTTAAACCTCGTGGTTGTGCCTCTTTAAAGTCATGACAACTTGCCTGTTAACACTTTTTGAACCCTGTTTGTTCGATCTGTTGATGAAGTTTGCATCTTGCAGGCTCCAAGTATCCAATGCCATGCAAATGACTCTAGAAAGATGCCATCTTTTTTAAACTCTGCCTACCGACCTTACGCCTCCCAACATGCTTGATGCAGCATCCAGAACCCATAGAAAAGGGGCCACAAAGAGCTTGGGAGCCTGTGTTGGCAGGACAATGTCCCATTAAGCATGAAGTAGTTAGAGTGGTCATTGCCCAAAACTTGAAAAGATTTTAGGAGTTCAAATATCTGTCAAGGGTGAGGGTGGGTTGTTTGGATCAGCAAAAATAAAGAGTCTGGGTAGAGGGAACATTAAGGGCAAGGATCTAACATTGCTTGGCCAATTTAAGGGGAACATGGCGGGCCTGAGGGGCAGTGACACCAGCAGGCAGAACTGATCAGTGCCTGCTAAGAACACATCTAAAAAGAATCAAAGGGGCTCACACTGGAAAATGGCCATTCTAATGAGACCTTGGCCATGTATAGCATGGGTGGAAGAAAAGGAAACATCTTTTTTCCTCATTCCATGAAGGGGGACTCATTCTCCTCTCTCTGAGAACATTTTTGTCTCTTTCCTGCCTTTAATAGTCTTTCTGACAGCATATTTGCTAACATACCAGACCTGGGAACTTCTTAGAATCCTAATTGTTGTTATGTGCTGTCGAGTCACCTACGACTCATACTGACCCTAAGTACAATAGCCCCAAACCCTGCTCTATTCCTTGCCAATCTTGTTGTCTCAGACACACACCCATCCCTATTACCCCAGTCACTGAATCAGTCCATTGCACCGAGGGTCTTCCTCTCTTGCGCTGTCCCTCTACCCTCCCAAGCATAACGTCCCTCTCCAAGGACTGATCTCATCTTGCAACACGTCCAAAGTATGTCAGAAGGAGCTTCAGAATCCTTGCCTCCAAGGAGTAGCCTGGCTTCACCCTTTCCAGGACAAACTTGTTTGTTCTCCTAGCAGTCCATGGTATATTCAATACTCTTCTCTAGCACTACAGCTCAAAGGCATCGACTCTCATTCTATCATCTCTAGTCATTGTCCAGCTTTCTGATGCATAGCAAATAATTACAAAGATTATGGCCTGTATCACGTGTACCTTAGTCTCCAAACTGACATCATTGCTCTTCAGTACTTTTGAGAGGTCTCTGAAAGACAGCACACTTTCCCAATACAATTCACCTTTTAATTTCCTGGCTTCTGGTGCCAAGAGTGGAGTTAAATAAACCTCTTCCCCTCAACACTGCCTAACTTGCATTCATTCACGTATTTATCTTATTATGGTCACCCTGTTCCCATGCTCATGGGGATCTCTCTAGTGCAGAACTTACTGGGGCCATCATCTTTACCACGTGTCAGTAATAACCACCCATGATCTGATAAGCCAAGCAATGTAAAAAAGATTATGGATGGGATGCATTACTTATAATCAAGCAGAGTTCTTGTGAGATATAATGAACCTTATTTATCAAATTAGGTATTATTTTTATGACAAGATTACAGAAAAAGAAATGCATAGCAAAGTGGACTGTGGACTTGGGAAGGGATTGTATCACAATAAAAAAAACTTTTTTTGTTCAAAGTGAAAAACCAACGGTGGAGGGGAAGGGTTTGGCAGGGAGGAAAATATGCAACAATGAATGAATGGGAGAAAAATTAAATGGAAAGAATAAGCTGTAAAATGTATATGTTGCATTAAAAAACCATTAATGAAAAAAAGGAAAATAAACGCAGACCACTGGAGCATCAGTGATGGCATACCACTCTTAGATGGTGGCAGAATGCATTTATTTGTTAAAGCCATCCACTTGTGGTATCTCTGTTATAGCAGCACTGCATCACCAAATCACACAAGTCATTCATTTAAAGTTTGACAAAGTTATACTTTGTCCTAAAAGAGTGCTTTTTTATTAATATATATCAACTCTATTATGAAATATTAACAATTACATCTTGCTTGTCTCCACAACTAACACTCTTGGCACTAGCAGTCAGAAAAACGAAAGACAAATTACACTGGGAAAATCTGCTCAGAAACTTCTCCAGAGTATTGAGAAGCAACGATGTCAGTCTAGAGACTAAGATGCACCTGATTCAGGTCATGGTTTTCACAATTACTTGGTGTACATCAGAGAGCTGGACAATGGCTAAGGATGACAGAATTGCTACCCTTGAGTTATGGTGCTGGAGAAGAGCCTTGAAGACACCATGGACCTCCAAGGAAACAAATAAGTCTGTTTTGAAGAAGATGAAACCAAGTTTCTCCTTGGAGGAGAAAAAACTAGGTTTTTGAAGCTCCATCTCATGTGGCTAGAAGGACCAGTCCTTGGAGAAGGACATCATGATTGAAAGGGTGGAGGGACAGCACAAGAGGGGAAGACCCTCGATGAGATGGATTGACTCAGTGACTGAAGTAATGGGGGTAGATGTGTCTGAGACAATAAAATTGGCTTAAGATAGAGCAGGGTTCAGAGCTGTTATACACAGGGTCACTAAGAGTCACAAGCAACTTGATGGCATATAAAAACAATAATAATAACATCAAATTCTTAGTAAGAAAATAATAAAGAAAGCTTTTCTAAAACTTAATGAGGGTGAGGATAGAAAGCCTTCAATTATCAGAAGAGTATTGGGAAGGCAAAATTCTAGGCCAAAGAAATAGAATGACAAGAAAATATCAGTTACTGCCCACTTTTCTTAAGGTGACTCATGTATGCAGATACCAAAGTTGCATTTTT
>NW_006399829.1:11304235-11304760 GCF_000299155.1 Elephantulus edwardii
TTTGAATAATATTGCATGAGTTCCTTGTTTTTCAATGCAGCATAATATTCCATTGTACGAATATACCACAGCTTCTCTACCCATTCCTTTGTTGATGGGCATTTGGGTTGTTTCCAACTCCTTGCTAGTGTAAACAAAGCCGCAATAAACATGGGTGTGCATATTTCTACTTGGGTGCAATTTATGGTCTCTTTAGGGTATATTCCCAGTAGCGGAATTGCTGGGTCAAATGGTATCTCTATTTGCAACTTTTTGAGAAAGCGCCACATGGCTTTCCACAGTGGTTGCACCATTTTACACTCCCACCAACAGTGAATAAGGGTTCCAGTCTCTCCACAACCTTGCCAGGATTTGCTGCTTGTTGTTCTGTTAAATTTTGCTAGTCTTACTGGGGTGAGATGATATCTCATAGTTGTCTTGATTCGCATCATTCTCAGAGCTAGGGATTTTGAACATTTCTTCATGTGCTTGTTGGCCATCTGAATGTCTTCCTTGGTGAAGTGTCTGTTCATATCCTGTGCCCAT
>NW_006399829.1:11306616-11308624 GCF_000299155.1 Elephantulus edwardii
CACCACAGCTCAAAGGCATCAATTCTCCTTCTATCCTCCTTGGTCATTGTCCAACTCTCTGATGCATAACAGGTGATTGCGAAGACCATGGCTTGTATCAGACTCACCTTAGTCTTCAAAGAGATACCATTGCTCTTCAGCACTTTGGAGAGGTCCCTAACAGCAGACTTTCCCATGGCAATGTGGCAAATATGATTGCCTTCCTGGCCTGAGGGCTGAAGGCATAAATGGGTGTGGGGTGTCTGGATCACAAACCCTGGCCTGGAAATGCCTCTGCTGTCCTTGCAGATCTCCCAGCAAAGTCCAAGTCTACAAAGATGGCGTTTCCCCACAGACCTCTGGGAACTGTAGTCGGTACCTGCAGTGGTAGCAGACAGGAAGGCTGCAGTGGTCAAAGCTGCATTTTTGAGTCTTCTCTGCTGAAACTAGAAATTCAAAATTCAACAGTGTATTTTCTATTCCAGTCTTTCTTTGATGAGAACATACATACACAAACATCAGAAATAAGCCCATTTTTTTTCCTGCAAACAACCATTTCTAGAAGGATCCGAGATAGGATGTAGAGCATATGGAAAGCTTTTAAAATGGAAAATTTCTGCCCTTGCAAGAACAAAATCAGAGTCCCTCTAGAACTGGGGTTAGTTTGCCAGTATTTTATAAGTTGTCAAGATTCAGGCCACTGTCTTTCCAATTACTTACTATGCATCTGAGAGCTGGACAACGAATAAGGATGACAGGAAAATAATTGTCATCTTTGAGGTGCTGTGTTGGGAGAAGAGCACTGAACATTCCACGGATGGCCAAAAGAATGAACAGATATGTCTTGGAGTCGGTGCAGCCAGGGTGCTCTTTGGAAGCAAAAATTATGAGGCTTTATCTCATATACTTTGCTTATGTTGCTAGGAGGTGCTATTCCCTGGAGAAGAACATGATGCTGTGAAGGGTGGAGGCTTGGCAAAGGAGAGGAAGACCCTCAGTCGGGTGGATTGACGAGACTGTTGCTTTTGTGTGTCAGCAAGTGTGAGGATGGTGCAGGATAGAACAGGGTTCAAATCTTTTGTTCATAAGGTTGCTATGAGTCATGCTCAACTCCACGGTACCTAATGACAACAACAGTGCAAACAGTGTCAATTGTGGATTAGAGCAAGATATATTTGGTAACACCCTCAGCCTTTTCTCCAACTATCATAATGCTGCCAACTAGCCTAATGCTGAGACTCTGTGTTTTCTTGATGTTGAGATGCAGTCCATACTGAAATCTTAAGCACTTGATCTTCTCTTCAAGTCTTCCTCTACTACTAATGCCACATTCTTCCTTTTAAAACCTAGTCTCTGATAGATTGAAAAGTCATGGATAAAGGATACATCCCTGATGCACTCCTTTCTTGATTTTGAACCATTCAGAGGTCCCTTACTTCGTTTGTACCATAGCTTCCTTATCTAGGTATAGATTTCACATGAGCAAAATCAAGTGTTCTGGGATTCCCATTTTTTCTCATTGTTGTTCACAATTTATTGTGATCCACACAGTCAAATGCCTTTTTATAGTTAATAAAACATAAATAGGCAATCTTTCTTGTACTCTCTGGTCTCAGAGAAGATCCATCTCACATTGACAATGATACCTTTAGTGCCACGGCCTCTTCTAAACCCAGCTTGTATTTCTGGTAGCTTTCTGTCAACATACTGCTTTAATTGTTTTTGGATAATCTTCAACAAGACTTTGCTTGCACGTGATATTAGTGCTGTTGTTCAATAATTTCTTAGAATGGTCTTTACATAAATTTGAATCTTGCATGGTTTGTTTTTGGTGTCTAGGTCACGAGAAAGTCTGCTGTTAGGGACCTCTCCAAAGTGCTGAAGAGCAATGGTATCTCTTTGGAGACTAAGGTGCGTCTGATACAAGCCATGGTCTTCACAATCACCAGAGAGCTGGACAATGACCAAGGAGGATAGAAGGAGAATTGATGCCTTTGAGCTGTGGTGCTGGAGAAAAGTATTGAGAATA
>NW_006399829.1:11308889-11313971 GCF_000299155.1 Elephantulus edwardii
TTAGGGCTGTTGTACATAGGGTCGCTATGAGTCGCAGGCGACTCAACGGCACATAACAACAACAACAACAACAGGCCATGTTTGTCTTAATTGTCTTTAAAATATGCGTGTATTGCCAAATATTCCCCTCCCCAATCTTTGGATTTCCTTCTATCCTATTGGAGAAATTTTTTGATGTGCAGAAGAATTTTATTTTTAGAAGGTCCCATTCATCTATTTTAGTATTTCCTGGGTGTACATTTTTCCTTATGCTTGGAAGGCTCTTCATGCTGTAGATTAGGGCTTCTAAAGTTGAACAGCTTGCCTGGTTCCACAGTCAACACTCTTGGCACCATCAGTCAGAAAATCAAAATTACTCTGGGAATTACACTGGGAAAATCTGCTGTCATGGACCTCTCCAAAGTATCGAGAAGCAATGATGTTAGTCTAAAGAATAAGGTGTGCCTGATCCAGACCTTGGTCTTTGCAGTTACTTGCTATGCATCAGAGAGCTGAACAATGATAATGATGTTAGAAGAAGAATTGATGCCTTTGAGTTGTGGTGCTGGAAAAGAGTCTTGGCCATGCATACCATGGACTGCCAAGAAAACAAATAGGTCTTTCTTAGAGAGGGTGAAACCAAGTCTCTCCTTGACGCTAGGATTTTGAAGTTCAATCTCACATATTTTGGGCATGTGAACAGGAGGGACAGGTCATTGGAGAAGGACACCATGCTCAGAAGGGTGGAGGGATAGTGCAGGAGAGGAAGACCCCAGATAAGATAGATTAATACAGTAATAAAGGCAATGGGAATAGATGTGTCAGAGTCAGTGAGACTAGTTCAGGACAGGGCAAGCTTCAGAGCTGTTGTACTTAGGGTTACTATGAGTCTCAGGCTACTCGATAGCACATGAGAACAACAACAAAGTACTTCCTTGTTTTTCTCTGATGTATTTTATAGTCTTGGTTTTACTCCTAGGACCTGGGTGTACCTTGAATTGGGTTTTGTGTATCATGTGAGATAGGAATCTTACTTCAGTTTTCATAGATGATTTTCCATTTTTTCCAGCACCATGTGTTAGAGAGATTTTTTCCTATCTAACTGATTTCATCTCCTTGTCAAAAATAAGTTGACCATACATAGATGAATTGATTTTTGGGTTCTCAATTCTGTTCCATTGATCTATGTGTCTGTTGCTGTGCCAGTACCATGCTGTCTTGGCCACCACAGCTGTGTAGATTATGGAGTGTGATGCTGCCTACCTTGCTTTTCTTTTTCGATAGAACTTTGCTTACTTGGGGTGTCTTTCCATTCCAAATAAAATTGTAAATGTCTTTTTCTTCTCATTAAAGATTGAAATTAGTATTGGGATTGCATTAAACTTGTAGATTGTTATTGGTTAAATTGTTGTTTTCATGTTATTGAGTTTTTCTATCCATGAGCATGGTATAGTCCTCCATTTATCTAGGTCTCTTCTTGTTTCTTGCAGTAATATTTTGTTATTTTCTTTCTATAGGCATTTTGTGTCTTTAGTTAGATTTGTTCCTAAGTATTTAATCCAGTGATTAGCTGTTTTAATTAATACTGTTATTCTTAGCTCCCTTCTTATGTTCTAGTTGTTACTGTAGAGACATTCAACTGATTTTTATATATTGATCTTGTAGCCTTCTACTTTGCTGAATTGGTTGACTATGTCCAATAGTCATTGTGATTATGCAAAGGCATTTGACTGTGTGGATCATAACAAACTGTGGCTGACTCTGAGAAGAAGAACACTTGATCGTTCTAATGTGAAACCTGTACTTGGACCAAGAGGCAGTCGTCAGAACAGAGCAGGAAACACTGCGTGGTTCAAAATTGGGAAAGGTGTATGCCAGGGATGTGTCCTGTCTCCATACCTTTTCAACCTGTATGTGGAACAGATTATCCAAGAGGCTGGGCTCTATGAGGAGAAGTGTGATGTCAGGATTGGTGGAAGATTTATTAACAATCTGCGTTATGCAGGTGGCACAACCCTGCTTGCTGAAACTGAGGAGGACCTGAAACACTTGCTGCAGAGGGTCAAGGACTGTAGCCTTCAGTATGGATTGAGGCTCAATGTAAAAACGACACAGATTCTCATCACTGGACCAATTGGCAGCATCAGGATGGATGGTGAAGAGATTCAGATTGTTAACAATTTTAGTCTGCTTGGCTCCACGGTCAGCACTCTTGGCACCAGTAGCCAGGAAATAAAAAAAAAAAAAACTGTATTGCGATGGGAATGTCTGCTGTTAGGGACCTCTCCAGGGCACTGAAGAGCAAAGGTGTCACTCTGGAGACTAATGTGTGTCTGATACAGGCTATGGTCTTTGCAATCACTTGTTATGCATCAGAAAATTGGACAATGACTAGGGAGGATAGAAGGAGAATTGATGCCTTTGGGCTGTGGTGCTGGAGAAGAATATTGAATGTACCATGGACTGCCAAGAAAACAAACAGATTCATCCTGGAGAGAGTTAAACCAGGCTGCTCCTTGGAGGCAAGGATTCTGGTGCTTTATCTGACATACTTTGGACATGTTGTAAGGAAGGCCAGGTCCTTGGAGAGGAACATCATGCTTGGGAAGGTGGAGAGATGGCACAAGAGGGGAAGAACCTCTATGAGGTTGATTGATTCAGTGACTGGGGTAATTGGGATGGGTGTATCAGAGACAGTGAGATTGGCACAGGACAGAGCAGAGTACATAGGGTCGCTATGAGTCACAAGTGACTCGATGGCACATAACAACAACAACAACAACATATCCAATAGTGTTCTTGCTGAATCTTTGGAATTTTCTAAGTATACCCTCATCTTTGTATAGTTTAACCTCTTCTTTGTCACTATGGATGCCTCTTGTTTCCTTCTCTTCCTTATTGCTCTTGTTAAGATTTCCAATACAATATTAAACAGGAGCGGTGATACTATACTGGGCATCTTTACCTAGTTCTTTGTTCTCAAGGGGAATTCCTTTAATCTCCCTCTATTGAGAACAATGTTAGTTTTTGGGTTTGTGTGTATTCTTTTTACTATGATGGGAAAATTCCCCTCTGTACCTAGTTTTTTGAATGTTTTAATCAGGAAGAGGTATTGGATTTTGTCAAATGTCTTTTCAGCATCAGTAGATAGATCACATGGTTTTTGTTCCTTTGTAGTTTAAAAAAATTTTTTATTATTATTTTGATTAAACTTTACAGTAAACTTGGATTTCCATTCATTCTTTGTTGCATTTTCCTCCCTTACCCCATGCAGTTCATTTTTCTCTTTTAAAAAATCATTCATTGTTGCACAATTTCCTCCCTCTCCTCCCCACTCCACCTCACTATACATCTCTTATTCTGGACTGTTGTCATGCAAATAATGTCCAATGATATATATTCCTTTCAAACAATTCTTTCCCTCATCCAATACAGTGTTCATTATTTATCCCGCTTTTCTTAGTTTCTTCCCAACCCTCAATTTCAGTCCTGTTTTATAACAGTGGCACTGTGCAGTAGTTGTCTAAATGTGACTGAGATATTTCATTCAGCATCATCCTTCAGGGTCATCCAGTTTGTATAATATTTTATTAGTTCTTTGTTTTTCAGTGCTACAAAGTATTCCATTGTGTGACTATACTACAGCTTCTCTATTTATTTATTTGTTGATGAGTACTTCGGTTGCTTCCATCTCTTTGCTATTGAGAACAACGCAGCAATGAACATGGGTGTACATATATCTGTTTGGGTGACAGTTCTGGTTTCTTTTGGGTATACTATCAATAGTGCAATTACTGGGTCAAATGGTATCTGCATTTCCAACTTTTTGAGAAAACACAATATTGCCTTTCATAGCAGTTGCTCCATTTCACACTTCCACCAACAGTGATTAAGCGTTCCAATTCCTACGCAACTTCACCAGCATTTGTTGTTTGCTCCTCTGTTGAGCTTTGCTATTGTTTCTGGGGTGAGATGATACCTCATAGTTGTTCTTATTTGCATCTCTCTTAGAGCTAGGGGTTTTAAACATTTCTTCATGTGTTTGTTCGCCATCTGAATGTCTTTTTTGGTGACATGTCTGTTCATATCCTGTGCCCATTTTGCAATTGGGTTGTTTATTTTGTTGAGTGCTGGAGCATTCTCTAAATTCTAGATATAAGCCCCGTATCAGACATGTCATTACCAAATATTTTTCCCCAGTCTGTGGCTTTCCTTTCACTCTGCTGGAGAAGGTTTTAGATGTGCATAGGGATTTGATTTTCAGGTTTTTCAGTATGCTTGGAAGACTGTTCTTGTTGTGGATTAGGGCTTATAGGGTTCTTTTAAGCATATCTCTGATGAAGGTTATAGTCTTTTGTTTTACTCTTAGGTCTTGATCCACTTTGAATTGGTTTTTGTGTATAGTGTGAAATGAGGATCTTGCTTGAGTTTTCTGCAAATAGTTTTCCAATTTTGCCACCATCATTTGTTAAAAAGGCTTTCGTTTCCTCACTTAACTGATTTCATCTCCTTGTAAAAATTAGTTGACCATAAGTGGTTGTTGTTTTTGTTGTTGATTGCTGTCGAGTCAAGCATAACTCATAGAGACCTTACGAACAAAAGACTGGAAGCCTTTGGATTATTATAATTTCTCAAAGTTCACAGAGTTTCAAGAGGCATGTTGTTTAGGAATTGGATGCCACTTCTACTTCCATAGGTAAATGAGCTGATTTCTTGGTTCTCAATCCTATTCCATTGATCTCTGTGTCTGTCACTGTACCAGTACCACACTGTCTTGACCACCATGGCTATGTGGTAGGATTTGAGATCAGAGAGTGAGATGCCTCTTACCTTGTTTCTCTTTTTGAGGAGTACTTTGTTTTTTTGAGGTCTCTTTCTATGCCAGATGAAATTGGAAATTGCCTTTTCCATATCATTAAATAATTGAGTATTTGTATTGGGATTACATTGAATTTGCAGATTGACTTTGGTAGAATTGTAATTTGTACAATATTGAATATTCTTATCCAGGGGCATGATATAGTCTTCCATTTCTTCAGGTCTCCTTTTCTTTCTTTCTTTTTTTTTTTTTTGAGTGTGTTAAATATTTTATTTTTTTTTCTA
>NW_006399829.1:11314071-11316274 GCF_000299155.1 Elephantulus edwardii
TGCACTATTCTCTCTACCCTCCTCCCAGTTTGTTCTTGTCCAAATGCCACAGTGCTTGTCAAAGCCAGTTCTGATTAATCTTCTTTGTCTGTGTGTCCTTTGCCATTCCCTATCACTCCTCCCTGAGATAGTAAGATTTTGTAATTTTCTTTGAGTGGGTCTTTTGTGTTTGTAGTTAGATTTACTCCCAGGTATTTAATCTTGTGGTTAGCTATTGTGTTGGGCATTGTTTTTCTTAGCTCCTTTTCTGTATTTGTCACTGTAGGAAAATCCAATTGATTTTTAGATGCTGATCTTGTATCCTGACACTTTGCTGAATCGGTCCACTATGCCCAGTAGTTTTCTCACCAAATCTTTAGGGTATAAGTATACTATCATATCGTCTACATATAGAGATAATTTTACCTCCTCTGTGCCAATTTGGATACCTCTTATTTCCTTCTCTTTTCTTTCTGCTATTGCTAAGACTTCCAATATAATATTGAATAGGAGAGATGATAGTGGGCATCCTTGCCTAGTTCTTGTTCTCAAAGGAAATGTCTTTAATCTTGTTCTTTGCTTTGTTAATGCGATTAATTACACTATTTGTTTTTCTAATGTTGACCCATCCTTGTATACCTGTTATGGATCGCACTTGGTAATGATTATTTTTTAAAAATATACTGCTTTGATTCTATTGGCGAGGATTTTGTTGAAAAAGTTTGCATCTGTGATCATGAGATATATTTGTCTATAGCTTATGTGATAAAGGACTCCTAAACCTAGCTAGAGGGTCAGCTATGGATTGATTTCAACTTGATGGTAAACAACACACACATACAAACATCTAAAATACATAGACTACTACAGTATCTCAACAAGAAAAGGTAAACAACTCAATTGTAAAATGGGCACAAGAAGGACTGAAAAAACAATGAATTTGTAAAATGATCTGCAACATGAGTGAGTCTGGAAGATATTATGCTGAGTAAATATCTCAGTCACAAAAGAACAAATACTGCGTAAATTCTTGTTATAAGATAGGACTGACATGTTGGGTTTAGGGGGACAGTAGGAAAAGAGTTGATAGAAAATGAACATTGCACTGGAACAGATGAGTGGAACTATCTGAAAGGAATATACAATTAGACATTATATTTAGGACGACAATCTGGAACATGAAGTGTATTACAAAGGGGGCTGGGGCAGGTGAAATGGTGGGAGGAAAATGTGCAACAGTGAATGTTCTGCCCACGAAATGCCTCTCAAAGAAATCCAAAAACACGTCTGAAATTTCAAGAGCGTTTATTATATTATTTTCCATGCGTGGAGACTTTTCTCCTTCCTCAGGAAGGTGGTGAAGGAAGAAAAGCTCCGAGTTTCCCCTCCCACTTGCTTTTATAGCTCTTTTGAGTGCCCCTGTTAGGGCAGGGGGATTGCGATCATGGTTGGTGGGTTGACTTTTGATGGACTGGCTACTTTGCCCGCCTTTACTTATTTGGTGTCTCGTAGACACTAGTTAATTCCTTACTTTTCAAGGACAGAACAGACTTTACCCTGGGCAATCGTGTTTGCCCTAAGCTAAGAATTTTTATGGCCTGTTTCTGCCTCTAGCGTTAATGGGGGTTTATAAAAAATGGGGTTTCTGGGGTCCCTTCAGTGAACAGATGAAAACCTAACCTTTCTGTTAAATTCCATTAAAATCACAATAAGAAAAGGAAAAAAATAAAATGAGGAGCAAGAAAAAAGAAATATACATGTAAGTGAGTGGAAAACTCCTGGATTTGTTTTATGAAGAAAGCATAAATCTCATTATCAAGCCAGGCAAAGACACTATTAAAAAAAATAAACCAAAACACACCTCACAACTGTAGATGAGAAAGACCTCAACAAACACTTAGCCGGCAGAATTAAAAAATAATAAATCACATCAGATGGAATTCATAGCAGGTATACAAAGTTGGCTCAACATTAGAAAAACAATCAAAGTAATATATACCATAAAACTAATAGGGGTCAGGAATCTCCATGGTCATATCAGTTGATGCAGAAAGGCATTTTTTTTGTTTTTTTATTATTATTAAATTTTATTAGTTTCAATGAACACTCACAGGGATTCTGGGCTTTCACTCCTTCATTGCCGCACCATTCTCTCCACCCTCCTCCCCAGTTTGTTCTTCTTCCCCGCCATCCGAATGTCTGTTTTAATTGTCCAATTGCCACA
>NW_006399829.1:11320294-11325449 GCF_000299155.1 Elephantulus edwardii
GCTTTAATCATGAAAGGGTGTTGGATTTTATCAAAGGCTTTTTCTGCATCAATTGATAGGACCATATGGTTCTTGTTCTTTGCCTTGTTGATGTAGAAAGGCATTTTGTTAACTCATTATTTATTCACAATACAAACCTCTCAGAAAAAAATAATAGATGGGATAGTCCTCCACATAATTAAGGACATATATGCAAAACCAACGTCCAACATTATTCTCAATAAAGAGAGTAAAAAGCATTGCACTTGTGAATGGGAGCCAGATAAAGATAAATTCTTATCACCACTCATATTAAACATTGAATTGGAATTCTGTGCCAAAGCAACAAGTCTAGAAAGTAAAAGTGTCCAAATAGGAAACGAATATGCAAGCTATACCTATTTGCAAATAATATTACTGTTTGAGAAAGTACCTGCACAGACAAAATTAGTGGGCAGATGGAGAAAATGTGTGAGGGCATAGGCAAGGTTCAATGGGGACTGAATGAGAAAGTCATAGACCAATAGTAATTAATGATATAAAACATAATGTACACAAATGAATGTATAAAACAAAATGGACAAATATTGTAGGAGCTCAGTATTATACCGGAAGCACTTGCTGCAGAGGGTCAAAGACTGCAGGCTTCAATATGGATTGAAGCTCAACATAAAAAAAAACAAAACCCAAAGATTCTCACCACTGGGCTGATTGGCAGCATCATAATAGATGGTGAAGAGTTTGAGAATTTTGTCAGCTTTAGTTTGCTTGGCCCCACAATCAACACTCTTGGTACCAGCAGCCAGGAAATTCAAAGATGAATTGCATGGGGAAAGTCTGCTGTCAGAGACCTCTCTAAAGCATTGAAAAGCAATGATGTCAGTCTGGAGTCCAAGATGCACCTGATCCAGGCCATGGTCTTTGCAATTACTTGCTATGCATCAGAATGGTGGACAATGACTAAAAATGATAGAAGGATAATTGATACCTTTGAGCTGTGGTGTTGGAGAAGAGTACTGAATATACCTTGGACTGCTAGGAGAACCAACAAGTTTGTCCTGGAGAAGCCAGGCTGCTCCTTGGAGACAAGGATTCTGAAGCTTGGTCTAACATACTTTGGACATGTTGCAAGGTGGGATCAGTCCTTGGTGAGTGACGTCATTCTTGGAAGGGTGGAGGGACAGTGCAGGAGAGGAAGACCCTTGATGAGATGAATCAATGACTAGGATAATGGGGATAGGTGTATCAGAGACAATAAGATTGGCACAGGATGAAGTAGAGTTTTAGGGCTGTTGTACATAGGGTCGCTATGAGCCACAGGTAACTTGACAGCACATAACAACAACAACAACTATTATTATTAAAAAAATTAAGGAAAGGTATGTTGTTGTTGTTGTTGTTGTTGATTGCCTTCAAGTCGAGCACACCTCATAGTGACCCTATGAAAAAAAACCTGAAGCCCTTCTATAACTATGGACATTTATCAAAGTTCATAGAGTTTCTGGAGGCATGTTATTTAGGAAGTGGATGCCACTTCTGCTTCCAAACTTGTCATAGTATATTATTGTTGTTATGTGCCACTGAGTCACCTGCGATGTATGTTGACCTTAAGTAGAGCAGCTCTGAACCCTTCCATGTCCTGAGCCAGTCTTACTAGTTCTGACACACCAAGTCCTATTGCAGACTGAGGGTAAAGTATTTTTATAAGTATTAATAATGAGACAAACAGCCAGGAATGCGATAGAGCAGAGAGTATAAAACAGTGGACCAGCAGTTCTTGACTGAAGACCCCAAGCCTGTATCTTTATTGAAAATTATCTGGAAGTAAATCACAAAGAGATTTCAATGCAAATGAAGCCAAGCTCTTTCTACTGAAAATCTTCTGCTTGACTCAGGAGGGAGGGGTTAGCACATGCAAGAATCTGGTAAACCCCTAAGGATTGCCTTAGTGCCTCAGGGTGAATTCTAGCTTGAACCTTCCCCACATCCTAAAATAGCATTCAGTTTATTACAAATATTTAGTATTGGCTTCCCATAAAGTCCTATCACCCCAGTTACTGTATCCATCCAGCTCACCGGAGGTCTCCCTCTTCTGCACTGTCCGTCCACCCTTCTGACTATGATTTCCTTCTCAAAGACTGATCTCTCCTGACCACACGCCCAAAGTAAGTGAGGCGGAGCTTCAAAATCCTAGCCTCCATGGAGAGACTTGGTTTCACCCTCTCCAAAACAGACCTGTTTGTTTTCTTGGCAGTCGATGGTATGGTCAAGACTCTTATACAGCACCACAACTGAAAGGCATTGATTCTTTTTTTGTCATCCTTTGGCATTGTCCAGCTCTCTGAAGCATAACAAGTTTTTGAGTAGACCATGGCCTGGATTAGGCACATCTTTGTATCTAGACTGACATCGTTGCTCTTTAGCACTCTGGAGAAGTCCATGACAGCAGATTCTCTCAATGTAATTAGTCTTTTGATTTCCTGACTGCTGGTGTTAAGATTGTCGATTGTGTATCTGAGCAAGCTGTAATTGCTAACAATCTTAATCTCATCTCCATCTATTATGGTGCTGCCAATTGGCCCAGTGGTGAGAATCTTTGTCTTCTTGATGTTGAGCTTCAATCCATATTGCAGACTATAGTCCTTGACCTCTCTCAGTTTCAGCAAGCCAGGTTGTATCATTTGCATATTGCCGGTTGTTAATGAGTCTTCCTCGAATCCTGATGCCACACTCCTCCTCATAAAGCCCTGCTTCCCGAATGATCTGTTCTGCATACAGATTGAAAAGGTACAGGGACAGGATGCATCCCTGTTGCACTCCATTCCTGATTTTGAAACATGCAATGTTTTCTTGCTCTGTTCTGAGGACTGCTTCTTGTTTCATATAAACACAATCAAGTGTCCTGAAATTCCCATTTTCCTCAAGGTTAGCCACAATTTTTGTGATCCACACAGTCAAATGCTTTTGCATAGTCAATGAAACACAGATAGACATTCTTCTGGTATTCTCTGCTTTCTGCCAAGATCCATCTGGCATTGGAAATAATGTTCCTAGTACCACAACCTCTTCTAAACCCAGACTGTATTTCTGATAGTTCTTTGTCGATGTACTGTTCAAATATTCTGGATAATCTTCAGCAGAATTTTGTTAGTGTGTTACATGATATTGTTTGATAATTTCCACTCTGTCATATCACTTTTTTTTTTGGAATGGGAATAAATATGGATGGCTTCCAGTCTGTTGGCCAAGTAGTTAGTTGTCCTTCAGATTTCTTGGCAGAACTTGATGAGTAAATGCAGGGCAGCAACTGTTTGCTTAAATATGCCAACTTGTATTTCTTCAGTTCTGGGCTCCATTTTTTGCCAAGTCCTTCAGAGCAGCCTGCACTTCCTCCTGCATCACCATTGCCTTCTGCTCAAATCTTGTTTCTTGAAATTCTTCTGTGTCAGCCAATCCTTTTTAATGTTTGCTGTGGATAGAAAAGGAAGAGAGAGAAAGTAGCTAGATAAAAGATTCATATTTTGTTGGCTGGAAAGAAAGTAAACATGTAAAAATGGGCTATACATATAAATACGAAAAAAGAAGACATGGAAAGGTGGAGACAACAAGAGTTATGGGCCACAAAGGTGTACACAGGGAGCTCTGCTGACTTAGTGGTTAAGAATTGCTCAGTCAATTCAAAGGTACATGGTTTGAATCCAGAAGCTGCTCTGTGGGAGAAAGATAGACTTACCTCCTCTTGTGAGATTTACTGCCTCTGAAAATCCACAGGAGAGTCGGGAATGAGTCAATTCCAACTGGACCACACTCAACACAGGCAATATTTGTGTACACAAGCCTACATTATCATTAATAAGAAACATTATCAATGGATACATCGGCACACAAGCAATTCCAGAGAGACATAGGCAAATGAGACTATATTCATGGTCACATAGGTTTGGCAAAAGAATCATACTTAGATATTTGTGTGTGCTATAAACAGATCCACGCACAGATAGTATAGCAAGAAAGGTGCAGAGTTAAGAAAATTTAACCATAATGAAATACTTTGAGTGAATGAATCCTTGAATCTGGAAACTCAAGACTATCTTCTTGGGACATATCACAGTCTACAAAGTCAATGAAATTCCACAAAGTCAATGCTCTACATACAACCTTTGTAAAGAAAAACTGGAGTCTAAAATGTTTACATCTTAAAAGGTACAATATTTATCTCTCCCTGCCTGGAGCAAAGACAAATGAATAAAATTAAATCTGTGTGCATTTTCTGCTGCAAAAAAGGTTTTTTATTGACTTATGTACTTCTATTAATTTCTTAAAGCTACTATTAGTTTTTCTAATGCCCATACCTTTTTAAATTTGCTTGTGTTTATCTTTTTTGAGGGTATATATGTGCCAGTTTTCATGTTAAAAATTAGTTGCAATAAACACAAATGGTTCTATGCTCTTTGGTAAATGAATTGTAAAAAAGTAATTATGGAGTTTTCACTAAGTAAAAAAAGTACATGTTTGGAAGCCAAGAAATAATTCTGAACATTTTAAGCTTTTTGGAGGTGGGGGGAGATTTCTCTTCATGTTGTTGTTGTTATATACCACAGAGTTCCTTACAACTTATAGCGACCCTGTGTACAACAGCTTTGAAACCTGTTCTATCTTGAGCCAATCTCCTTGTCTCTGACACACCTACCCCCATTACCCCTCTCACTGAGTCAATCCATCTTATCCAGAGTCTTCCTCTCTTATTCTGTCCCTCCACCCTTCCAAGTATGTTGTCCCTCTCCAAGGACCCTCCTTGCAATGTGCCCAAAGTATGTCAGATGGAACTTCAAAATCTTTGCCTCCAAGGAGCAGCCTGATTTCACCCTCTCCAAGACAAACTTGTTTGTTCTTCTAGCAGTCCATGGTATAGTCAATACTCTTCTCCAGCATCACAACTCAAAAGCATCAATTCTTCTGTTATCCTTAGTCATTGTCCAGCTCTCTGATGCATAGCAAGAAATTTCAAAGACCATGGCCTGGATCATGCACACACTCTAGTCTCCAAACTGACATCATTGCTCGTCAGTACTCTGTAGAGGTGCCTGACAGCAGATTTTCCCAGTGCAATTCACCTTTTGATTTCCTGGCTGCTGATATCAAGAGTGTTGATTGTGGATCCAAGCAAGCTGAAACT
>NW_006399829.1:11327111-11346076 GCF_000299155.1 Elephantulus edwardii
AAAAAGAGAGGAACAAGCTAGGGGGGTGGGGAGAGAGAAAATAGTGCAACAATGAATGAATGGAAATCCAAAATATCTGTAAATGTTCATTAAAATTAATAAAATAAAATTAAATAAAAAACAAAAAAAACCTCAAGTCAAAGGAAAAATAAAGCATTTTACTAAGGGAAAAAAAAAATGTCTTGAGCTCCTTTTCTCAGCTAAAGATTTGGTATTTTTTAATAATATAGTCACATATTCTCTCAGGTTATTTGGTGTTGAACCAATCATATTTAACACCCTGACAATTTCAGAGCTGGAGGTTGCCTTTTCAGAAATCTCCTGTTCTTAAACAGCAGGTTATTGTTTCCTCCTCACAAGTATTCTTCCACCTTCTCTATTTGTACCCACATTTATTTAAAATACAAGACGATAAATAATCAGTACAAATTAAGTCCACTGATACAAACAAAATATCTCAATACAGGGCAGAAGTGAGGTTAGCACAACATGGCAACAAAGATCACATTTTAAATGTGAAAAATTAAATGGGAAAATATCTTAATTTTAATGTTCACTTTTAATAAAAAATATTCTATGCTATTTAGCTTTGAAACGCATATTTTTCAACGTCTACATTCCCGCTTATCTTTCAGAATTAATCACTAGGTATTATTAACATGGATGTTGTAGTTGTTAAATGCCATTGAGTCATCTGTGTGTGACTCAGCAATCCATTTACAATAGCTGTGAACCCCACTCCATTCGCCCAGGGTCTTCCTCTCCTGTGCTGTCCTTCCATCCTTCCAAACATGATGTCCTTCTCCAAAGACTTGCCCCTCCTGGCCACATGTCTGCAGTATGTGGCACAGAGTTTCAGAATTTCTCCTTAAAGGAGAAACTTGGTTTCATCTTCTCCAAAACATTCTCCTAGTAATCTATGGTATGTTCAATACTCATCTCCAGCACTACAACTCAAAGTCTTCAATTCTTCTTCTATCACCCTTAGTAATTGTTCAGCTCTCTGATGAATAAATTGTGAAGACCATACCCTGGGTCAGGTGCACCATAGTCTCTAGACTGACATCACTGCTCTTTAGTATTTTGGAGAGATCCCCACCAGCAGATATTCCCAGTGCAATTTGTCTTTGATTTTCTGGTTGCTGGTGCCAAGAGTGTTGCTTGTGGAGCCAAACAAGCTATAATTGTTAACAATCTCAGTTTTTTTCCATCCGTAACAGTGCTGCCAATTGGCCCAGTGGTGAGAATCTTCTTGATGTTGAGCTTCAATCCATATTGACGCCTACAGTCCTTGACCTTCTGCAGTAAGTGCTTCAGGTCCTTCTCAGTTTCAGCAAGCAAGGTTGTGTTATCTGCATAATGCGGATTGTTGATGAATCTTCCTTCAATCCTGATGCCACATTTCTCCTCATAGAGCCCACCCTTCTGGGTTTGACATAGAGATTGAAAAGGTATGGAGACAGGATGCATCCCTGGTGTACACCCTTCCCAATTTTGAACCAAGCAGTGTTCCCTTGCTCTGTTCTGATGATGGCCTCTTGGTCCAAGTATTGGTTTTGCATGAGCACAATTGAGTTTTCTGGGATTCCCATTCTTTTCAAGGTCAACCACAATTTGTTGTGGTCCACATAGTCAAATGTCTTTGCATAGTCAATAAAACACAGATAGACATCATTCTGGTATTCCCTGCTTTCAGCCAAGATCCATCTGAAATTAGCTACAATATCCCTAGTACCACGACCTCTTCTAAACCCAGCCTGCACTTCTGGTAACTCTCTGTTGATATGCTGTTCCAGTCATTTTTGGATAATCGTTAGCAGAACCATGCATACATGTGGTATCATTGATATTGTTTGGTAATTTCCACACTTTGACCGATCACGTTTCTTTGGAATGGGAAGAAATATTGATCTCTTCCAGTCAGTTGGCCAGGTATTTGTCCTCCAGATTTCTTGGCACAACTTGGGAGCATATCCAGGGCAGCATCTGTTTGTTGAAATATATCAATTGGTATACCATCAATTTCTGGGGTATTGTTTTTTTTTGCCAATTCTTTCAGAGCAGCTTGAACTTCTTTCATCACCACAGGCTCTTGCTCATATGTTATTTCATAAAATTCTTCTGTGTCTGCCAATTCCTTTTGGTATAATGACTGTATACTCTTTCCAACTTCTTTTAATGCTTCTTGGATCATTAAATATTCTGCCCAAAGCATCCTTAAGTATTGCAACTCGAGGCTTGAATTTGTTTTTCAGTTCCTTCAGCTTACGTAATGCTGAGTGAGTTCAGCCCCTTTTATGTTCTGACTCCAGCTCTTTGGACATTTCATTATAATACTTTACTTTGTCTTCCCTCGCTGCCCTTTGAAATCTTCTGTTCAGTTCCTTAATATCTTGATTTCTTCCCTTTGCTTTGGCTTCTCAGCAGTCTAGTGCAATACTCGAGTCTCCTCTGATATCCGTTTTAATCTTTTCTTCCTCTTTCTTTGTAAGACCCCCTGAATTCTTCCTAGAAGATATTCTTGATATCCTCCCACAGCTCATCTGGTCTTAGTTCATTAGTGTTCAAGGCCTCAAACCTGTTCCTGAGATGGTTTTGATATTCAGATGGGGTAGACTCAAGGTCACATTTTGGTTCCCGTGGATTTGACTTAATTGTCCTTAGCTTCATCTTGAATTTGCATATGAGTAGTTGGTGATCGGTTCCACAATTGGCACCTTCCCTAGTTTTCACAGCTGATATTGAGCTTCTCCAGTGGTTCTTTCCACAGATGTAAGAATCTGATTTCTATGTATACCATCGGGTAAGACCCAAGTGTATAGCCTGCGTTTTTGCAATGAATATATTGTTGATTGTGCAAAATTCTATTATCCCATCTCCAGCTTCATTTCTGTCACCAAGTCCATGTTTTCCAAGTACTGATCCATCTTCTCTGTTCACAACTTTTGCATTCCAGTTATCTACTATTATTATTACTGCATTTTGATTGCATGTTTGATTGATCTCTGACTGCAAAAGTTGGTAGAAATCTTCTATTTCCTCTTTTTTGACTCTGGCTGTTAGATGTACTATGAATAATAAAAATAAGAGTTCTGTTTCTTTCTAAAGCCATCTATCTATCTATCTATCTATCTATCTATCTATCTATCTATCTATCTATCTCCACCTGTATATCTAGCTGTCTGTGTCTGTCTATCTATCTATCTATCTATCTATCTATCTATCTATCTATCTATCTATCTATCATCTATCATCTCTCTCTCTCATCTCCATCTCCATCTCTATCTATCAATCTATCAATAACCACCAAAAAAGGTGACTCAACAGAGCATGGAAATTATTGAACAATATCAATTATAACACAAGCACAATCCTGCTAAAGATTATCCATAAATGACTGGAACCGTACATTGACAGAGAACTACCAGAAATACAAGCTTGGTTTAGAAAAGACCCCACCACTAAAGACATTATCACCAATGTCACACGAATCTTGTCTGAAAGCAACAAGTACAGGAAGAATGCCTGCCTGTGTTTCGTTGACTATGCAAAGGCATTGATTCCAACTCAGTGGCCCTCAATCTGATATCTGAGGGCTGTAAATTTTCCAGGCGAAGACTGCTCATCTCCTTTGAAGTGACTGATGGATTTGACCTGCCAACCTTTACATTAGAAACCAAATAAGTCACATCCCACCCCGACAGTGTTCATTTTGGTTGACTAAGTTGTTATGTGCTGTCAAGTCCCCTGTGACTCATAGTGACCCTATGTACAACAGCCCTGAACCCTGCTCTATCCTGTGCTGATCTAATGGTCTCTGACACACCTATCCCCTCATTACACCAGTCACTGAATCACTCCATGTCATTGAAGGTCTTCCTCTCTTGTGCTGTCCCTCCACCCTCCCAAGCATGATGTCCCTCTCCAAGGACTGGTCCCACCTTGCAACATGTCCAAAGTATGTCAGATGAAGCTTCGGAATCCTTGTATCCAAGGAGCAGCCTGGTATCATCCTCTCTAGGATGAACTTGTTTGTTCTCTTAGCAGTCCATGTTATATCCAATACTCTTCTCCAGCACTACAGCTAAGAGGCATCAGTTTTCCTTCTATCATCCCTAGTCATTGTCCAGCTTTCTGATGCTTAGCAAGTAATTGCAAAACCATGGTATCAGGTGCACCTTAGTCTCCAGACTGACATCATTGCTCTTCAGTGCTTTGGAGAGGTCTCTGACAGCACATTTTTTCAATGCAATTTGTCTTTTTATCTTTTGGCTGCTGGACCAGGCTGTTGTTGACTAAAAATGTCTTAACAGAAATATTAACAATTTTTTGTATTTATGTTGCTGCTTTTCTTCTGTTTGTATTACCTCTTAGTAAGATATAGTTTACAAATGATAAACTTCATTCAATGAGAGTATATTAAAGTGCTTAGTTTATTCACATAGTTATAGAACCATTTCCACATTTTAATTTTAGAACATTTGCATCATCACAAAAAGAAATTTGATACCCAGTATTCTCCTTCTCCTGATATATTCCACCCAACTTTCTACTTCTTCACTTTCCAGGTCTGAGGCATCATCAATCCAGTTTCTATCTCTACAGATTTTCCTATGATGAACATCTTATAGAATTGGAATGGTGTAGTATGTACTTTCTTTGATTAATAATAATGTGACTAATGCATGTTGTGGGAGGTAAAGATCTTCTTTGTGTGCATATGTATAATATCCTATTACTCCTAATATTGTACTTCAGCATAGAAACTGAAATCATTTTTTTGGCTATGAATGCAACTCCATTCTTCTTCTGCTTTTCATTCTCGGCTTAGTATATCATATGATTATTTGATTCAAAGTGGCCAAAGCCTGTCAATTTAATCTTACTAACTCAAAGGTAATGTCAACATTCATGTGTTCCATTCGACTTTTCACAACTTCTAATTTTCAAACATTCATAGTTTGTGCATTCCATGTTCCAACTATTATTTAAAAAATAATTTTAATGAGCATTTACAGAGATTTTGGATTTCCATTCATTCATTGCTGCACTTCTCTATCCGCCCAGCCCTCCCCATCCCCAGTTCGCTCCTTTCTTTCAAAAGTAAAGGAAACACTCCTTCCCTGGTACACAATCTCCCCGCACCCCTCCCATCGCCCCAAGTACATTCCACTATGCAACCTTAATTGTGGATTCTTGTGATAACCATAATACCCTATCATACATCGCTTTTAAATTATTCACTCCTTCATCTGTTTCAGTGCAGTATACACAATTTATCCAGTTTTTCTCAGTCTTACCCCAACCCTGATGTCAATCCCATTTTACAACAGTGGCATCATGCAATATTTGTCCTTTTGCGACTGAGATATTTCACTCAGCATAATGTCCTCCAGGCTCAGCCATTTTGGATGATATTGCATGAGTTCCTTGTTTTTAAATGCTGCATAGTATTCCATTGTGTGAATATACCACATCTTCTCTAGCCATTCGTTTGTTGATGGGCACTTAGGTTGTTTCCAACTCCTTGCTATTGTAAACAGAGCCGCAATAAACATGGGTGTGCATATATCTGCTTGGATGTCAGTTATGGTCTCTTTGGGATATATTCCCAGTAGTGGAATTGGTGGGTCAAATGGTATCTCTATTTGCAACGTTTTGAGAAAGTGCCATACCGCCTTCCACAGCGGTTGCACCATTTTACACTCCCACCAACAGTGAATAAGGGTTCCCCTTTCTCCACAACCTCACCAGCATTTGTTGTTCCAACTATTAAAGAATGTTTGTAACTGTTTCTCCTCATTTTCAAAGACTTCCAATCTGCGCCCTACTTCTAATACTATAACTATCTGTGTTCCTATTTATAGCAATTTCAGAAGCCTGATATTTGAAAAGTGAATGGCCAATCCTGTTTGTTGTATGTCTTAATCTAGGAACTCTACTGAAACCTGTCCACCATGTGTGACCCTGGTAACATTTGACACACCAGTGGCATAACTGTCAGCATCAAAGCAACTCACAAGTTACCTCAGTACAACAAACTGACTGACAAATACTGTACTAAAAAGAACAATAATAAACAAGCAAGAATATACATGCTTTATCTAAAAGGTGATTCTTTTTATTATATATTCAAATTTATTGAGAATTACATAAATTTAAACTTAGTGCTTTTATGTACAAATTGACTGGTTATGAAAAAACATACATCAAGAAACTGTCTGAATTGATGTCTCTTTATGTATAAAATTTGGTCTACTTGTCATTAAATATAATTGTTAAACTAACTTCAAACTCTTATTTTCCTTATATTTACAGTATAAATTGAAAAATTTCATTGTCTTTCTAATTAAAAGTTTTGTAAAAATGAAAATACGTAGAAGTATGGAGTAGGAGGTAAACATTTTTTATTATCTTTTCATACTCATACATTGAACAGAATGTTAGGCTCTAACTTCAGGGCAGGGTAACAAATAATATGGAGGTCCAGATGGATGAATGAAAAAGATCTCAATTGTTCTCATGTTTTACTTACTTTTAGGAATAAACACAAAAGCTACAGCCTTAAAGTTCTGAGTAAAATAAAGGGTCACTGAACCGGGAATGGGTAGTTCCTTAAGGAATATATCTGCCACTTAATAGAAAGTTGTGAAGATTTAGTTTTAACCAGCTACGTTTGTGTGAGAGCAGGAAGCAATGTCTTTAGTTTTATTCCAGATAAACTGTACACAAAGTATAGAGAGTGGGTGAAGTCCTTCTTGGAAAAGGCCGGGTTAAAGTCCCTTTTGCTCAACTCTCCACTTGGAGGAAGAATGTCACATGACTACTCCAATGGTTTTTCTTATCCAGTTGAGATACTTTTTGGTAAGGAGAGTGTAGACACCAGGTTTCTTGGGGTTTCCACACTCTCCAAAGGAAGTGACACCTCTGAAAATGTTATCACATATTAGAGGACTTCCAGAATCCCCCTGAAACAGAAAACCATGTATTTTAAATAAGAGTGCATTCCAAAAATGATTTATTTATACATTCATTCATTTATTCACTCACTGCTCATTCATTCTCTTTCCTTAAAGGTTAGTTTGAAGATCTCGGTTAATAACCATGTGCCCTCAGCATCAATTAATATAGACTTGTCGTTTCCAAAAATTGTCCTGTCAAGAAAGACAATTCTGGAGAAGTTGTACAAATCAATTTTCATCGGTAAAACTCAGAAAGAATATTAAGGGGCGAGAACTTTAATAATAAAAAGTCATTGTCTCCTTCATCCTTCTTGGGTGCTCGTTTCTTGCTTATTAGATGTTAGGAGAAGAAAGTAAATGTTGGATCTACAAGAAAGCTTGAGGGAGAATATCAACTACCCTCTTCTCTGATAGAGGATACTTGGTAAGCCATCTCTGAGCAAGGAATAATAGTTATATTTTGTACAATCCTTACAGATCCATTTCCATTAGTCCTCATTTTAAGCTTTCTCAACCTCACAAAACTTCCTCTAGCACATGAGTTCTAAGTAGAGTCAACTGTAGTCAAGCCTGCTCTTGGCACATAAGGGACAAAACAGTATAGGAGTTCAGTCAGATGGACTGAGTTCAAATTCAGATCTGTTCCACTGACAGCTAGGTTATTTATCTTGAAAAGTTAAGTAGCTTTCTCATGCCTTGATGTCTCTGTAAGTTTCTGTATAATGCAAATAATTAATTTGGTTGCATGCTAATCAAGTGGTTGGAGGTTTAAGTTCACCTTGAGCACCTTGGAAGAAAACCCTGCTGATCTACTTCTGAAAAATCATCCACTTACACCTCACTGGAGCACAATTCTACTTTGACATACATGGAGTTGTCGTAAGTCAGAACTGAGAAGACGACAAGTGGTTGGTTCAAAGTAGTGGTAATAATAATAGTGCTTATCTAATGAAGCTATTGAAAGATTTAATGCCATAATTAAGAATCTGAGAGTTCCTGGGAAATGCAAAATGCCATTAATCTTATAAAGAGGACTGGGGAGTACCCATGATTGGTAACTGAATGGTTTCCTGAAATTATCATTAGTAAAGAAGAATGGTCCCTGGTGAGAAGGGTTCACACTGCACAAAGAAGCAGACATTACCTTTGCCAACAGTATACCATTCCCAATAGTATCCATTGTCTGCCTTCTACATAAAAAGTAGTAACAATCATCTACTCTATTCTTACAGATATTCTTTTTTAGCTTTATTATCTATAGGGGAAAAAAGGATTGAGTGATTATTTACTTACTTTACACGTGTCATCTGCACCATTTCTACCACTAGCACAGATCATGCTATTGTCAACAACTAACTTAAAATCATAATGGTCTTTATCATTGCATTTTCTTCGGTCTACAACAGTGATATTGACTTCTCTCAAGGTCTGCGAAGGTCTACATTGGTCTCTTCTGGTTTTTCCCCATCCTGCTACATGACATCTAGTATTGGCCTTGACGTCTTCTCCTGTTTTTGGCAGTGGAAGTGTTTTTACAGCGTCAGTAATCTTTGCTTTACTGTTCAGCTAGAAAGTAAACAGGAGATAGGGTTTTAGGCAAAGACAATAGGAACAAAAGCCCAGAAAACAGCTCTGATTGGAACATAGGTCTGCTTGTTTAGAATGTCTTTATGAAGAAGATAGGTGAAGAAGTATTTCAGCCTAATTAACAACTTGGTAACTGACTTTTAAAGAATGAGAATATACTCTTTGAGATGTGTTTTGCATAGGCAAACACCAGTTCAGATGGCCTGTCAATAAAGATCGCATATTTGTGATGACTAAGGATTTGGAGATCAAAAAGTTTCTGTGGAGAGATTAATTATTATTCAATTACTTAAATGTTATTAGATTTGTAAATGGAACTATATTGAAACCAATATAAGGAAATCAGTGTTGCAGTGGTACCAAGGGAGGAAAGGGCCAGTGTTCTCATTTTCTACCTTAAATGGATTTCCTGTTTCTGAGCATGTGTAAACCAGGCTGAGGGTCTTCCCTGCCTTAAGGTGCTCACCTAACTTCTCCCTTTTCAGTTAATGTCATAAGCCCTCTTCCGGCCTAACACTCTCTTTTAAACATCTGAGCAAAGAGTTGTTGTTACTAGGTGTTGTCGAGTACAACTTATAGTGACCCTTTGAACAGCAGATCTGATCCCTGTCATATCTTGTGCTATCCTCGTCATCTCTGACACTTGACCCATTGAAGTAGTCACATGTCAATCCATCTTGTTGAGGGTCTTCTTCTGTTTTGCTGACCCTCCTCCTTTCCAAGCATGATGCCCCTTTAGCTCCTAACAAAATGCCCAAAGTATGTGAGATGAAGTTTTGCCATTTTTACCTCCAAGGAGCACTCTGGCTGCACTTTTTCTAAGACACATTGATTTGTTCTTTTGGAAGTCCATAGTATATTCAGCACTTTTTCCCAACACCACAATTCAAAGGCACCAATTCTTCTTCCTTACCAATTGTTCAGCTCTCAGATGAATAGCAAGCGATTCTAAAGACCATGGCCTAAATCAGGTGCACCTTCATCTTCAGACTGACACAATTATTCCTCAGTAATTTGAAAAGTTCCCTGAAAGTAGATTTGCCAAACACAATATATCTGCTAATCTCCTGACTGATAGTTCCAAGGTTTCTTCTTGTTGAGTCCAAACTGACCA
Organism: Elephantulus edwardii; assembly: GCF_000299155.1. NCBI lineage: Eukaryota > Metazoa > Chordata > Mammalia > Macroscelidea > Macroscelididae > Elephantulus > Elephantulus edwardii. The sequence goes on from NW_006399829.1 coordinate 11,336,775, forward strand.
ATAGTTGACCCTCCAGAGGATTTTCAGAGGAAGTTAATCACATGGGAAAAGATTATCCATCTTCCTCCTGCAGAACAGCTGGTGTCCTTGAACTGTGTGCCTTTGGCATTGCAGTGCAGCTCCTTACCACTAAGCCACCAGAACTCCGTAGTACCAAGGGTGTTGAAACCATTGACATTTTCAATCTTTTCTCTACCATGATGTCAATTATTGGTCCACTGAGAGGATTTTAGTCTTCTTCTTTTTATTTTTTTTAATTTTAGTCTTCTTGATGTGGAGCAGCAATCTATATTGAAGGCTGTAGTCTTTGATGCTTTGCAGCATGTGTTCAAGTTCTCACTTTCAGCAAGCAGGGTTGTGCCATCTACATAGCATAGACTGTTGATAAGTCTTCCTCTGACCCTGATGCCACATGCTTCTTCACAGAATCCAGTTTCTTGAATGTTTTATTCAGCATGCACAGTGAATATGTGGAGAAAGGATACAACTCTGACATAAAGCTTTCTTAAATGATGCATTGCTCTTTTGCTTTGTGTTTGGACAACAGCTTCTTGGTTTAGGTATAAGTTTTGTATGAGCATAATTAAGTATTCTGGGATTGTTTTTGTTTGAAGTTATGTGCCATAAAATTGATCCTAAGTTAATAGTAACCCTATGTTACAGAGTTTTGTTTTGCTGTAAACTTTTGGAGAGTAGATTTCCAAGTCTTTTCTTCTGCTGGGCCACTGCTGGGCTCAGACAACCCATTTTTCAGTTGTATAGCAGCCTCACTGCTCAGCCGTTGCACCACTGGGGCTCCTTGACTGGTGGATAGACAGATTTAATAGTCATTACCTAAAGCTCATTTTCAAACTCAGAGGCTCCTAGTTCTGTGGCCCTTCTAAAATCAACAGTGTTGTCCACTGTAATGTTCCTATGATTTTTATGCCAATCATGAAGCTCAACATCAAGAAGATAAAGATTTTCATCACTGGGCCAATTGGCAGCACCATAATGCAAGGAGAGAAGATTGAGGTTGTTAGAAATTACAGCTTGCTTGGGTCCATAAGACCAGCAGTCAGGAAATCAAAAGATGAACTGCATCAGGAAAAATCTGCTGTCGTGGACCTCTTCAGAATGCTGAGGAGCAAAGATATCAGTCTGGATACAAAGGTGCCCCTAATCCAGGCCATGGTCTTCTCAATTACTTGTTATGCTTCAGAGAGTTGGACAATGCCTAAGGATGACAGAAAAAGAATAGATGCCTTCAAGTTGTGGTGCTGGAGAAGAGTCTTGAATATATCTTGGACTGCCAAGAAAACAAATATGTCTTTCTTGGAGAGGGAGAAACTAAGTCTGTCATTGGAGGCTGTGGTTTTGAAGCTCTGCCTCACTTACTTTGGGCAGGTGGCCAGGAGAGATCAGTCCTTGGAGAAGGACATCATGCTCAGCAGGGTGGATGGACAGCACAAGAAAGGGAAACCCCTAAAGAGATGGATTGATACAGTAACTGGGTGATGGGAGTTGGTGTTTTAGAATTAATGAGACTGGCTCAGGGCAGGGAAGGGTTCAGAGCTGCTGTACATCAGATCATTATTCATCGCAGGCGACTCAACCAATAACATTCTATGACAGGTTTAGAAGCAGGAATGGCATCCACTTCCTAAACAACATGCCTCTGGAAACTCTATGAACTTTGATAAATGTCAATAGTTGCAGAGGGGCTTCAGGCCTTTTGTTCATAGGGTTAATATGAGTCATGCTTGACTCGAAGACAATCAACAACAGCAACAGCAGCAACAACAACAATATATAAGACTATCCTACTTCATTGGTGCCTCTTCTGCATTGCTGGTGCTGGCCTCTGCTGATGTTCTCTACGCAGAATACAACTTCAAATTCCCATGTACTCCTTCTCTCCACTTTCCCACTCACTAGACTTTCTCATGGCCTTCAGGCTTTTCTATCTGGTTGAATGAATAAGAAGGAAGGAGAAAACCAGAAAGGGACTTTGGTCCCTTAATGAGTTGACCGAAAGGCAATTTTGGAAAGCAAATGCTTGTAAGGAGCATTCCTCAAGTTTTCTTATACACACATTGCTTACTTACTGCACACAGTCAGTGATGACCACATGTTTAAGCTTTAGTCCTGGAAGATTATCCACAGTGAAGTCTTGACATCCTCTTTATGATTTTTCTGTTAGCATCATGCTGTCAGCCACAGTGTCAGAGCTGACAGGCAGTTTCTGGAGCCTGCTTCAACAGCGTTGAGCCCTCACCTCCCCTGCTCACCCACTCGTCGTGGAATGATATGCTTTCTGAGTCCTCATGGAGACGTGACCACTTAAATGCAGGTCTAAGAAATTATGAACCCAAATCTAGAATCTCTTCCCTCCTCATGATTACATTTGCCATGGTCTGATTTAATTTCATTTTTTATTTTGAATTATTCTAGAACTACTTTTGAGGGCTAACTGGGAATCAGACACTACTATTTTAATGACATAGAAATAAATGACGAGGACAAAAGTATTTATCCTGAAGACATGAAATGCCATTGGAGAAGGCAGACCAAAAAACTACCCAAACACCAAAATTGAAATATCTTGAGAATGCTAAACGCTGTGAAGCAAAATGTTGAAGTGACGTGAACAAGAAAGTACATATTTCTTGGGAATATGGGTGAGACAGATGGTGGAGAGGAGGTAAGAGGAGGAGAGAGTTACCTAGCTGAGATTTAGAGTGTGGGTGCAGGGGGATGATGCAAAAGAGAGGCCTAGTTTGTTCCTCTCAATCAGGTGATTTGGGAGATCAGACCTTAAGTATTGGTGGTAGCATTGGTGGGAGATTTTCCAGAAGCACATATTGTTGTAGAGTCTTCTTTTTGCTCCTGATGAAGTGTTTGTTGAGCCCCTGGTCTCCCTCTTCACTCCTACCAATGAGTTCTTCCTCTGCCCCTTGAATGGGGGTATAAGGGTCTCTGTTCACATGCTGACTTCTGGAGCTTCCGGTGATGCACTTTCTTCAGACAATCAGAGAAATTGTTCTAAAAACAAGTCTGATCATGTCACCACTCTGGTTCTAATGATGTCCTATTTCCTTTTCCATAAAGCTCAGACTTCTGACTGAAGTTTGCAAGACTGACTTCATAGTCTGTGTCCTGCTTCCTTCTTTTCTCAAATCTTAAGACAACTCCTTTATCTGACCTTTTTCTACTATTTGTGTTTTCCCAAGACCCTTCTGTGGAGCTGTTCTTCCAGCCTAGAAGGCTCCTTCCCACTTTTCTCTTACCTAGCCCCCTGCTCATTTTGTCACCTCCCAGGTTCAGTTTAGGTGAACCTTGTCTGGGTGGACTTCTCCCTTTGACCTCAACCACCCGTGTGCTCCTGTCACACCCTTGTCTCAGCTCTGTTGTTATTGAGCCAAAGACCTTTGTTATTGTTGTTGTGTGCCCTCATTCCAGAAATGACTTACAACTAACCCTCTAGTGGGTTTTCAGAGGCAGTTATTTGTGCCAGAGAGATTGCCCATCTGTCTCCCACAGAGCAGCTAGTGGATTTGAAATGTGCGCTGTTGAATTTGAAGTACAGTTTCTTACCAATAGGCCACCAGAGCTCCTTAAAATACTGCTAGCTGTTGATATATTTGGCTGTCTCCTCTAGACGCCATGGCAGAACCTGCTTACTATTTATCTTCTGAGATCAAGGAAAGACTGCCACTGAGAGCTAAAATAAACTTTCATGTGTTAGTTGTGGTCAGTTGTTCATAGCTGAGCCATGGCTTTTCTGGTTGATCATAAACAATCTCACAGATAACCATCGTCATAATAAAGACTGCAGAACAAGCTTACTCTACAAGCATGTTTAAACACAGGCAAACACAAAGTCATCACACAAGTCACAGAAATGACCAGATACCCACTCCTGGATAAAATCAGTGAGTGTTAAAACTAAGCAAACATAGTTGTAGCTTTTGCCTAATTCTTCCACTTTCTAGAAAAATACAAGTCATTAAGATGCCTTATCATAGAATTTTCCCATTCGCTGACAATATCTAATTCAGAGCCAGCCTCTGTTTCCTTACACTGCCCAATCATTGTCTTCCGTATATCCCAATCCTATTATAAAATAATTCGGTAACTTTTTTGCAGGTCCTGTATGGTACAATTAGTCGAAGTGCTTGATGGTTAACTGATAAGTTGGAGGTTTGAATCTACCAAGAAGAGTGGCCACTGTTGTAAAACGGGACTGACATCTGGGTTGAGGGAAAACAGAGAAGGAGGGGAGGAATGATGTATTACTGTATTGAAACAGATGAGAGAGAGAGAACTGTTTAAAAGGGATATGTGACTGGGTATTATTATTATTATTATTATTGTTATGACAGGAGTCTGGAATGAAGGCTGCATAGTGGAGTGGACTTGGGGGGAGGGATTGTATAGCAATGAAAGAGTTTTACTTTTCAAGGAGAAGAGTGAATTGGGGAGATGGGATGGGCAGGAATAAAAGTGCAAAAATGAATGACTGGAAACCCGAAGTCTCTGTAAATTTTCATTAAAATTAATAAAAAAGAACAAGCAAAAAAACTAAACAAGTAGAGAAATACTAAAAAAAAAATAAAAAAGAAAGACATAGTGTTCTGCTTCTAAGAAGTTAACTGTTCACACCTCTGTGGGACCCAGACCTACTCTGATAGACTATGAGTCGGAATCTGATACTGGAACATTCTTACCCCTCAATATGCCAACTCTGCTGGATGTTAGGGGAATTCCAGGTAGTCTTCGTTTTTTAGGCATTAACTTTCTACCTACATAAATGATTATTACTGACCTACCTACCTACCTAAATCATTGCTGGTGAGTTAGAACCAACCCCTGACCTTCCAGTGAGTTTTCAGAGACACAGGAGATTGCTCATCTTTCTTCTAAGGAGCAACTAGTGGACTCAAACTGCATACTTTTGGGTTGGCAGTGCCAACTCCTTACCCTCTAGGACATCACAGACCCATTGGATTCTGAGGTCCTACCTCAGTCGGGATTTTTTCAGCAGCATCTGTTAAACAGGACTAAGTCCCAAGTGAAGGAACGTCCCTGGGACAATAGTGCTCAGGCCCAGCTGTCCTTAATCCACACCCCAGGCCTTAGCCAGTAGAGAGGCTGTGAATAAACTTCTAGTTTCAGATTTAAATGGCAAACTAGCAAAATTCTAAATGTCTATACATATTAAAGAACAACCCATATTTACCTGCAGCAGTATAAGATCCCCTTGAAATGTCTCTGGATCATAGCATGGGTATTGAATACTCTTCTTAATGAAAAACGTTTGTTTATGTTCCTGTTTGGAATGGGACCCGAGAATAATTTGATATCTGCCAGTCCTGAAAAATAAAAAATGTAACTTATGGAAGAGAATGGGTGAAAATAGACTGTGAATTTCCTTTAATTATGTCTGATAAGTTCTTTCTAAAGGTTTCCTATTTATAAAATATGCACAGTAAGACAGGAGAACTTATGGGACTTTTCTCTATTGGTGTTTTAGCACCTCTTATCAAAAATTCCAAAATATTTGTCAACACAAATTGCTTTGATCTCTTTTTGATAAATAAGCAATAAAATGGGAAATCTCATGCCTTTTGGCACAGCTAAGAGTCTTGAGTTAAAAAGGTCTGGAGAAGTATACCTGAGTGATGCTCCCAAAAGGTGACCTGACTCAGACGTTCTCTCCAGAAGTCAGAGCTTAGGAGGAGTTTAAGAGACAGAGCTAGAAGAGCCACTCATTTCTCCACCTGATTTGGAGTTGAGAATAAAACCCATGCACATGTGTTGAAACCTAATGAAATAGATTAAACTCAGGAAGTAAAATAGAAGTAGCAGGCCTCCTTTCTGTGCTTCAAAAAGAATCTTCAAAAATAAGACAGACTTTCTATAGTCACATTTTTGTAGGATGGACCGGGGGGGAAAAAAAGAACTTCGGTTTTATAGTAAAATTTTAAAGCTGCATACTTGCACATACATAGCCTGGCTCTTTCATACACACATACAAGCGTGCGCGCACACACACACACACACACACACACACACACACACACAGAAAAAGAGAGGGAAAAAGGGAGAAAGAAAGGGAAAGAGGGAGAAAGGGAGAGAAAGAGGGAGAAAGGGAGAGAAAGAGGGAGAAAGGGAGAGAGAGGGATAGAGACACACACACACTAGGTCTAAACAGAAATTTCGTTTGCTAATCTATTGGAAGCTATTCTACGTTAAGGGGAGACAAAAACATTTCCTGATTTGTTTGGCCAACTTTACACCAAGGGAGTCTGTTATTTCTGCCCACTCCTTAAAAGTGAGAAGGTGACTTCATCTCACACACTTTGGACATATTACCAGGTGCTAGTCCCTGGAGAAAAGCAACACACAAAAGCAGATTTGGAGAAAAGAGGAAGACATCCAACAACATGGATTGACCTACTGGCTACAACAGTGGGCTCACACACAGCCGTGAATGTGAGCAGGACTGAGCAGTGTTTGGTTCTGTTGTTCACGCAGTTGATAGGAGGGGCAGCCAATTCAGTGCCCAACAACAAGAAAAACAGTTTTGTTTCCAGGGTAAATTGTGCTGACCATTCCTACTTGACTAATTCCTATTTTTGTAAAACAATATAGTAAGAATCCATTTTCATTTTCTTTGTGGGGAACCAGTTTTAGACCTCTTTTTTTTTGCTCATGAAATTAAAGCTCATGTGAGTATTACTGGCTAACAATAACAGGTATTAGTTAAGAAAACAGCATCATCTGCATTTGGTGCACATCCTGCCTTTCAAATCATGATCAGGAAAAACCTTTATATGAGCCATAGAGAATGATTTTTAAAAACTGTCAAACACCAGTGATTCCTTATGATTCAGCCCAATATGTCACAGCATGAGGTAATGCCAGTTTCTGGTAAGAAAAATAGCTGCAATCGTAGATATTAATTTTGACTGACTCTGTAAAATGTTTGTGAAAACATTATGTAATAAAATATACCAAAGTGTCAAGGGTGATTATGAAGGTTATTTTTCTCTTTTCTTATTTGTCTAAGTTTTAATAATATTGCTGTTTATAGTGAAAATAAAATGTGGAAAAAGGGTCATGTGTTTCCATAGGCCGTGGCTTTTTATATTCACGCAGACGATTTGTCTATTGTAATAATTGACTGTGCCTGTCTACTTTTTTTCTCCAATCTGACTTGATTTTGGATCTCAGAGTCATTTTCTCCTCCCCTGTCTGACTTGAAAGGTGCCCTGGTGGCCCTGGTGGTGTAGTGTGTGTTATGGATAAAGCGCTAACCCAGAGGTCAACACTTCTAAATCCACTGTTGCTCCAGAGAAAGATGGACAGTTTCCATGCACAGGATTTAGAGCCTTGGAAGGATGGACATCTTGGAAGTACCCTGACAGACGGGTCCCCGTGAGTGTGAATTAGCTGTTGTGGGCTTCACCCACCTTGGGAGTGCAGGACTACATACCGAACACAGTGAGCTGCTGTCAGCACCCAGTCCTCTTTGATCAAAGCTCCTGCACAGAGGTTCTTCCCTGTAATTTGAGCCATGTAGGGTCTTGCATTAGGTCCCAATTCCTTTCCTCCTATGATTCCCACGTAAGGCTCTGAAAAAACTGAGAGAGTGGTCCAGAGTGAAATCCCAGTGTCTTGAGTCATGTTTTAACCTGAGAAACTTGGATACTGTGAAGGCCATAGCACTGCAATCAAGTGCCAGGCCTGGTGGTGATGCGTTTTGGGTTCCTCCTCCCAGTAACACAGATACTTTCAATAGTGTGTTCTCATAATACTATTGGGAGCTATAGTGGCCAAGTGGGTAAAGCATTGTTCTTCCAACCCAAAGGCAGGTGTTTCAAATCCACTAACTGCTCTTTGGAAGAAAGATGGGTGATTTACTTTGTGTGATTTACTGCCTCTGAAAACCCCCTGAAGGGTCAGCTTTTAGTTGGTTGCAACTTGATGGCAACCAACAAAAAACACATACTAGGTGTTTAATACAAATGAGATCATACAATATTTCCCCTTTGAGCCAGATTAATTGCTCTTAACATAACGTTTTCAAGGTTTGTTCCCCTTGTAGCATGAATCAGAATCTCACTTCATTTCTTTTTTTAAATTTTCTGAATAATTATCCATTGTATATATGTACTACATTATATTTCGTTATTTATCTGTTGATAGACACTTAGGTTGTTTCTGTCATTTGACTGTTGTGAATAATGCAGCAATGAGTATTTGCTTATAACTATCTATTTACAGTCCTGCTTTCAATTCTTTTGGATATGTAGCAAACGAATTTCTGGGTTATATAATAATTCTATGTTTAATTTTTTTGGAACTGTTACACTATTTTTTTTTCTTTTTGTTTTTTTTTGCACTATTTTTAAAACAATTATTTAAAAGGCCCAACTCAACTTACTACTTTTGTTTTAGATGTTCAGGTTAAGAATACTCTCCTAGCTTCTACAATTTTCCATGGGCACTTTGGAAAATAGCATCTTGAATTAAAGGAGCAGTTCTTGTCCTTAGGAAATCGAAAAACATTTAAAAGAACATCTGTATCCTACCTCTGGAAGGGAGAAAGTGTCAGACACTATTAATCTCTTTTCTAAAAGTTTAAGAAACAAAGATTAAAGTTTTCCCCGACATCACATAGTCAGGGCAGGAGTGGGCAGGGACCCACCACAGTCTATAAACTTCCTACTGGTGACAGGTTAGATTGTTTCTGTGTCAGTGTTGATGTTGTGTTCTTGACCTTAACAATCTCACAATATTCCGTGGTAAAACTATTATCTGGAACAAGTTAAAGTCAAGTAATATTAAAATGAAAGAAAAAAAATTAACAACATAACAATAAACTGCCTTTGAAAACCCACCCAAGTGTCAACTGTCATTTGGTTCTGACTTGATTGCAAACAACAACTTGGCAACAATAAAAATAAAAACATTGGGTTATACTAGACACTCTCCCATCACTACTAGATCCTAGTGCTGATATTTGCTACAATGCAAGTGGATAGTATTATGACTTTTGTCCATAAATATGTTTATACAAGGTAATTCAAGCTCACACAAAGAATAAGTGGCAAAGGTAGTGCCAGTTACACATCATTCTTTCCATTGTAAAGCCCTGCATGTTTAAATTGCTTCACTTTTTAAAATTGCAGAAATATTTGAGAATCTGATAAATCACTGGTGTACATTTGCATGTTAATTTCTGCATACCATTTTGAAAGGTTCATAGCCATTCTGTTGCTCATCCATGACTCTAATGGAACTGGGAGACTCCA
>NW_006399829.1:11346381-11364955 GCF_000299155.1 Elephantulus edwardii
TCTATCTATCTATCTATCTATCTATCTATCTATCTAATCTATATATAAAATTTTTTACACTATTACTGTTGCTTTCTTTACCACATCTACCACTAGAAATAGACATGCTCACAAATTCCAAAACGAACTTTGAATATTTATCTCTGTGCTTTGACTTTCCACTTAGTTTAGTGGGAGAGAGAAGGTGCTGCTAATAAATCTATACATACCCAATTTAATAGGCTTTCCAGTTTTTTACTCAAAAAATTTTACTTTGCACACCTGGCCTGAATTTAACTATGGTTAAATAGTTAAAGCTTGCATATTTTCACTGTAGACATGTAGGCTATATTTTCTTCTTAAAAACATGCATCTGAGATAGAAAAACCAAATGGTAACATTAATAATTACTGGAAATAAAATTGCATTTTTTCAGTGACTAGTGACTAAGATAATCGGGATGCGAGTGTCAGAGACAGTGCGACCGGCACAGGACAGAGCAGAGTTTAGGGCTGTTGTACATATGGTCGCTATGAGTCGCAAAAGACTCAATGGCACATAACAACAACAACACAGTGTAATGTTAACTATAAATTAAATTAACACAGTTTTCTACTTTCTCATGAGCAAAACAGAAAAGCATATGGAAATATGTCTTACCTCCAGGAGTCAGAAGGAAAAACATGGCAATAGGAAAGGAGAAAACAAAGGAAGTTTCCATTGCTTCTGTTATCCACATTCAGATACCAGGTATTTTCAGGTGTTGACATGACTACTATATAATGAAACCCAAAGGATGTGGTTTCTTCTTTCTTTTGCTTTCTCTTCTGTGCTGCTAAAGAACGTCACATTTTATTACTGGAAGATGCTGTTTTATTTTGGCTACTGTGTGGTTACATATTTATTCCACAGCTGTGGTTATTTCTTTCTGAGTTACACGCCTTCTATGTGAAAGGGTGCATGTGAAACCACAGGAGCTGTGTGTGAATCACAATTTAAGAGCAAATTGTTCTTTGTTTGACAATTTTTTCTTTTTTCTAAAATACATTTGTTTAAAAAGCTGATAATGGTTTGCAATCCTGAAGGTGTGTGGTTTGAATCCACCAAATGCTCCGCTGGAGAAGGAGAGGCAATCTCCTTCTGTGCCAGTTAGATCCGATTCAATGATACACAGCTAGTAGAAAATTAAAAGTAAAAAGGGTGGGTGGGGGGCGGTGGGAAGAAAGACAGAAAAAACCAACCAACCAACCAACCAAAGCTGAGAATGCAAGTGTATATAGGAATTGGTCTTGAAATATCATCTTTAACTTATTCTGATAGGGAGAAAATTGATACTGAATATATTAATTGTTGAGACTACTGGGTGATCACTGAGAAAAACTGAACTTAGATTCTTAATTCATAGTATCCAAATATAAACTCATTAAGTAAAAAATACAAATAAATGCATTTAATTATGTAAAGGAAGGTCTGAGAAAGGGGCTTTGAAGTACACCATCAAAGACAGAAATCATAAAGGAAAAGACTGATGAATTCACCTAAGAGAAAGAGAAAACTTCTGTATTTTAAATATCAAACATGAAAGTCAATTGGAAAGCATTTTCAAGATGTGTAACACAAGTGGACTTTGTATAAAAAAATGAGAACTCCAGCCACAATAACAAAGTTCAACAGGACAGCAAACAACAGATGCTGGCGAGCATGTAGAGAGATTAGAACACTCATGCACTGCAGGTGGGAATGTAAAATGGTACAACCAGCTATAGAAGGTGATCTGCCGTTTCCTCCAAAAGTTGAAAATAGAAATTCCACTATTGGGAATATACTCAAAAGGAATCAGAGTTATGACACAAACAGATATATGGACAACTATGCTTAATGTGGCATTATTCACAAGAGCAAAGATGGAAGCTGCCTGTCCATCAATAATTGAATGACTAGAGAATCTAGAATACATTCACATGGTGGAGTACTGATCAGCAGTGAGAAAAAATGGACTTGTAAAATGCACAACTTGGACGAGAAGCGAAGACATTACCCTGGGTGAGATATCCCAGTCAGAAAGGACAAACCCTACATAAGACCACTACGATTGGTGGGGGTGAGGGGGAGGAAGAGCCGGAAAGGAATGGATAGAAAACACACACTGCCTTTGAATGGATGAAAGGAAAGATAATCTGACAGCAGTGGATCATTAGACATTATTTATGTGTGTGACAAATAATAGCTTGGAACAGGACAAACATTACAAAAGGAATTGGTGGAAGGAGAGAGAGGAAATATATGCATGCATAGATGAGTGAAAACCAATCTCTTTGTGAACTTTTAGTAAAATAAAAGTATTTTTAAAAAAGAAATAAAAAGATGAGTCCTTGAAAAGAAAGATGGTCAGAAAATTGGAACAAAACTTTTACAAAAGTAGACATTAAAATACTGTATTCCTAGTCTGTAGAGAAGTGCTTAAAGACAACTAACTCAATGTTATCAATAATAAAAATGCAACTTAAAATATCCAGGCATAATTATAGCCTTTCAAATAGTTAAATAGCTTAAAAAAGTATACATTGTGTTGTTGGAAATTCTTATGTTGATCAAATTCCAAATTACCATCTCTTTTAGAAGTTAAGAAAAGTGATAAAAAAAATGTTGGCAAGAATGTCAAGAGATTGGAATTCTCATTCACTGCTGGTGGGAATGTAAAATGATACAAACACTTTGGAAAGTGGTCTGGTACTTTCTCAGAAAGTTGGGGAGAAATGTCATCTCACTCAACTATTTCATTCCTGGCAATATACCCTTAAGAAATCAGAGCCATGATGCAAACAAATGTATGCACAACTAGTATTAGTCACAAAAGCAAAGAGATGGAAGCAGGACACATGCCCAACAACAAAAAAATGGATAGAAAAACTATGGAACATTGACACAATGCAATCTTACACATAACATTGAGAAACAATAAACTTGTATAACCCTCCCCCCCAAAAAAAAAAAAACAGAAAAAGAAAGGTGATCCCGCAGAGTGTGGAAACTAAACTATCGAACTATATCATTAATATCACATGCAAGCAAGACTCTGCTGAAGATTATCCAAAAACGACTGGAACAGCACATCAACTGAGAACTGCCAGAAGTGTAGGTTGGGTTTAGAAGGGGTCATGGTACTAGGGATATTGTAGCTTATGTTAGATGGATCTTGGTTGAAAGCAGGGAGTACCTACCAGTCTGTGTTTCATTGACCACATAAAGGCATTTGACTGTGTGAATCACAACAAGCTGTGGCTGACTCTGAGAAGAATGGGAATTTAGAACACTTGATAGTGCTTATGCTAAACCTATACTTGGACCAGGAGACAGTCATCAGAACAGAGCAAGGAAACATTGCATGGTTCAAAATTGGGAAGGATGTACACTATGGATGTGTTCTATCTCTACAACTTTTCAATCTATATGTGAAACAGATTATTCAGGAGACTGGACTCTCTATGAGGAGGAATGTGGAATCAGGATTGGTGGAAGACTCATCAACAATCTGTGTTATGCAGATGACACAACCCTGCTTGCTGAAACTGAGGAGGACCTGAAACACTTGCTGCAGAAGGTCAAGGACTGCAGCCTTCAATATGGATTAAAGCTCAACATCAAGAAAACAAAAATTTTCACCATTGGACCAATTGGCAGCATAATGCTAGAAGGTGAAGAGATTGAGATAGTTAACAGCTTTAGTTTGCTTGGCTCCACAGTCAACATTCTTGGTACCAGGAGCCAGGAAATCAAGAGACAAATTGCATTGGGAAAGTGTGCTGTCAGAGATCTCTCCAAAGTACTGAAGAACAACAATGTCAGTCTGGAGACTAAAGTGCACCTGATACAGGCCATAGTCTTTGCAATCACTTGCTATGCATCAGAGAGCTGGACAATGATGATGGGTAATAGAATTGATGCCTTTGAGCTGTAGTGTTGGAGAAGAATATTGAATATATCATGGACTGCTAAGAGAACGAACAGGTTTTGTTCTGGAGAGGGTAAGACCAGGCTGCTCCTTGGAGGCAAGAATTCTGAAGCTTCTGACATATTCTGGACATGTTTCAAGGCCTAGACCTTGGAGAGAGACGTCATGCTTGGGAGAGTGGAGAGACAGTGTAGGAGAGGAAGACCCTCAATGAGATGGATTGATTCAGTGACTGGGGTAATGGGGGTAGTTGTGTCAGAGACAATGAAATTGGCACAGGATAGAGCAGGGTTTAGGGCTATTGTACAAAGGTTTGTTATGAGTCAGTTGCAAGTGACTCGACAGCACATACAACAACAAGAAGAAGAACATATAGGAAGAGGTATTAAGTTTTGCAGAACTAACAACATAACAAGCTAGTGTTTCAGGAATCTAAAGCAACGTGTGAAGTAATGAGGCTGGAAAGCTGGTAGCATTGAAGAGAATTTTAGATAACATGCTGAATCAGGTGTATAGATCATCACAATGAGTAAATAGTGAAGGGGGAAAAAGGAGAGGGGACTTATTTTGTCTGCTTTAAAGAGGGATCACTCTGGTAAAACTATAAAGGCAGTAGCAGAGATAGTATAAAAAAGGGATTAAGAATCAGAAATCTGAGGGAAGAAAAAATTTTCAAGGTGTCAAATATACCCCTTCATAGAGTGAGTGTTTATTGAGAAGAGTGGTTGATGGGGGGTGAATGGTATATGGAAACTCATTGTTTCCAGCTTTCTGAAAAGCTTCAAGTGATGAATCTTCAGTATAAGAAGCAAGTTAAGAGATTGTTATTCAGAGTTGAATTAACAAAAGTTGTGGGGATAAGGAAGGAGGCATGGTGCCTAATAAATTAAGTGTGGGGCTGCCAACTAAAAGGTCAACCGTTCAAATACTCCAGCCACTCTTGGAGAGAAAGATGAGACAACTTCATCCTGCTAAGATTTATAAGCTTGAAACTTAGATTTCAAATGGAAATTCAGTGAAAGAGTGCCATGAATCTGAACAGACATGATGGCAGTTGATTTTATTTGTTTCAGCTAGGGACGACAAAGCAAGATACTAAAATGAAATGTGCAGAGAGCTGGAGTCAGAAAATCAAAAGGACTGAACTCGCTCGGCATTTCTTAAGCTGAAGGAGTTGAAAGACAAATTCAAGCCACGGGTGGCAATACTTAAAGATAGTTTGGGTAGAATGTTAAATGATCCAGGAAGCATTAAAAGAAGATGGAAGGAGTACACAGAGTCACTGTATCAGAAGGTATTAGCTGACACAGAAGAATTTCATAAATATATGAAATACATATGAGCAAGAGCCTGTGGTGATGAAGGAGGAAGTTCAAGTTGCTCTTAAAGAACTGTCAAAAAACAAGGCTCCAGGAGTTAGTTGACAGTATACCAATTGACATATTTGAACAAACAGACGCTGCCCTGGGTGTGCTAAGTTGTGCCAAAAAATCTGGAGGACAGCCATCTGGCCAACTGCCTGGAAAAGATAGCTATTTGTTCCTATTCCAAAGAAAGGTGACCCAACAGAGTGCAGAAATTATTGAACAATATCATTAATACCACACACAAGCAAGATTCTGCTGAAAATTTTCCAAAAACGATTGGAGCAATACGTCAACAGAGAACTGCCAGATGTGCAGGCTGAATTTAGAAGAGGTCGTGGTACTAGGGATATTATAGCTAATGTTAGACAAATCTTGGAAGAATGCAGTGAGTACCAGAGGAATGTCTATCTATCATCACATATCATTGACTATGCAAAGGCTTTTGATTGTGTGAATCACAACAAGCTGTAGCTAACTCTGAGAAGAATGGGAATCCCAGAACATTGTGCTTACGTGAAACCTGTACTTGGACCAAGAGGCAGTCGTTAGAACAGAGCAAGGAGACACTACATGGTTCAAAATAAAAAAAGGGGGTCCTCCAGGGATGTATTTTGTCTCCATACCTTTTCAATCGGTATGCACAACAGTTCATTCAAGACACTGGGCTGTGTGAGGAGGAATGTGGCATCAGGATTGGTTGAAGAGTCATCAACAACCTGTGTTATGAGGATGAAACAACCCTGCTTGCTGAAACTGAGGAGGACCTGAAGCGCTTGATGCAGAAGGTCAAGGACTGCAGCCTTCAATATGGATTGAAGCTCCACATCAAGAAAACAAAGATTCTCACCGTTGGGCCAACTGGCAGCATCAGTATGGATGGTGACAAGATTGAGATAGTTAACAGTTTTAGTTTACTTGGTTCCACAGTCAACACTCTTGGTAACAGCAGCCAGGATATCAGGAGATGAATTGCATTGGGAAAGTCAGCTGTGAGGGACCTCTCCAGAGTACTGAAGAACAACGACGTCAGGCTGGAGACTAAGGTGTGCCTGATCCAGGCTATAGTCTTCACAATTATGTGCTATGTATCAGAGAGTTGGACAGTGACCAGGGATGATAGAAAGAGAATTGATGCCTTTGAGGTGTGGTGCTGGAGAAGAGTTGAAAATACCATGGACTGCTAGGAAAACAAACAGGTTTGTTCTAGAGAAGGTGAAGCCAGAATGCTCCTTGGAGTCAAGGATTCTGAAGCTTCATCTGACATCTCTGGGCATGTTGCAAGGAGGGACTGGTCCTTGGAGAGGGACATCATGTTTGGGAGAGTGGAGGGGCGGCACAGGAGAGGAAGACCCTTGATGAGATGGATTGATTCTGTGATTGGGGTGGTGGGAGTAAGTGTGTCGGAGACAGTGAGGTTAGCACAGGATAGAGTAAGGTTTAGGGCTCTTGTCCATAGGGTCGTTATGAGTCACAAGCAACTTGATGACACATAACAACAACAGTGCAAATGGGAAGAAAACAGCAGATAAAAAGGTTTTAAATAATTTTATTCAGTGATAGATAATGAGTTTTCTACAAAGAGCAAGAAGGATACAGGGCCAGGGACTTCCAGAACTAGGGAAGAGTGGACTGAACTTAGGAGAGGTGTTGGCCGTGGGTGCCTCTGCTTCTCCTGACCTGTGGTATCTGATTGGGGAAGCTCTTATCCAAGCTTCCAGGTGAAGAATTATACTTGTAGATTACGTATTTTCCCTGGAGTAGAATGGGTGGAGGGTGAGTGGGATTTGTACGTGTGTGTGTGTGTGTGTGTGTGTGTGTGTGTGTGTGTAAAATTTGGAGTTAGACTACTTTGTCATGAGAACAGACTTCGTGAGATTAAAGGTCAAACCTTTCTGGCTGCACTTTGGTCAATTAGATGTGGTCTAAGGACTGAGGTTCTCTGTGGTGGTTTTTCTAGGTAATGAAGATCATTCTCCTTCCCCTTCCATCTAGCCCCCAGCTTTATAAGTCATTTCACCAAACTAGATCATCACCGTCCCTTGCTATTGCTTTAATTGCGACTGGGACACACTTTCATTTGATGAAAATTTTAGATCCTAGTTTTTGATCACTTTCCCCAACACTTATTGTTGTTAGATGTAATCAAGCCAGCTACAAATAATAGTAAATTTATACATCATGAAAACACTGGCTGATCCTGTAACATCTTTACAATCTTTATTATGCTTATGCCCATTGTTACAGCTACTGTGTCATCCTATCCTATCGAGGGTCTGCCTCTTTTTCAATGATGATCTGCTTTACCAAGCTTGATATTCCTCTCCAGTGATAAATCTCTCCTGATTACATGCCCAAAGTAAGTGAGATGAAGTCATGGCATTCTCCTTCCTAAGGAGCCTTCTGGATGTGTACTTCTATGTCCATTCTTCTTTGACAGTGCTACAGTTCAAATATATACATTTCCTTTGGACTTTCTATTTATTATTATGCTGTATGCATATCATATGCCTGAAATTTTTTCGTGATTTCAGTACAGATTCCCAGTACTTTGAACTCTTCTCCTCCAGTACTTTATGTGTGTTTCATTGACTATGCAAAAGCATGTGACGGTGTGAATCAAAACAAATTATGGTTAATCTTGAGAAAAATGAGAATCCCAAAACACTTGATTGTGCTCATGTGAAGCCTATACTTCAACCAGGAAGCTGTGGTCCAAACAGACCAGGGAAACACTGCATGGTTCAAAATCTGAGAAGGTGTACATTAGGATGCATCCTGTCTCCATACCTTTTCAATCTATATGCAGAAAAGATCATTTGGGAGGCTGGACTTTATGAAGAGGAATGTGGCATCAGAATTGAGGGAAGACTCATCAACAACCTGCATTATGCAGACGACACAACCTTGCGTGCTAAAACTAAGAAGGACATGAGGCATTTGCTGCAGAAGGTCAAGGACTGTAGTCTGCAATAAGGATTGAAGCTCAACATCAAGAAGACAAAGATTGTAACCAGAGGGCCAATTGATACGATAGATAGAAAAGAGATTGAGATTGTTAACAGCTTCAGCTTGCTTGGTTCCCCACTCTTAGCACGAGCAGTCAGAAAATCAAAAGACAATTTGCATTGGGAAAATCTGCTGTCAGAAACCTCTCCAGAGAACTGAAGAGCAATGAATGATATTAGTCTAGAGACTAAGGTGTGTCTGATAACAGGGTATGGTCTTTTCAATTACCTCCTATAAACCACAGAGCTGAACAATGACTAAGAATGATAGAAGAAGAATTGATGCCTTTGAGTTGTGGTGCTGGAAGAGAGTCTTGAACATACTGTGGACAGCCACGAGAACAAACAGGTATGTCCTGGAGAGCGTGAAACCAAGCTGCTACTTGGAAGCAAGGATTTTGAAGCTCCATCTCTCATACTTTGGGCATGTGGTCAGTAGGGACCAGTCTTTGGAGAAGGGCATCATGCTTGGAAGGATGGAGGGACAGCGCAGGAGAAGATGACCCAGGATGAGATGGATTGACTCAGTGACTGAAGAAATAGGATTAGGTCTGTCGGAGACAAGGAGATTGGCTCAGTATAGGGCAGGGTTCAGAGCTTATGTACACAGAGTCAGTATGAATCACAGGCAACTCGACAAGACATAACAGCAAAAACAAATCACCCATTAGTCATTTACCACCAACTTTACTCATGCCAAAGTTATCAACAAACCTATCACCAGTGATAAACTTCATCAGATTCAGCCATCTCTTGCACCTTCTACTAGAAATCTTTGCATTTCACGAGACCTCTAGCCTATTGCTATTACCATCTTAACATGCTTTCTGTTTACACCCTATTGTTTGAGCTTAAAGCCTCTCATCCATCATTTAGTCACTCCTCTGCTAACACCTTCTCCTCCTGTTTCTTTTATCACTTGGTCACATTTGCTTGTTGACAGTACCCCATTCAACACTATTGAATCATTTCTGTCCAGGTGATCCTCTATTGTTGAATCATTTCTGTCCAGGTGATCCTCCATGGTTGAATCATTTCTGTCATTCCTCCATTGTGCTTCTAAGGCTGTAAATATTTATGAGAGGAGACTGAGCATCCTTTTCCTTTGTAGCAGTAATAGTTAAAATGAACTCTGCCTATTACTCATAGAAGACATCTAAGACAAACTACACAAGTTATTGATTTGTCTCTCTTCAATTCATGACCATGAACCTCAAATGAGCTCTTAATGTTTCCTGGAAATTAATATTATGTTTCTCTAGTTGGTTTACTTTCCTGTTTCCTGGATGACTATTTCCTATTTCCTCTCTTCTCTTCTTTACAAACCTCCAATACATACTTCTCATTCTCATTTTTAGGTGATGACTTGACTTTTTACTGTTCTGAGAAAATTACAGTGATCAGAGCACTTCCACACCCTCCCTCACCCTCACTCTCCCACATATCTGTTCTTACACAGTCTCACAGACAGACGCTCTATGCTCTCATGTGGAACTACCTTCCACTTTTGCGCATGCCCCCTCACCTGCTTAAGATCATTACTCAGTTTTTCTTCTTCTTTCCACCTCAACATTTCCCCTTTTTTTCTATTTAATAAGTCCTATCATGTTATTCCTCTCATCTTGAAAATATCTGTATTTGATCCCACACATCTGACTCAGCCCAACCAGGAATTCTCAACCCTTGGAGCCAAGTGACTTGACCAAGGCAGCACATCTTTGTAGTCCCTATAAGGTTAGAGTTCAGGTAGAGTTATCTATTTCTCTTAGATTTACCTCTGTCCTAAGATACCACGTGCCCTATTCATTTATGAAACAGAATTTATATTACAGTATAGCACAGTCATTAAATCTGGATTCCTAACTCCTCAGTTGGCAAAATGAAATTAACAAAAGTGCATGATTGACAGGTTAAGGGTCATCTATTATTCTCTATAATTTTATGTAGAAAAGTAATATCTTGATGTGTTTCCTGTGCTGTCAAAGTAACTATCTGTTTCCCAGATCTTGTAATATATTCTTGCTAACTCACCGAATATTTTACATCAATCTCCAAAAGTCTTGACTGATTACTTTAAGTTACCAAGTGTAATACTTTTAAATTCAAGTTGAGGGCAATTTAACAGGCTGTGGAATAACTGATAATTTTTGTGTGTGTGTTTTTCTTTCTACTAGTTTATTTACAAATTTCAAACACAAATTTGAACAAATTCTTTCTATTTCCCTCACCCGCCTCCCCCATCAAATTGTAGCTGATCATTTTTATCTTGGCTAAGCTTGAAGAAATATGTAGGTGTATCTGGATTTTTAGAGAGTTTATAGAGAGTGACAGAGACATACTCTTTGTGGCCAGATAAAATAATACCACTTGAAAGCACAGCTGTCATAAGGGTGTGGGGACTTCCTAGCTGTTTAATTAGATACACCACATCTTACTGCTCAATGCTCAGGGACTGAAAACCACATCCGCCACAACCTGATGTTCCTGGAGAATAGAATTCATTATCAATGGTAGTGGGAGTCCTGTGGGCACTAGGCATTTGGGCTAGAGTTTGCTTTTACCCACCAGATCTTTTCCAGACAAGGTTTAATGATTTATCAGCAAAAGTAATTGAGAAAAATAGAGAATATTGTTGTTACATGCCGTTGAGTTGACTATGACTCACTGTGACCCTATGAACAACGGATCTGAACCCTGTGCTATCTTGCACCATCCTCACCGCATTTGATATATTTGAGCCCATTGTTACAGTCACTTGTCAATCCATCTTGTTGAGGGTCTTCCTTCCTTTCTTTCTTTCTTTTATGCTCACATTTCTGAGCATGATGTTCTTTTTATAAGGAATGGCTGCTGCTAACAATATGTCCAAAGTTTGTGAGATGAAGCTTCACCTTCGTTGCCTCCAAGAAGCACTTTGGTTGTACTTTAAGATATATATATATATATTTTTTTTACTTTAAGATATATTTGTTTGTTCTTTTGAAAGTCCATGGGATAGTCAGTATTCTTCTCCAACACCATAACACAATGCCATTCGTTCTTCTTTTGTCATCTTTAGTCATTATCTAACTTTCAGATGGACAAGTAATTGAAAAGACTATGGTTTGGATCAGGTGTACCTTGGTCTTTAAACTGACATCATTGATTTTTAACTTTGGAAAGTCCTTGACAGCTGATTTTTCCAACACAACACGCCTTTTGTTTTCTTGACTATTAGTACCAATGGTCTTGATTGTGGATCCAAGTAAGGTGAAATCATTGACAGTTTTGATCTTTGTTTCATCTATTTTGCTATTTTATTGGCTCAGTTGTGATTAGTCTCCCTCCAATCCTGATAGCATATTCTAACTTCTAATGCTTCACTCTAAAGTCCAGCTTCTTGCATGATTTGCCCAGCATACAGACTGAACAGGTATAGAGAAAGGATAGAGCCCTGACTCCCACCTTTGTAGATTTTAAACCATGCAGTGTGTTCCTTTCATTGGTTATTTTCTTAATTGATACCTGAAAAGGGATGCAGTAGGTTCCAATGTTTCCCAGATGGTAGTAGCATACAGGGTGAAGTGTAAGGGATGAGGTGTGTATATGGGTATGTGTGTGCTATGAGCTGACCAACTATGGAAAAGAAGGTAGATTAAGGTGTTTTTAGTGAAAACAAAAATTTTCAGTTAAGCTGAGAAAATAATGAGTGAGAAAGATCTCAGGACCGGCATAATTTCGGAGTGATGGAAGAACAGTGACTCTTACACGTAAAGCCTCAGAAAAACAAAACAAAACCCATAAAACTTTTCTTCTTTCACAACAGCCAATGAAATTCTAGAGGCCTTCTGTTGTGCTAAGACTTTTTGCAGTTTTCTTCACTGCTGCATTTTATACACAGAGGGGTGAGAAACTTGACATAAACAGTGAATTGGACACCAGGATGATGCCAAGATTCATGAGTTCAACCAACGTGATGGTTGTGTCTGAGTAAGTGTGTCTTTGCAATTGCAATGTTGTTGTTGAGCACCATAGAGTTGGAACAAACCCATTGCTGATGCTCCAATGCGTTTTCAGAGGCAGTTAATCATATGGGAGGAGACGACCCATCCCTTTTCCGTGGAACAGCTGGTGGCCTCAAACCTCCTGGCTTTGGGATTGCAGCGCAGCTTCTTACCACTAAGCCATCAGAGCTCCCTTTGCAATTACAATATTGATTTAAATTCAAGATTCTGTACAATAGTGATATCTTATACCATAGTGATATACTTATACCATACCCATACAAGGGTGGGTGATACTTGTGAAGTTGTGATTTGTGTGCAACAGTGATGTCAGCGAGTTTGAAATCTTTCTGAATTAAGAAAGTTGGTTAGTCCACTGTTTTCACAGTGGATAGAGGGTTATAGGAATCCAGCTTTGACTCCACCTGTGGATTACCTTCACTCTAATACATTTATTTTAGAAAACTCAGGTGGCCTAATGGATAAGGAGATTCTCTGTCAACTTGAAGGCAGGATGTGCAAATCTACCAGCTACTCCTCAAGAGAAAGACAGAACATCTCCTCCTGTATGATTTACAGCCTACCCTGGATGTGCTCACCAAGCTGTGCCAAGAAATCTGGAGGACAGCCACCTGGCTAACTAATTGGAAGAGATCTATATTTGTTCCCTGTCCAAAGAAAGGTGACCTGACAGATTGCAGAAATTATTGAACAATATTAACATCACATGAAAGCAAGATTCTGCTGAAAATTATCCAAAAATTACTGGAACAGCACATCAACAGAGAACTGCTAGGTGTGCAGACCAGGGTTATAAGAGGCTGCAGTTCTAGGGATATTATAGCTAATGTTAGATGGATCTTGACTGAAAGCAGAGAGTATCAGAGGAATGTCTATCTGTGTTTCATTGACTATACAGAATTGATCCATCTCATCTAGGGTCTTCTTCTCCTGTGCTGTCCCTCCACTCTCCCAAACATGATGTCCTTCTCCAAGGACCAGTCCCTCCTTGCAACATGCCCAAAGTATGTCAGACGAAGCTTCAGAATCCTTGATTCCAAGAAGCATCCCAGCTTCATCATCTCCAAGACAAACCTGTTTGTTCTCCTAGCAGTCCATGGTATATTCAATACTCTTCTCCAGCACCACAGCTCGAAGGCATCAATTCTCTTTATATCATCCCTAGTCACTGGACTCTGATGAATAGCACACAATTGTGAAAACTATAGCCTGGATCAGGGACACCTTATTGTCCAGCCTGACGTAGTTGCTCTTCAGTACTCTGGAGAGGTCCCTGACAGATGACTTTCCCAATGCAATCCGTCTCTTGATTTCCTGGCTGCTGGTACCAAAATAGAAAGAGAATTCATGATTTTGGGCTGTGGTGCTGGAGAAGAGTGTTGAATATACCATGGATTGAAGGAAAACAAACAGGTTCATCCCAGAGAGGGTAAAACCATGCTGCTCCTTGGAGGCAAGGACTCTGAGGCTTCATCTGACATACTTTGGGCATGTTGCAAGGAGGGACCAATTCTTGCACATTATGCTTATAAGGGTGGAGAGACAGTGTAAAAGAGGAAGACCCTCAGTGAGATGGATTGACTCAGTGACTAGGGTAATGAAGGTTGATGTGCCAGAAACAATAAGGTTGGCACAGGACAGAGCAACTTTCAGGGCTATTGTACACAAGGTCGCTATGAGTTGCAAGTGACTCAATGGCACATAACCACCAGCAGCACCAGCACTAGCAACACCACCACCACCACGACCACTTGCTGGAAGGTCAGCTTTGAATGAATTTCATCTTGATGCCCATGAGTTTGAGTTATTTAGTTAATTTACTAATTTTACTTTGCAGCTACTATTGTTGCCTGTTGGGTAGTAGGATAATTTTACAGGAAGTACCTGAAGTTCCTCAGGTGTTAGATGACTACCTTGCAAAAACAGTTTATGCATACTATCTTGGGCAAACGTATCAAATATTTGTTAATCCATTTATCTGTATAACTTCATTCTGTGCATAATGTGGGAAGCTTGGGGAAGTGTGATGGGGACTCTGGGAACAGGAATGATCGCTCTGGCTAACTGACTGGACAGCCGCCTGGGTGTCTGGAAGCAGCCTGCTTTTCTGTCCCTTGGGAAATTGTCTTACACCCTGACAATTAGGAATTTCCTGTAAAATGGGCCTAGTTATAACTGAGTCATGGCCGAGTGACAAAGCCAAAGTTGACTTTAGTGGCTGGAGAGTTGAATGCAATTTTACAAAGTGGATATCTCAGGATAAGGGAGACACCTACTGTTGACTTTGAAGAAGTTTTCTAACTTTAATTTACTCTTCACACAAGCCCACCATAATTTACCCTCCAGGGTTTTTTCTTAGACTGTAATCCCAGGGGAAGAGATTGCCCATCTTTCTCCTGGTGAGCCTATGAGCCACTGGTAGATGTGAAATGCTAGAGAGGTGAGGTCTTTGCGCTAGCAACTCAACTTCCTATTGGCTATACCATCAGAGCTCTCTTTTCTAACTCTGTTGTGTGCCGTGGAGTTGGAACCGAACCCTGGCTGACCCTCCAGTAGGTTTTCAGAGGAAGTTAATTGCATGGAAAGAGACTGTCCATTCTTCTCCCATGGATTTTAACCGCGTACCTTTGGGATTGCAGCGCAGCTTCCTCCCACTAGGTCACCAAACTTTTCTAAATCTAGTCTTTTGGATTTAAATTTGGGGGGTAGGAGTGAGAGAGGTGTTAGAGTCACAATGGCTTGGTGGCTGGAATAGTGAGCTTGAGGCAGAGAAAGAGAGAGATTTAGAGAGTTCTAGAATATCAGGGATGGTGAAGAAGAGGAACTCAATCAGGTGGATTGACACAGTGACTACAACAATGGACTTAAATGTGTCAGAGATGATGAGGAAGGCACAGACTAGGACAGGGGTCAGACCTGGTGTTCATAGGGTCGCTATGGATCATACTTGACTCGAGGGCACTTAACAACAACAACAACAACAACAACAACAACAACAACAACAACAGAATGCCAGAGCTGAAGAACATCTTCTAGAACTCTCTAATATCCCAGCTAATATTATTCTATCCCAATTAGTCAAATTGGAATAAATAAAAATCTAAAATTCAACCCCTTTGTCTCCCCAGCTACCTTCTTAGGTAATTCCTTGTTGCGTGTGGCTAGTGGATGCCATGTTGGACAGCGCAAATATAGCGCATTTTCGTCATCTAAGAAAGGTCCTGTTGGATAGCCCTGTTCTAGCGTCTTCTAGACAGGTCCATTCATTTTGAAAATGAAGAAACCAAAGTTCAGAGAAGGGATTCGGCCAAATGGTTTGTGTTAGAGCTGCAATTGTGGTTGTGTGTTGCTGTCACATTGACTCTGGCTCATGGTGACCTTCTGCATAACAGAATGAAGGGCTGACCGCTCCAGTCATGGTAAAACCGCTCCAGTCAAACATGGTATGTTTCAGCCCATTGTTGTGGTGAGTGTATCAAGCCACTGAGGGAAGGTTCCCTTATTTCTGCTGCCCTCTACTCTGCTTCATCTCACATACTTTGGACATTTTCCTAAAAGTGGCTTCTCCTTGGATAGGAACATCTTGCTTGGAAAGATGGAGGGTCAGCAAAAGAGAGAAAGACCCTCAACCAGGTGGATTGACAAGGTGACTGCTGCAATGAGTTTGAGCGTGTCAGAGATGAAGAGGATGGCACCAGATAGGACAGGTTCAAATTTTCTTTTGATAGAGTTGTTATGGGTCATACTCAACTTGAAGATACCTAACAACAGCAATAACAACAACAGCAACAACAACTCTATTTTAGTAATTCCTTGTGACGTACTCAAAGTTAAATGAATCCTAAAGAGCCAGGACTGTTGTTGTTGTTAGGTGCTGTCAAGTACGACCTAAAACAACCCTATGAACAATGCATCTGAACCCTGTCCTATCCTGTGCCATCCTCACACTTCCTGACACACTTCTCTCTACCTTTCCAAGCATCATGTCCCTCTCCAATGAATAGTCCCTCCTAACAACATGCCTGAAGTATGTGAGGCAAAGCCTCGTCATCTTTGCCTCCAAGGCACGCTGGCTGCACCCTCACCAAGACATATCTGTTTTCTTGGCCATCCATGGGATGCTCAGTGCTCTCCAACACTACAGCTCAAAGGCATCAATTCTTCTTCTGTCATCCTTATTTGTTGTCAGGGCCAGGACTAAGACCCCATTAATTGTTGCTTTCTGCCTGATATCAGTAAGAACTTTCTAATTAAGTTTAGGACAATGTTTCAGGTATCAGGGAACAGTAGTACAGTTCTAGCCTCTTGCCCTCCTGGAGTTCATGATCCAATCATACATTGGACACAGGACTAGATCAATATTTTTAAAATAGTTTTTTAAGGGGCAGGATTAATATTGCTTTCCCCATAAAATCTTCTGTGCAATGTGGAAGATTAAGATGGATGAAAATTAGACCTATTTGGGAGGAAGTGGATGTGTGTGTTGGAGGAAAGTCCCAACAGCTTCCCATTTCATGGCTTCTTCTTGGAAATATAGGGTTCTGGGAAACAGTTGGAAGAGTTGTGATCTATACTCAGGTTTCTTAACAGGCTGAATCTGGACTCTCTCTTTCCAGATGTTGTTGTTAGGGGCCATTGAGCCAGTTCTGAGTTACAGCAATCCCATGTGCAGCACAACGATACACTGGCTGGTCCTATGCAATCCTCCACATCACTGTTGTGCTTAAACCCACGGCTGCAACCACTCTGTCAGTCTATTTTGTGAGGGTCTTCCTTTCCTCTATTTGACTAACCATCTACTTTGGTGTCCTGGTGGTAAGAAGCTGCGTTGCAATCCCAAAGGCACACAGTTCAAATTCACCAGCTGCTCTGTAAAGAAAGGTTGACAATTACTTTCTGTGAGATTAATTGCCTCTGATAACTCACTGAAGGATTAGCTATGGGTTGGTTCCGACTCAATGATACACAACAACAGAGATCCCAGAACACACTTAGGGTTAAATCCCAGAACACACTTAGGGTTGAGTTGCTAACTCAAAAGCCTTGTCTCTCTGCTGTTCTGAACACAACAACAGCTACTTTACCAAACATAGTGCTTTTCTTAAAGAACTGGCCCTTCTTGATAATGTGCTTAAAGTAGAGGCACAAAGTGCCACCGTTTTTGCTTCTAAGAAGCACTCTTGGTCTTTAGATGTATTTGTAAAATTGATCACTGGTGACCCAGATTTTTCCTGACTTTCTGGCTTTTTCTAGTAGGATTTTACTTAACTCATTCATTGGTTTATTTATTAATGAATCAGATTTTACCAACCTCTTATTATAACAAAATTGTTCAACTAGTGTGATGTGAGGGACACTAAGGTAAATCATACAAAGACTCTGTCTTAAAGGAAGTTAGAATTTAATAAGATAAAAAGAAATATTAGTGCTTAAAATACAAGACAGGTTAAAAGTTAAAAGTCAGATATTGCTTAAACATTACAGAATTGCCGAAGAGGAAGAAATTACTTCTAATTGTGGGCATTAAGTAAGGAACTATGGAGAATAGGACCTTATGTATTTCCAGTGTGTGGAGAGTGGAGAGTGGAAAAGCCCTCTCAATGGATGGGGGCTGGCAGGAGCTGCAGGCACAAATGCAGGGAGTTGAGATAGTGAATGGAAACAGCAAGCACTTCAAACGGGCAGGAGCATAAGGTGATGAAATGTGACTAACAGGGCTTCCTTTCACCTCTTCTATATCGTTGACAGTGTTCTGCGATTCCTATTCTCAATGCTAGCCATGGATTGTTATGATCCACACAGTCAAATGCCTTTGCATAGTCAATAAAACACTAACAGGTATTCCTCTGGTATTCTCTGTTTTCTGTCAGGATCCACCTGACATCAGCAAGGATATCCCTAGTGCCATGCACTCTTCTAAACCTAACTTGTACTACTGGCAGTTGTCTGTCAATTTGCTGTTCTAACCTTGTTTGGATGATCTTTAGCAATATTTTGCTTGCATGTGATATTAATGATACTGTTAGGTAATTTCCACATTCTGTTGGATCAGCTTCTTGGGAAGAGGAACAAATATAGATATCTTCCACTCAGTTGTTGTTGTTTTGTGCTGTCGAGTTGCCTGTGACTCATAGCCATCCTATGGATGATAGTTTAGAAGCCTGCCCTATTTGGACAAGAACAAACTGGGAGGAGGGTAGAGAGAATAGTGCAACAATGAATGAGTGGAAGCCCAAAATCTCTGTAAATGTTTATGAAAATTAATAA
>NW_006399829.1:11365925-11377876 GCF_000299155.1 Elephantulus edwardii
GTGAGTTCTTCCCTTTTCCTTCTCCAATTCCAGATCTTCGCACATGCTTTTATAATACTTTGCTTTGTCTTCTAGGGCTTCCCTTTGAAATCTTCTGTTCAGCTCTTTTACATTAGCATCTTCCCCTTTGTTTTGAATTTTTGATGCTGTAGTGAAATTTTCAAAGTGTCTTCTGACATCCATTTTGGTCTTTTCATCCTCTCCTGTCTTTGTGATGGTCTTTTACTCTCTTCATGGATGTTATCTTGAGAAGAATGGGAATCCCAGAACACTTAATTAAGCTCACACAAAACCTATACCTAGACCAAAAAGCTATAGCACAACAGAGCAAGGGAGCTCTGCATGGTTTAAAATCAGGAAAAGTGTGCACCAGCATTATATCGTTTTTCCATACTTATTCATTCTCTATGCTGAGAAAATCATTTGAGAAGCTGGGTTCTGTGAAGAAGAATGTGGCTTCAGGAATGCAGGAAGATTCATCAACTATTTGCATCACTCAGAGGACACAATCTTCCTTGTTGAACATGAGGAAGATTTGAAATGCTTGTTGCAGAAGATCAGTCTTTAATATGGATTGCATATCAACATCAGAAGACAAAAATCCTCATCCCTGGGCTAATAAGAAACATCATGATTGAGGGAGAAATGATTAAAATTGCAAATTATTTCATTTTACTTGGATCCATAATCAACAACCTTGGTACCAAGAATCAGGAGATCAAGAGATGTAGTGCAATGAGGAAGAACATTGTCAGGGACCTCTCCAAATTACAGTGGATCATTGATGTCATTTTGAAGATTAAGGTATGCCTGATTCATGCCCTGACATTTTCAATCACTTGCTATGTATGTGAGAGCTGGACAATGAATAAGGATGACAGAAACCTTTGAATTGTGGTAGAGAAGAGTACTGAATATACCACAAACTGCCAAAAGAACAAACAAATATATCTTGGGAAAAGCATCACCAGAATGCCCCTTGGAGGCAAGGATGGTGAAGCTTTGTCTAACATACTTTGAGCATGTTGTTAGGAGAGGCTGGCTATTCCTTGGAAAGGAATATAATGCTTGAAAAAGTGGAGGGTCAGTGAAATAGAGGAAGATGTCCAAAGAGATAGATTGACACATGACAGCAGTAATTGGCTCACGAGTGTCATAGATGGTGAGGATGTCACATGATAGGACAGAGTTCAAATCTGCTCTTCTTAGGATCGCTATGAGTTGTGTTTGATGGTGCCTAATTACAGAACATATCATAAAGAAGACAGCAATGAGGTCAAACTCATCTTAATTCATTGTTGTTGCTAAATGTCTTTGAAATGAGAATCACAATTCATCCTTATTCATGTCCACCTGTTAAAGGTATAGCAAGTGATAAAAAAAATCCCATGAATTGAATCTGGTGCATCTTAGTCCTCAAACTGACATCATTATTCTTTGGAAAGGTCCTTGACAGTGGACCTTTGTAGTACATCTTCTGATTTCCTGATTGCTGGTAACAAGGGTGTTGATTGTGGAACCAAGGAAGATGAAATCACTGACAACATTGGTCCTTTCTCCATTTATCATTATATTGCTTATTGGTCCAGCAGTGAAGACCTTTGTTTTTTTGAGGTTGAGATGTAATCCATACAGAAGGTTGTAATCTTTGACTTTCTGCAGCAAGCATTTCAAGTTCTCCTCACTTTCAACAAGCAAGATTATGTCATCTGCATAATGCAGGTTATTGATGAATCTTCCTATGATCCTAATTTTTTCTTTATAGAGTCCAGATTCATGAATCAGTTGCTCAACATACAGATTGAATATGTATGGAGAAACACTATATCTCTGTTGCAGACCTTTCCTGATTTTACACCATGCAGTTCCCTTACTCTGTTTGGACAACAACTTCTTGATCTAGGCATAAAGTTTGTATGAGAAAAATTAAGTGTTCTGGAATTCCCACTCTTCTCAATGTTAGCCATAGTTTTTTATGATCCGCATAGTCAAATGTCTTTTCATGGTCAATAAAAACAATAATATATAGAGCATATCACACTTAGATTAGACAAGTAGATATGGCACCAGAGGCTGAAACTTTGTATTGGGAATCACCAAGGAGGAAGAACAGTTGCAAATGGATGTTAGTGATTGGAATGTGGAATGTGAGATGTATGAATGTAGGAAAATTGGAGATTGTAAAGGAAGAAATGGAACACATAAATATTGAAATACTAGGCATTGGCAAAATGAAATGGATTGGCCTGGGGCATTTTCAACCAGGCGATCATATGATCTACTACACTGAAAATAAAAAAAGTGTAGAAAAATGGTTTGCATTCATACTTGAGAAGACTCTATCTAGATTCATCTTGAAATACAGTATTGTGGGCAACAGGATACTATCCATACTCATGCAAGGAAGACCTGTTAATACCACCATCATTCAAATAAATGTACCAATAACCAGAACCAAAGAAGAGGAAATAGAGGACTTCTACCAACTTTTGCTATTAGAAATAGATAGAACATGCAACCAAGATGCAGTAATAGTAATGGGCCACTCAAAGGCAAAAGTTGTAGGCAGGGAAGAAGGAACATTAGTCAGAAAGCATGGACTTGGTGACAGAAATGAGGCTGGAGATAGAATGATAGAATTCTGTACAATCAATAATTTGTTTATTGCAAATACCTTTTACAAGAAACATAAATGGTGATTATACACATACACTTCACCTGATGGTGCACGCAGGAATGTGGTCAATTACATCGGTGGAAAGAATCACCAAAAACCTCAATATAAGCTGTGAAAACTAGTCCAGGTGCGGATTATGAAACAGACTATCAACTACTTATGTGCAAATTCAAACTGAAGCTGAAAAAGAAATTAAATTAAATCCAAAAGAACCAAAGTGTGACCTTGAGTCTATCCCACCTGAATTTAAACATCATCTCAGGAACAGGTTGAGGCCTTGAACAATAGTGAGTGAAGACTAGATGAGCTATGGGAGGATATCAAGAATATCAAACATGTAGAATGTAAAAGGTAATTACGAAGACAGAGGAAAAAGAAGAAAAGACCAAGATGGACGTCAGAAAAGACTCTGAATATTGCATGAGAGCACGTAAAAGCCAAAGCAGAGGAAAGAAATCAAGAAGTTATGGAGCTGAACGAAAGATTTGAAAGGCAGCTCATAAAGACAAAGCAAAGTATTATGATGAAACGTACAAAGTGGAGTCAGCAAATCAGAAGATATGAACTTGCTCCTCATTTCTTAAGTTGAAGGTACTGAAGAACAAATTCAAGCCTAGAGTTGCAATACTTAATAACAGAATGTTGAATGATCCAGGAAGCATAAAAAGAAGATGGAGGTAATACACAGAGTCATTGTACCAAAAAGATTTGATTGACACAGAAGAATTTCCTGAAACAGCATATGATTATGAGGCAATGGTGATGAAGGAGGAAGTTCAAGCTGCTCTGAAGGAACTGGCAAAAAACAAGACTCCAGAAATTGAAGGAATACCAATTGACATATTTCAACAAAGAGATGCACCCCAGGATGCACTCACTAGGTTTTGCCAAGAAATCTGGAGGACAAACACATAGCTAACTGACGGGAAGAGATCCATATTTATTCCCATTCCAAAATAAGGTGGCCTGACTGAGTGTGGAAATTATCGCACAATATCACTAATATCATATGAAGCAAGATTCTATTGAAGATTATCCAAAAACTATCAGAGCAGTACATTGGACAAAGAACTGCCAGATGTGCAAGCAAGGTTTAGAAGAGACCGTGACAGACAGGACATTATAGCAAAAGTCAGGCAGCTCTTAGCTGAAAGTAGAGTGTATTCGAGGAATATCTATGTGTGTTTCATTGACTATGCAAAAACATTTGACTGTGTGATCATGGCAAATTGTGGCTAACCTTGAGAAGAATGAGAATCTCAGAACACTTAATTGTACTTACGCGAAACCTGTGCTTGGACTAGATGCAGTCATCAAAACAGAGCAAGGATACAAAATAAAAAAAAGATGAATGTCAGGGATCCATTCTATCTCCATACTTTTTCAATCTGTATGCTGAACAAATGATCTGGGGGGCAGAACTTTATGGGGTGGAATGTGGTATAAAGACTGGAGGAAGACTCATCAATAATTTGCACTATACAGATGACACGACCTTGCTTGCTGAAACCGAGGAGGAACTGAAGTATTTGTTGCAGATGGTCAAGGACTTTAGTCCGCAATATGGATTAAAGTTCAACATCAAGAAAGCAAAGATTCTCACCACTAGGCCAGTTGGCAGTGTAATGATAAGTGGAAAAGAGATTGAGATGGTTAACAGCCTCACCCTTTTTTGGTTCCACAATCAACACTCTTGTTACAAGTAGCAATGAAATCAAAAGATGGCAAAGTCTGCTGTCAGGGAAATCTCCAGGGTACTGAGGAGCTGTGATGCCAGTCTAGAGACCAATGTACACTGGATCCAAGCCATGGTCTTCACAGTTACTTGCTATGCATCAAAGAACTGGACCATGAATAAGGATGATAAAAGAAGAATTGATACCTTTGAATTGTAGTGCTGGAGAAGAGTATTAAGAACAAATAGATTTGCACTGGAGAGGGTGAAAGTAGGCTGCTCCTTGAAGGCTAGATTTTGAAGCTCTGTTTGACATGCTTTGGGCATGAGCCCGGAGGAACCAGTCCTTGGGGAAGGACATCATTCTTTGAAAGGTGGAGGGACAGACAGCACAGAAGAGAAAGACCTCAGATGAGATGGATTGATGCAGCAACTGGGGTATTGGGGGTTAGTGTGTCATAGACAGTGATATTGGGTCAGGATAGAGTCGAGTTAAACATAAGGTCACAAGTGACTTGGTGGACATAACAACAACAAAAACATAAAAAATTCTCTGGAGATTCAGCTATAAGCTAGTTCTGACTTGATGGCACATGGCAATAACAAAGAAAAAAGCGGGGGTCCAAAGATTTAATCGCTGAAGACCAAAGTTGTTGTTGACTCTCGACGAGTTGAGCACGTCTCATTGCAACATTATAAACAAGACCTGAAGCCTTTCTATAGCTATTGTAATTTCTCAAAGTTCATAGAGTTTCCAGAGCCACGTTGTTTAGGAAGTAGAAGCCACTTCTGTAGTCTTCAGAAAAGTATAGGTAGATCAATATGAAGATTTCCTTCATTTATGTCTTCTCGAACAAATTTCAACAAGCATCCTGAAGAGGGCAGACAAAGCCACTCTAAATGCATACTCTACCACTGGTCCCAACCTTTTGTGGGCATTAAAGATCCCTAAGGGAGCTCTGGTTGCCTAGAGGCAAGAAGCTGTGCTGTAATCCTGAAGGCATGCTGTTCGAGGCTCCCAGCTGCTCTGTGGGAGAAGGATGAGCAATCTCCTCCTCCCATGAGATTAATTGCCTCTGAAAACCTGCCTGAGAGTCAGCTATAGGTCAGTTCTGACTCTACAGTACACAACAACAACAAAGATTCCTAAATTGGCACCTCTTTACACACACTGGAAACACACAACTGTAAGTGAACTGTGTCATGGAGAAAAATCTTGAAATGAAAACATTGGATTTTTTTTTTCTTTGACGCTGCCTTTATTTTGGCTTGAGGAAGACCTTGGATAAATAGGGGTTTAAAACAAAGTTGGGGAAGAACATTAAAAAGCCTCAGAACAGCAATTGCTAACATTCTCACACAGGTTGCTTTAGATGGTATTTTTACAATTGAAATACACACAGCCTGCTAGAGATTGGAAAATTAATGAGGACGTTTTGAATAGTAATACCATGTTCATCAGTCCACAATGTTGATTATAAAACAGTTTAACGCATCTTTCCTTACCCCCGCCCTTCCATTTGCTTATTCTAAGTTTCAGGGACCCCTGATAGCGGTGCCATAGTTTAAGCATTGGAGTGTTAACTGAAAGGCTGGTAGTTCAAACCCACCAGCTGTGCCATAGGAGATAGCTGATGCGGTCTGTTCCTGTAAAGATTTACAATCTCAGAAACCACCTGGGGCATCACTGTTCTGTCCTATACTTAACGGCGGGGACTGTGATTTCCTCAAGGGCAGTAGATTATTCCAAATTTCACATACATGTTACATTAAGTGATTCCTGCCCCTGCATTAGATTATTAAAATTTATGTTTCTTGAAGCAAATAGAAAAGCAACGTTGTAGTAATGTGATGACCTATCACATGGTTACTATGACTCTTGTGCCCTGGCCACACACCTTCAGGATTTACCAGTCACACAGAGTAAGAAAACGCTAAAACAGGGGCACTGGTATCACTGAAGTAACTACTCCAGATCTGAACTACACTCTGTTTTGGATCAAACTAGTTCGGCCTGAAAATTCTGTTTCTCCTCTAAGAAGACAATTCAGCTTCTTGTAAAAGTTTAGCTGTCTGTTGCCCAAAAGGAACAAGGGTCAAGATATCCACTTGAGTAAGAGACTGTTTGCTAAAGGACATCAAGAATATTTGTTTGACTTAATCTAAGAGAAAGACCTTGGTCAATGTGCCCCTTGGTTAGAAGATAGAAATAATAATGTTAAAAAAACTGGTAATTTAAGAACCTTTTGTAACTCTTTGTTATATATCCCCCCCGTGCCTGTGAAAGCACACTCTTTCACGCAGCCATCAGTCTTTGCTGTTCTGTACTGCTGTTCTGAACCAACCTATAACTGAACATCCAGCAGGTTTTCAGAAGCAGTAAAATGTACAGAAGGAGACTGCCCATCTGCCTCCTGTGGAGCAGCTGGTGGGATTTGCTCCACATGCCTTTGAATTGGCAGGGCAATTCCTTCTCACTAAGCCACCAGAGTCTCCCCATCAATCTTTATTTTCATATATGTATATGGTATTGTTCTTTGTCGTGTACCACTGAGATGGAACTGACTCATAACTGACCCTTCAGCGGGGACAGTAAATCAAGACAGTACATCACAGGGGAGAAAATTGTCCATTCTTCTCTGAAGGAGCAGCTGATGGATTAAAACTGTGTGCCTTTGGGACAGCAGCACAACATCTTACCACCAGGCCACCAGGGCACATATATATATTTATATACCAAAGACACTGACAAAAAATAGGCCCCAGGAATTGATGGGATACAAATTGACATGTTTCAAATTTTAGGTGCAGCCCTAGATGCAGCATCAATCTACTATGTTTGGAAATTTGGAGGACAGCTGCCAGGCTGACTGACTGGAAGAGATTCATATTTGTTGCCATCTACAAGAGAGGTGATCTAACAAAACGTAGAAATTATCAAACAATACCATTAATATCAAATTCAGGCAAAAGATTGCTGAAGATCATTCAAAGACGTACAGACAAGTATATAGACAGAGAACTGTCAGAAGTTCAACCTGGATTCAGAAGAGGTCAGGGCATCAGGGATATTATTGCTAATGTCAGATGGATCCTGACTGAGAGTAGAGAATACCAGAAGAATGTCTGTTTGTGCTTTATTGACTATGAAAAGGTATTTGACTGTGTAGGTCACAATAGATTATGGCCAACAAAGAGATAATAAATTATGAGATAATAACATAATAAATTACAGCAAGGATTTTGATGCTTTGTCTCACATCTTGGCTCATGGTCAGGAGGGACTAGTCTTTGGAGAAGGACATCACACTCAGAAGGGTGGAGGGATAACACAGGAGAGAAAGACCCCAGATGAGATGAGACGGGTTGATTGACATGGCGACTGGGGCAACGAGGGTAGGTGTGTCAGAGTCAGTGAGACAGGGCAGATTTCATAGCTATTGTACCTAGGGTCACTTTGAGTCATGGGCAACTTGATGACACATAGCAACAACAACATTGAGAAGAATGGGAATCCCAGGACACTTAATTGTGTTCATGCAAAGCCTATGTCTAAACCAAGAAGGTGTTGTGAGAACAGAGCAAAGGAACACTGTTGTTGTTATGTGCCATCCATTCACCTGCGACTCATAACAACCCTATGCACAAGAGCTCTGAAGTGTGCCCTATCGTGAGCCAGTCTCATCGACTCTGATACAACTACTCACATTACCCCAGATACTGAGTCAACACTACATGGTTTTTGCTGTGTGCCATTGAGTTGCCCATGACTCAAAGTAACCCTATGTACAATAGCTATGAAACCTGCCCTATCGTAAGCCAGTTTCACTGACTCCAACACACCTCTTTGTTATGTGTGAATGTTATTGTGTACTGTCAAGTAGGAACTGACTCATAGCTGACCCTCACGTGGGTTTTCAAAGGCACTACATCTTTCTCTTGAGGAGCAGCTGGTGAATTTGAACCACACACCTTTGGACTGACAGCCCAACTCCTTACCACTAAGCTATGCTCATTATGTGTGAACAGGTCTGTAATGAAATTCACAAAGCCTACCCAAGTCAAATCACGTCCTTGTTTGGTACTGTTAACAGTTGCTGCTGAGTGAGTTCTGCTCATAGCAAGTCTGTGTGTGCAGAGTTGAATGGCTCTATGGGTTTTTGAGATGAATCTTTTTTATTAATTTTTTAAATTTTAATGTACATTACAGAGATTTTGGGTTTCCATTCATTCATTCATTGTTGCACTATTTTCTCTACCCTCCCCCCAGTTCATTCCTCTTCCTCTTTTTATTCCCCCCTTGAAAGTCTGTTTTAATTGTCCCATTGCCACAGTGCTTGTCAAAGCCAGTTCTGATTCATCTCCTTTGTCAGTGTGTCCCTTGCCATTACCTATCACTCCTTCCTGAGAGAGACTTCACCCTGATTCATAAGGAAAAGGGGACGGTATATTCTCTTAGCTACTTCCTGCTGAAAAGGGACACTGTAGGTTTCAGGGTGAAGATCTTCTCTCACTACTCTAAAGGGCCCCTTTGGCAATAGGAAACACATAGACTATTAGAGAGATTGATTTTGGAATTTAGATGCACTGTTATCAATTGTGCTTAGCCATACATGTTCATATCCTTGAAGATGTATCATGGAACTGTTGCAGCCTAGAAGACACAAATTTAACTAACAAGTTAAAAGTACATGAGCCAAAAATTAAAAAGCAATAATATTCCAAGTAGAGGTTCTAATAGTGGCACAAATCAAGTTACAGAGGGAAGGTAGTTCTTGAAAGAAAAGGCCTATTGACTAGCACTTTGTCTATTATAGTACAGAGGTTAGGAACCACAAGATGTAGAGGCTCAATAATGTCATTTATTGTTCTTAAGTCCTGGAGCAAATTTCATCTACCACTGGGTTGTTTTACAGCTCAGAAGTGCACATGCAAGGCAGAGGTGAAGTAAGGAACTGCTTATGAGGTTTTCTGTCAATTCCAACAACTAAGAAATAGTGAGAAGGGTTGGGACCTCAGACAGTGCCACCCAAAGGTAATACAGAAGGTCAGAATTGCTTCCATTGTGGAAAGCTGGGCCACTTCAGTAGACAGTGTCACAGACGAGAGCCACAGATAGGCAAGGGAGTAGAGAGGAAGCTCCCACTCACTTGTTTTAAGTGTGGATCTGAAGGACACTTGGCCAAGGGCAGCGCACATCAGGTCCTTGTGGCAGACAGGATTGACAGGCCCCAGCTCCCAGCTGGAAACAAAGGACACTTCAAAGATTTAGATCCTCCCAGAAGAGCTGTGGGTGAGCATTAACATTACAGGTAAGTATATTCGTTTTCTCCTGGACACGAGACAAATCTTTTGAAAGTCAATTGTCAGCCATGACTTCTGAAGCGCCTTTGGGTAGGTCAGACCTCAAACAACCGTTTGCTTAGGAACCTAGTGCTCAACCATTTATGCCACAAGGAAATATTTTTGTTTTCTTATGATATACCTTCCTTTGTATTTCCAACTATAAACATTATTTTCATGAAGGCCAAGAACAAGTGGGGTCGAAAGGTCCCTAAACAAGTCCTATAAGAACATGACTTTGCTAGAAATTGCATTCTCTGTAGGTCTTAAGGAAGGCTTTATGTGCAACATGAAATGTATGTGGGCAAGGAGTTATTATTTTTGTTCTGCCAACATTCTAAGTACTGTATAGTAGAGTCATCAAATTTTTTCAAACCACAGGAAGTCAAGGAGAGGATTTCACCCATGTAGACCTTGAGGAAATACCTTTTGGTGATGTACTTTCTGTTAAAGCTTTGTGGGAAAGCAGTGGCTGCATCAGTTTGTGGCCAACAACTCTACAAACCAAACTGTACATTTCCTCACCGAAACAAAGCCCATCATGGGTAAGACCTGAATCAGACTTAGTAGAAATTTATTTTGGTAGGGGTGGGTTTTTCAGTTGTTACAAAACCAGTTGTTGAATCCATTCCAACTACTTGTGACCGCGAGAGTGTCACAATGGCACTGAGCTTCACAGCCTTTTCAAGAGGCTGATTTTTGAAAAGGGTATAATCTGCATATAGTCAAATCCTAACCTCCATGTTTGTTATTTCTGTTAGGTGCCATCCAGTTAACTATGACTCTTGGTGACTCTACAAACACCAGATCTGAACATTGTCCTAATTTGTGACAATTTCTCTGTTAGTATTTGAGCTAGCCAGTGAATCTACTTTCTCAGTAATTCATAGATGTTTAGAGGTGAGGTGTGCAATTTATAAACATCATGTAAACCTTCCAAATAAGATAAACAAACATTCTTAAGATGCTCATTTTCAGAACTGTGACAGTGGAGATCTGGAGGTGTGGTCCACAGGGTACAGTGCTGCTAACCAGAATTACGCAGAAGTGGAAGACGTTGCTGTAGAAGGGAGAATTTTCTCACAGGGTAAATGAATTTTGCTTAACACTTCCTCTTGCAAAGCTGGAATTTCTACAATTAAGGTTGCTGTGCTTGTCTCTGAAGGTTGGGAGATGTGATGGTCAGTGATGGATCATGCACCTGGAGAGTAAGCAGATTGGGTGATGGGATGCACGAACGAACAAAACTCCTCATGAGAAGTATAATTTCTTTGATCTTCAAACCTCAAGTCCACCCCTGCTGATTTCTACATGTCTCTCTGTCCCTTTGATCTTTCAATGCAATATTAAATTTAATATAGATATTTTTATTGTAAAAGTGAGACTTATCTTTATCATCCTCAGAGCTCTCACCAGCCAACCTCTATACTACTGTACAGTTATAGGTGAGACAGAAAAATGTCCATAGAAGGCAGCAGTGAAAAAAAAAATCAAAAGATGTATTACAGTAGGCAAGTTTGTTGTCAAGGACTTTTTGAGAGTGTAGACGGACAAGAATATGAGTTAGAAGAAAAAGGTGAACCTGATGCAAACCATGATATTTTCCATTGCATCATATGCATCTAAAAGTTCCATTGTGGGTCTGAAGAGATGAGGTAATAGTGGGCATAAATCAATTAATTTTATAAGACACAGTGTATGGGAATGAGATAAAGAAACACAATGTGAGTGGAAAAAAAAAGTTGGACATGTGAGTTAGAAAAAAATCAAAGAATTGATGCCTTTGAATTGCAGCATGAGCAAAGAGTATGGCATAGCCTGCTGAAAGAACAAATCTGTGTTTGAAGAAGTGCACTAGGGTGCCCTGAGAGGCAAGGATGATGAAACTTTCCCTCACATTGTTTGAGCATGTTTTCAGGAGGGACATGCTTGGAAAAGTGGAGGATCAGTGGAAGAGCTGAACGCCCCGGAGGAGATGGGTGGACACAGCAACTGCAACAGTGGGTTTAGGCAGCGTGGTGATTGGGAGAGTGGTGCAGGATCAGGGAAGGTTCCATTGGACATAGGCTCACGATCGGTCAGTCAGTTGACTCAATGACAACGGTGCATAGAAACAGAGAAGGAGCCCTGGTGGCACAGTGATTAAAGTATGGCTACTACATATTTTCTTCCTAGTCTGTCTTTATCTGAATGTTCAGATTTAGAGGAGTATCTGAAATAGCAGGCCTCTGAAAACCCTATGCACAACAGAACACA
>NW_006399829.1:11381390-11386142 GCF_000299155.1 Elephantulus edwardii
GCAGGATAGAGCAGGGTTTAGAGCTGTTGTGCATAGGGTCGCTATGAGTCGGAAACGACTCGATGGCACATAACAACAACAACAACAACTACATATTTTTAAAAAAACCATCAGTGGTTCCAAGTCATGAATTCAGCATGGCAGAAAGACTTGCTGAAATACTCCTGCAAAGATTTACAGCCTTGGAAGCTCTATGAAGCAGCCAGTCACACTGTGCCTGTTGGGTCACTGTGTACTAGAATTGACTTAATAGACTAGTCAGAAGTCCTCACTGAGATGTGACTGCAGCCAATTCATCCAATATTAGAGGGAAAAGGAGAAGAAGAGGGAGAGGGAGAGAAAAAAACAGAAGAGGGAGAAAGAAGGAGAAAGCTAGAGGGAGAGAGACAGGGTCTGTTTCAAAGACCTGGGTAGATAATATAAAGGACGATAGGAATACATTTTTAATAACAAACTTATAAGACACATAATTGCTTTGAAAGACTGTACAGGCACATTAAACTCTGGATGTACAGATGGTGGTGGTGGTGGTGGTGAAGGAAATGAGAAAGATCTGGTGAGAAAAAGAATATATTTGAACCTTGTAAATAAACCAGAATAAGATAAAAAACTTTAAAAAAGAAATAAAGGATAGTCTATCCTTTGTTTGGTCTTAGGTTGTTGTTAGTGTCGTCATGTCAATTATGAGTCACAGAGACCCCGTGAGCAACAGATCTGAACCCTGTCCTATCCTGTGCCAACCTCACAATCTCTGGAATGCTGAAGCCCATTGCTGTAGTCACTATGTCAATCCACCTGGAGGAGGGTCTTCCACTCCTTCGCTGACTTCTTACCTT
Source organism: Elephantulus edwardii (assembly GCF_000299155.1). Lineage (NCBI taxonomy): Eukaryota > Metazoa > Chordata > Mammalia > Macroscelidea > Macroscelididae > Elephantulus > Elephantulus edwardii. The sequence goes on from NW_006399829.1 coordinate 11,382,227, forward strand.
TCCAAGCATGATGTCCTTCTCCAAGGGATAGCCTCTCCTAGCACATGTGTGTGAGACAAAGCTTCACCATCCTTGGCTCCAAGGAGTACTCTGGCTTCACCTTCTCTAAGACATATCTGTTCTCTTGGCAGTCCATGGGACTCAAAACACCACTGTTCAAAAACATCAATTTTTCTTCTGTCACTGTTACTCATCGTCCAGCTCGCAGATGTGTAGCAAGTGATTGAAAAGACCATGGTGTGAATCAGGCACTCCTTTGTCCTCAAGCCAATATCATTGCTCTTCAGTAATTTGGAGAGGTCCCTGACGGCAGACTTTCACAGTGTAACTTGTCTCCTGATCTCCTGACTACTAGTGCACATATATTCATTGTGAATCCAAGTAAGATGAAATTATTGACAGTGTCAATCTTTTGTCCTTCTAGCCTATTGGTTCAGTGGTGAGATTATTTTCCTGATGTTGAGGTACAATCCCTATTGAAGGCTGCAATGTTTGATCTTCTGCAGCAAGTGTTTCAAGTTCTCCCCACTTTCAAGTGTTTCAAGTTCTCCCCACTTTCAGCAAGCAGGATTGTGTCATCTGTATAATGAGTCTTTCTCCAATCCCGATGCCACATTCTTTTACATAGAGTCCAGCTTCTCAAAGAATTCATTCAGGATACTGATTGAATGGTTATTGAGAAAGGATACAACCCTTATATATACTTTTCTTAATTTTAAAGCATGTTGTTGTTGTTGTTGTTATGTGCCGTCGAGTCGCTTGCGACTCATAGCGACCATGTGTACAACAGCCCTAAACCCTGCTCTATCCTGTGCCAATCGCATTGCCTCTGACACACCCATCCCGATTACTCCAGTCACTGAATCAATCCACCTCATAGATGGTCTTCCCCTCCTGCGCTGTCCCTCTACCCTAACAAGCATGATGTCCCTCTCCAAGGACCTGTCTCTCGTTACAACATGTCCAAAGTATGTCAGATGAAGCCCCAGAATCCTTGCCTCCAAGGAGTAGCCTGGTTTATGTAGTGTTCCCTTATTCTGTTTGCACACAGCTTCTTGTTCTGGGCATAGGTTTTGCACGAGCGCAATTAAGTCTTCTGGCATTCCCATTCTTCTTAATGTTAGCCATAATTAGTCATGGGCCACGAAGTTAGATGCTTCTGGTCTTGTGCTGTACCACCAATAGCAGGAGCTTGTCTTCATACTGCTGTCAAAAAACCCTGTTGTGTTTACCTAAATGTGAACTTATCCTGCAGTGTGTTTTTTAAGAAAAGAAATTTCCTGAACCTCCTGAATATTTTTGTTCCTGCTTGTTGAACAAGATTTCTGCTGGAAGAAAATAAATGTAACTCTCACCCTGTAACTTAAGGCTGCATATATATACCAACTAGGACCTAACATGCTTGGAAGGGTGGAGGGACAGTGCAGGAGAGGAAGACCCTGGATGAAGTGGATTGACTCAGTGACTGGAGGGATGGGACTATATGTCATTGTCTTGGAGGCAAAGAGATTGGCTCAGGCTAGGCAGTTCAGACATACTGTACATAGATGGGGTTGCTAAGAGTCGCAGGTGACTAGATGGCACATAACAATAACAACAGAACCTAACAGTAGGGAGCTCTGGTGGCTTAGTGGTAAGGAATTGCACTGGCAACACAAAAGTAAGCAGTTTGAATCCACTAACTACGTTGCAGGAAGAAGAGGGGAATCTCCTCCCATGCAATTTACTGCCTTTGAACACCCTCTGGAGGGTCAGCTAGAGATCAGTTCTGACTTGATGGTACACAACAACAATGGGACCTAACAGTACATGCAATGGAAAAACTGACTTAAGTCAGTACATGCAATGGAAAAACTGACTTAAGTCAGTTTGTAATATTTTCCCATCAGGACTCAAAGGATTATCCTCCAACTTTTTATTTCTTTCCTAGGATCTTAGATTTCCCAGGGTGGTGGACAGTAGGAATGACCACTCTTTACAAGGAAAATTCTACCCCTAACCCATAGTAGGTGGTCTTACCTTCAGACCTTCAGGAGAATTTCTGTTATCTTACAAGAGCCCTCCATCAAGTTGTATTTATCTATTCTTAAACAGCACCATAAGTAAGCCAGCAGTCTGAACTTCCTCCAAACTGGTCCACTTCCAGTTTTCCAGCTATGATGGAGGTTCCCATTTTGACTCCTCGCTTCCTGTGAACAATTGCTCACACAAGAACATACATTACTCCCCAAGAAATTAACTTTTACACTAAATCCCTGCTTAGAAAAAAAAAGACATATATTTTAAAGCAGAATCTGTCAACTAGTTCCATATGAATTACGTTCTACTCGCTCTGTGCTCAGTTTGATCTTCATGGTATGGGCCAACACATTTGTCAAAAAAGAAATTAATTTTACTCACTTGAATTTAGGGAGATTTTGCCTAAAAAGCAGATCTGTTTTCTTTTGAAAAATCAGAGTATCTGGCCGCCAAGCCCAATTATTAACAGTAAGTGAGAAGATGTTACAACCATGCTTGCTGAAAGTGATGAGGACTTAAAATATTTACTTAAGAAAATCAGAGAGTACATACAGCTTAATATGGGTTATACTGCATTAGAAAAAAATTTTAAAAATCCTCACAATTGGACCAATAGACAAGCGGAGAAAATATTGAAGTTGTTAGAAATTTCATTTTACTTGAAATCAGAATCACTACCAATGGAGGGAACAGTTAGAATCAAGAGATGTGTTATATTGGATGAATCTGCTTGTAAAAAACTTCCTTAAAGTGCCAAAGAGCAAGGGTGCCACTTTAATGACTAAGGTGTGCCTGATCCCACTCCTGGTATTTTCAAGTGATTTAAGTGTGTGAAGGAGTTCTTGCAGTTAGTTTACAGGCAGTTGCACTGCTAACTCAAAAGTCGTGCTGTGTCGGCAGTTCGAACCCACTGGTGGCACTTGGAGAGAAAGAATCTCCTCCCATGTAGTTTACAGCTTTCAACAATCTGTTAGAGGATCAGCTTCAAGTCAGTTTCTACTCAGTGGCAATTTTTCAAGTCATGAAGTTTGCACAATGAATGAGGAAGAAAAATATTCTTTCATAATTTAGGAGACTAGCAGCCTGAATCCAGAGCTATCTCTAATAAAAGAAAGCTTTTTCTTTCTCTTGGCTCTGAAAGAAGATCCCTGTCTCCTTTCAACATTTTTGAGCCTAACACAGAGTGATCCTATGGGAAGGAGTACAACAACCTACAGGGCTTCGAAGGTTCTGATTTTTACTGAAGTAGGCCGCCACATCTTTCTCCCATGGACTGTCTAATGAGTTTGAAAAACTAACCTTTTGATTCACAACCAAATGCTTATCTACTGGGTGACCTCTTTTATCCAAGGCAATAACATAAGAAACAGGGGGAAAGGAACAAGATTCTAGAATCCTTTAGGTTTCTGTGGTCTGGCACATTTATTAGCCTTCTTTACTTGTCCCTTTCGTTTCAGGTTTAGATTATAAATTCCTAGCTCTCTTATTGAAAGTGAGGCAGTCACCTAACCAGATGGATTGACACAGTGGCTGGAACAAAGAGCTAGAGCCTATAAGAGATTGTGGAATGCACACCCATGTTTCTTGCAGCTTTGTTCACAATAGCAAGGAGCTGGAAACAACTTAGGTGCCCATCAACAAACGAATGGATAGAGAAGCTGTGGTATATTCAGACAATGGAATACTATGCTGCATTGAAAAACAAGGAACTCATGCAATATTATACAAAATGGTTGACTCTGGAGAACATTATGCTGAGTGAAATATCCCAGTCACAAAAAGACAAATATTGCATGGTGCCACTGTTGTAAAAGAGGACTAAACTTGGGGTTGGGGAGAGACTTAGTAAGATGGGTTCAATAATATGTAGTGCACTGAAACAGAGGAGGGAGAAAAC
>NW_006399829.1:11387857-11389128 GCF_000299155.1 Elephantulus edwardii
TAATAAAAAATAGAATCTCTTTAAAATACTGAAAAGCAAGATTATTACTTTAAATATTTAAGTGCAAAGGTGTGCCTGACCAAAGTAATAGTTTTATTAATTACTTCTATGCATATGAGTTAGACAATGAATTAGGGATACTGAAAAGAATTGATGCCTTTGGATTCTATTGTTGAAAGTGAATATAAAAAAAAAGACAGTGAATATATCATAGAAAGACAAAAGGAAAAAAAAAAAATCTCAGAACAAGTGCAACCATGATATTACTTAAAAGCAAAGATCATAAAATTTGGGAATATATTCTTTGGCATATTACCTCTCTTAACCATGCTTGGGATCGAGAAAGTAGAAGGTCAAAGAAAAAGAATTTCAACTAAATGGATTGAGATTGTGACCATAATTCTAGGTTTAATCACAGGAGAGATCATGAGGCTAGCACAGGGGCAGGTAGGGTTTTGTTCTACTGCAAATAAGGAGGCTTTGAGTCACAGTCAACTAGATGACACACAACCACAACAGCAATATTTTTCTGGTATAAATATTAATTTTCTTTTATTTCTTTGAGCATAAAGACTATTTCCCCAAAACGAGAAAAAAGTATATCAAGGAATCATAGTTGAACTATAATAAAAAATACCTATAAACGTATTCATAATCTGTTGAAAGCCAAAATAAACTTGTATCTTATGAATAAACTCTCATTGTCATTGAGTTAGAACCAACTCATATCAGGTTGTATATGATGTAGAAGGAGATTGTCTATCTTTCTCCTGAGGAGCCACAGACTTGAACTCCTAGAGATGTGCAGACTTTGGGTTAACAACACATCTCTGCTAGGGACTAATCCACTAATATTCCACCATTTCTATTGGCTCATCATTTAAACTAACAGTTGAGTTATGCATTTAGGTGTAAGACACCAAGTATTTAACTAAGAAAATATTAAAACGGAAATATCCTGTAAGATATTCTTTTAAAGTTATAACACATAAATACATCTAATCCTCGGAAAGGAAAAGAATCTATTTTAAAATAGTCACACTACACAGTGACTACGCAGTCGGCTTGAGCATGACAGAGGTTATGAAGATGGTTCAAGATAGGGCAAGGTTCAGATCTATTGTTCATAGAATCACTACGAGTCATAGTTGACTTGAAGGCCCCTCGCAACAATGAATTTTCTAAATGATTGATTTGTCACATTCATTGTGGGACCAGATTTTTATAAAGTAATAACAGAACTCTTGCTCATATGTTATTTCTTTAAATTC
>NW_006399829.1:11391118-11392274 GCF_000299155.1 Elephantulus edwardii
GCTGAGGAGTAATGTGCATGCATCACTTAATATGTACTGAATTAGATACACTTTGAATGAAACTCTATGATGTACAAAAAAAAAAGACTGTGAAGACGGTGCAGGTTGGGCAAGACTCAGATCTATTATTCATGGTGTTGCTATGAGTGGTTGTAGATTAGATGGCATCTAATAACAACACAGCTAGACAGCAGAGTCTGTGGAATATGGCCAATAAAATATCTGTATATTTTCTTGCTGTATCAACTACCCCATAAATGGAGCTCTGAGAGCCTAGAAGCAGCCTGAAGCACAAGTCAGGAGGAACCTGGGTTCCTAAGTTACGATGTCCATGGCTGCTCTCTGACTAGGAAGTGAGAAATCATGCATGCATCCATCCAACCAACCAACCCAAACAAACAATGGTAATAGCAACAAAACTAACAAACAAAACCCAACCACCACCACCAAAAACTCCACCAAAACCCAAACTTTCAGAGACAGAAATTTTAGGATAATTTATTATATTTGTTAGTTTGCCTTGACTAACACATTTACCTTCTAACAATTGGTGGAGATGTTAGATGCTATCGCATCAATTATGATTCATAGCAATCCTATGGGCAATAGACCTGAACTTGCCCTATCCTGTGCCTTCTTCATAATCTGTTTTATGCTCAATTCCATTGTGGTAGTCACTGTGTGGTTTAAAATCAGCAAAGGAAAGCACCAGGCTGCATCCTTTCTCTATACCTGATCAATCTGTATGCTGAGCAAATCATTCCAGGAGCTGAACTATAGGCAGATGAATGTGGCCTCAGGACTGGAGGAAGGTTCATCAACAACTTGTATTATGCTGATGACACAAACTTGCTTGCAGAAAAGAAAGAAGACAGAAGACTTGAAGCACTTATTGAAGAATATAAAATACCACAGCCTTCAACATGGGTGACATTTCAACATCAAGAAAACAAAAATCCTCACCAATGGACCAATAGACAATATCCTGATACACGGAGAAGATTTAACTTTTTTTAGTCATAGCTGTTGTAAAAAATAGGCCAACAGGAGAGAGAGAATCCTCTCTTGTACTATGATGTCTAAAGTAGCTGATCTTTTTGAACTTTTAAATCCTAACACTGTTTTTAGCTTGTTTATGTTTGATGTTGTTAGGTGC
>NW_006399829.1:11396279-11397014 GCF_000299155.1 Elephantulus edwardii
TGGGTGTGTCAGAGGCAATGAGATTAGCACAGGATAGAGCAGGGTTTACGACTCGATGGCACATAACAACAAAACAACAACAACTTGCAGTGAAAATTCTGCCTTCTCTTCTGATTCTCTGCAGTTAAGACTCTGCTTACTGTAGACTCTGGCAGCCATATGATCCTTCATCTGGTCTTGCCTCTGCTGGGAACCACTTCTGAGCCTCTGAATGCTGTTCTCTGGTCTAGTTAGCTCTGCCTGTCTATTACATTTTAGTAGGAAGATGGTATAATTTGCAGAGAAAAGATTTCTTTCTTTTAAAAGCAAAATTCTGTTAATTGTAGAATTTAAGATTGAAATATATATTTCCCTCCCCACCCCTTCGGTGGGAAATCTTGTTGCCATGTTCAATGCTGTGCAAGCTGATATTCAGCCACAAATATTACATGTGTAAACTCATAAAAGTAGAGGTATGTGAAGTTTTGAGAAAGTGTCCTCTAAGCTCCGTTTTGTTCCCCTCCCTGACTGCCTGAAACAGGGCTGCAAACCTGATACAATAGGAGAGCATCAGGTGAGCTAGCCTTAGGGTCACAGGCCCCTTATACAACCACAGGTAGGAGACATCCATCCATACCTGGAATGTTCCCATCAGTAATGCTGGTTGGTATTGAATGGACTGTAAGAATTGAATACTCTTTCTCACTAATTGCCATGCAGAGAAGTGGGCATCTGTTCTGCACCTGTTTTCCTCAA
>NW_006399829.1:11397649-11406378 GCF_000299155.1 Elephantulus edwardii
GAGGACCTGGAGCACTTGCTGCAGAAGGTCAGGAACTACAGACTTCAATAAGAATTGAAGCTCAACATCAAGAAAAACAAAGATTCTCATTCTGGGCCTACTGGTAGCATCGTTATGGATGGTGAAGAGATTGAGATTGTTAACAGCTTTAGTTTGCTTGGCTCTACAAGCAACACTCTTGGTACTAGCAGCCAAGAAATCGAGAGATAAATTGCATTCTAAATGTCTCCTGTCAGACACATCTCCTAAGTACTGAAGAATAACAGCATCAGTCTGGAGACTAAGGTGTGCCTGATAAGGCCATAGCCCTTGCAATTGCTTGCTCTGTGTCAGATAGCTGGACAATGACTAGGGATGATAGAAGGAGGAGAATACCTTTGAGCTGTGGTGCTAGAGAAGAATGTTGACTATACCATGGACTACCAGGACAACAAAGAGGTTCGTCCCAGAGAGGGTGAAACCAGGCTGCTCCTTGGAGGCAAGGATTCTCAAGCTTCATCTGACATACTTTGGGCATATTGCAAGGAAGAACCAGTCCTTGGAAAGGGATATAATTATTGAAAGCGTGGAGAGACAAAGAAAGAGAAGAAAACCATTAATTTGATGGATTGATTCAGTCACTGGGGGAATGAGGGTAGTTGTGTCAGCTGGCACAGGATAGAGTAGGTTTCAGGGCTGTTGTACATAGTGACTTGATGGCACATAACAACAATCAATCTCATCACCTCTGCTTTTCTCAGGCACACAGTTCTAACTCACCAGCTGCTCTGTTGGAGGATGGGCCATCTCCTCCCAGGTGATTTATGGCCTCTGGTACCTGGAGAGTCAACTAAGGACTGTTTCCGACTTAATGACACACAGCAAGTACTACCTCTTTTATAAATGGGACTCCCATTTGGGAGATGATGAAATGTGAAGCTTTTGTTAAAACTATTTTTTTCTGCATAATGTCTTTTTATTGATTTAATTTTTTTAATTTATTTTTTTCTTTCTCACACTTTGAGTCTCTCTTTTTCATTTTCAGGGAAGCAGCAACTAAGAGAAATTTAATGGCATCTACTTCTGAGGCATTCGGTTGCTGACAGACACAAATGTCATCCTAACTGGTGGGAGGCGTGCTGTGGTCTGTTCTTTCTGGGGTATGACTGTGGTCATGCCTAGGAGCCCTGAGATTGACACTATGTTGACAGAAATGTGACTTGGCTGGATAAAGAGGAGCATTTTTAGCAACCTAATAAGAGAGGAGACTAAATTCTGTCACATTCTAAAATGCATTATTTAACCAGTTGTGAGTTTTGCTTAAGGAAAACTGTGGCTCTGTCTTCAGTGATGCAGACCTTTCCTGCTGCTTTCCTCACTCTTCCTTTGTCACACTTTCCTCCCAGTTATCATCCACTTGAACAGAGTTACTTGTTTTTCTCCTTTCTTTGCTCACGTTGTCTGTGTTGGTTTTGACGACTTTCCCTCTTATCCCTCTAGAAAATTCTTTTCAATCCCTTAATTATGTTCTAATATATTTTTCTTTTTTTGTTAATTGTTGTTATGCATTGTGGACTTGACTGTGACTCATAGAAACCCTATGAATAATGGATCTGAACCCTGGCCTGTGCCATCCTCATCATCTCTCATATTGAAGTCCATCATCCCAGTTACTGTGTAAATCCATCTTGCTGACAGTCTTCCTTCATTTGCTGACCCTCCACATTTCCAAGTATGGTGTCCTTTTCCAAGGACAGGCCCCCCTAAAAACATGCCCAAAGTATATGCGACTAAATTTCACCATCCTTACTTCTAAGGTGACTCTGATTGCACTTTTTAAAAAAGACATATTTGTTTGTTCTTTTGACAATCTGCGGTATATTCAGTACTCTTCAAAGCACAACTCAAAGGCATGGTTTATTCTTCTGTAATCCAAGGGTTCATTGTTGTTGTTAGGTGCTGCCGAGTTGAGTATGACTCATAGTGACCCTATGAACAGTCATCCTGAACCCTGCTCTATCTTGTGCCATCATCAGCATCTCTGAGACTCAAGAGCCCATTGCTAAAGTCACAGTATCGATCCATCTCCGAGATCTTCCTCTCCTTTGCTGATCCTCCATCTCCCCAAGCATGATACTCTTTTCCAAGGAATAACCTTGCCTAACTACATGCCCAAAGTATGAAAGTTGAAGCTTCATTATCAAAAGAGAGCTTAGAGGACCCTTTTTCAGAACTTCACTTACCTCTAATTTATGAGTTTAGACATGCAATACCTGTAGCTGAATGTTCAGCCTGCACAACATTGCCTCCAAGGATCCCTCTGGCTGCACCCTTTCCAGGACATAGCTGTTTGTTCTTTTGGCAATCTATGGAATAGTCAATATTCTTCTCCAGCACCACAATTCAGAGGCATCAATTATCCTTTTGTCAATCATTTCTTTGTACAACTCTCTAATGCATAGCAGGTGATTGAGAAGACTATGACCTGAATCAGACACACCTTAGTCTTCAAGCTGACACCACTGCTCTTCAGTATTTTGGAGAGGTCACTGATAGCAGTCTTGCCCAATGCAATACGTCTCCTGATTTCCTGGCTGCTCGCACCAAGATGAAATAATTGACAGCTTCAATTTTTTTCCCTCCTAAAATAATGTTGACTATTGGGCCTGTGGTAAATATCTTTGTCTTCTTGATATTGAGATGCAATCTGTATGAAAGGCTATAGTCCTTGATCTTTGGCAGCAAGCCTTTAGTTGGAAATGATTTACAGACATGATGACAAAATAAAGCTGGAGAGCAAATGATCAAATTTTTCACAATCGATGATTTATTCATTGCAAATGCCTTTCCCCCTTCTGTATACCCAACATAACTTCTACCCTCACCATGATACTGTTCCTGTGAATTGTTTTCTCCTCTGACTCTGTAGCACTTTGTACAGATCTCTGTTACAACCCAATGGGCTCTGTTACAGAGCAATGGGCTCTGTTACAACTTTGTAGTGTCTCCTCCATGAGACTGAAAAGTGGAGTCTTGTACATCCTTCAGGGATTGACTCAGGGTTAGGAGATTTGTATACATTTTAACATACATTCTCATAAAATTGACAAGTGAATGAATGGGAATATTCTAAAGTCATAGTGTTAAAATGTTGCCTAGCACATTCGTGTTAGAAGAGAAGGATTGGAAAAGAAAGTAATGCCATCCATTATTCCAGTTTGGGAAAATACACTAAATACACTTTCTGTATTCCTCCTGCCAAGAACAGAAAAATCCTGGATAACAGCAAATTCATTACTATTCATTACTATTAGAAGCTACTCATAGCTGCCCCTCCAGCTGGTTTTAAGAGGTTATAAGTCATGCACATGTGCGTCCATGCATGTGATTCTCTCCTTCTCCCATGGAGCAGCTGGGGGATTCAAACCACCTGCCTTTGGGTTGGAAGCACAACTCCTTACCCACGTGGCCACCAGTTGTTGTTAGGTGCCCTTCAGTTGGAACCAACACATATATGAACTTCCAGTGGGTTTGCAGAGGCAATAAATCACATCGAAGGAGATTGCCCATCATTTTCCCCAAGGAACAACTAACTAATGGCTTTGAACCACAGCCCTTATCACTAGGCCACCAGAGTACACATAAAACAAATATAAGAACGTCCTGTAAAATAGAACACAAATGGACTAGGGACCTTAGAAGTAGTGACAGGCTTTCTGGTTTTTTATTTTTTTGTCAGATAAATCCAAGAATTTAGCAATCTAGAATACTAATAGGTACAAAGAAAAACCCTAACAAAAGTCTTCTATCTAAAGGACCCGGAAAGGGACAGTCTAGCAATGCAGAGAACTTTGAAATAATAACTTCTCTGCTTCTGTCAGATACTAAAACACAACTATGATCATCCTCCTCCCCATAGCAGCAAAGACCAAAGACCACATGGGAAGCTTAGATTTCTACCTTCGCCAGATTATAACTAGGATTCACCATAGCTCCTGGGATGATGTCAGAAAGCTGGGGCTTTCCACCCTGCTGAGTAGTAATATTTCCTGCTGACTGAGGCCATGTGGGGAACATGGACTTCTCCACTTGTAGGTAAGAAAGCATCTAAAGCTTCTCCTTGCAAACCCTCAGCCCTACAGCTGTGTTAACATAGGGTGTATAGTGTGCAATCATGAGGTGCTCTTAATCCTCCCGGCGAGGACAGAGTTAGATCTTCCACTTTTGCTCAGAAACAAGAAAGAGCCCTCCCCTTGGTTGTCACCAGGGGCTGAATGAGATAATTTGAACCCAGTAATAGTGGATGGTGTATACTAGTCCAGTAATAATGGACTCTTCTGCCACCATGGGAGTGGCAGTTAAAACAGCTTAGCAGTATCCAGACTCTCCTAGCATGATACTACAGTTGTCTGTTGTGTTTTGGATATTGTTAGGTGCTGTAGAGTCAGCTTCAACTCATTGCAAGCCCATGAGCAATCATCTGCAACTTTATCTGGCTCTACACCATCTATCCTGTGCTTAAAATTATTTTTACAGTCACAGTGTCAATCTATCTCATTGACAGTCTTCCTCTTTTTCATTGACCCTCCCTCTTTTTCAAGCATAGAATAAGTTTCCAAGGGTTGGTCTCTTCTGATAATGTGCCACAAGTATTGATAAAAAGTCTTAACACCCTCACTTCTAAGGAACACCCTAGCTCCTCTTTTTCCCCAGTAGATGTGTGTGTTCTTTTGGCCAACCAGGGTATATTAAATACTCTGTCAAAACCACAATTCAAATACATGAATTTTTCTTTGATATCCCTTATTCACGGTCCAATTTTCATATGTGTATGAAACAATGTTTTTTGCATATACATAAAAAAGCAAAAACAACAACAATAACTACAACATGAAGCAATGGGAAGCATCATGACTCGGGCCAGATGCATCTTGGACTTTAAAAGGACATCCTTGTTCTTAAACACTTTAAAGAGGTGCTTCACAGCAGATTTGCCCACTGCAATACATCTTTTGATGTATGATTGCTGCTTCATGGGTGTTTGTTGTGCATTCAAGTAAATGAAATAACTAACAGCTTAAATCTTTTCTCCATTTGCCAAAATATGTATTACTTATCATACCAAAACGTAGAAGACCTTAAATTAAATGAAAAAATCCTTATCCCAATATTAAGATGACAAATTATGTGAGGATTGTTGTTGTTGTTGTTGTTATGTGCCGTCAAGTCGTTTGCGACTTATAGCGACCCTATGTACAACAGCCCTAATCCTGTGCCAATCGCACTGTCTCTGACACACCCATCCCTATTACCCCAGTCACTGAATCAATCCACCTCATAGAGGTCCTTCCCCTCCTGTGCTGTCCCTCCACCCTCCCAAGCATGATGTCCTCTCCAAGGACCGGTGTCTCCTTACAACATGACCAAAGTATGTCGACAGAGCCTCAGAATCCTTGCCTCCAAGGAGCTGCACAGTTTAACCCTTCCCAGGATGAATCTGTTTGTTTCCCTAGCAGTCCATGGTACCCTCAATACTCTTCTCCAGCACCACAGCTCAAAGGCCTCAATTCTCCTTCTATCCTCCTTAGTCATTGTCCAACTCTCTGATGCATACAATAATTTTAAAGTAGTCATTATAAACATGTTTCAACAACAACAAAAAGATATAAATTTGCCTGAAACAAACATAGTCAAACCTAGGTTTTTAACATCTGATTTATATAAATCTCATAGTTATGAACCAATCTCTGTAAATTTTATGGCATTAAAAATTCATGGTGCATAAAATGGTTTGTAATAACAAATTAACAACATTTTATGATTCACACAAAATCATTTTTATTACTACAATAACATGTTGTTAAAGAGGTTTATCTGGAAGTGTTTCAGATCCTTAGTGTATCTGAAAGTATTTCTTTAATGTTTATTATTTGTAGGAAGGTAATCAAGTGCCCCTTCATCTCACACACTTTGGGTATGTTGTCAGAAGAGGTCAATCCATGAAAAAAGACATCATGCTTAGAAGAGTGGAGGGTCAGTGAAGAGGAGGAAGACCCTCAATGAGTTGGATTGACTTGGTGATCGTTACGTGTTTGAGCTCATTAGACACTGTAAGGAAGATGCAGAATGGGGCAAGATTTCTATCCATTGTACACAGGATTGTTATAAGGCGGAGTTATAAGGACAGCTCATAACAACAACCAAACAAACATTTGGCTGAGTCATGATGCATGTAAACTATACTTAACTGTTCTGACTTATACACAAAGTAGACTTAAAGACATGGTTAGAACAGCACTTGGACATAGTTTAATGACTACCTATGAAAAGTAAGTCTCAAAAAAAGAAAGAGAACTTCTAGTAGAAGATAACAAGAAGGGAAAAATGGAATTTCCACAACAAAAGCTAACAACAAAGCACACAAATGAACAAAATCCGAGTAGGTTCAGCAGGAAACTGAAAGCGCCAAAAGAAAGAATCAGGAAACAGGAATATGAGACAATAGGAATTGCCCAATCTAAACAAGTGAGAGAAAATAGACTGAGTAGGGTAAACGAAAACTGAGCCTCAGGAGCCTCTGGGACCGGAACAAAATGTCCAATATTTGTGTCATCAAAGTTTCAGAAGCAGAAGAAAAAGAGAATGGGCTTGAGAAAAAAAAGTCTCCAAAAGAATAATAGCTAAAAACTTCTCAGACAGGACAAAAGGCATCAATTTATAACTTTAAGGAGTCAAGACAATCCCAAACAGGATAAACCAGAGAAATCATATCATGGTTCAATTTCTAAAATGTATAGGGGAAAGAAAAGAATTCTTAAAATAGCCTTACTCAAGGGGAAAAAATCCTAATTCTTAAGACAGCAAATTTCTCATCAGGTCAAGAGAAGTTCTTCAGAAACACTACACTGTTCAAGGAACAAAGAAAAGAACTGCTAACTCAGAATCCTATATGTAGTGAAAATATCCTTAAGGAAAGAGAAATCAAAATATTCTTCGATGATGGAAAACCAGGAAAATTTGATGCCCACTGACTTAGCCAAAAAGAGTGTCTGAGTAACTTTTCTAAATATAACGGAAACAATAAAAGAAGGAATCTTGGAAGGCCACAAAAGAAAAAAAGAACATAGTAAGTAAAAATATAAGTAAGTATGGTAGACTTTTTGTCCTTTTGAATCTTCTAAATTTGTTTGGCAGATGAAGAAAAAGTAACATTGTTAAATATGGTTCTAAATGCAGATAGAAGAAATGTCTAAGATAAACAAGGAAGGGTAAAGGGGTATAAGGAGTCCTTGAGTAGTGTAAATCATTAAGAACTCAACAACTTGCAAAAATTTGGCAGTTCTAACCCACTTGGATATATCTCACAAGACAAGCTTGGTGAGCTGCTCCCAAAGGCCCAATTCTATTCTTACATACATTGTGTTATTGCGAGTCAGAATCTACTTGAAGGCAACTAAAAAACAATAACAAAAGGATATAAGGGAAAACAAGGTTTATACACTTTACTCAAGCTTATAACACCAGACTGTGATGTTATATATAATGTGATACACTAACAAAAATGCATTAAAAATTATGTTCAAAACCACTATTGTTGTTGGTATTATTGTGTGCTGTTGAGTTGGAACCAACTCATACCTGGCTCTCCAGTGGGTTTTCAGGGGCTATAAATCATGTGGGAGATTGCCTATTCTTCTTTGAAGAGCAGCTGGTGGATTTGAACTACATGCCTTTGGTATTGCAGCATAGCTTCTTAATACTAAGCCACTGGAGCAAAAATGTTGTATTTAGGTGCCATTGAGTCAGAACCAATTCACAGATGACCCTTCAGCGTGCTTTCAGAGGCTGTAAATAGCATGGGAGAAGTTAGCCCATCTTTCTCTTGCTGAATCGCTGGTTGATTTACAACTACCTATGTTTGAGTTGGCAGAGAAATTTCTTACCATTAGGTCATAGCACGCTAAAAATAGTTAAATAATCTATAAGGGGGAAGGGGAAAAAATACAAAACATCAAATTAAAATAAAGGAAATATTAAAAAGAGAACAAACAGAAAACAAAAGTTAAGATGACAGATATCTAATATATTGACATTAAATATAAATGGTCTAAACATTCCAATTAAAATATGGGGGTTGTCAGAATGGATCCAATGTACTACAAAAAGATTAATGGCTTAGAACAATACAAGTTCACAGTCTCAAACTTCTGGAAGTTAGAAGTTCAAAATTCATTCCATGAGGTTAGCCATGTTGCTTCCTTCTGGAGGCAATAGACAAGCATCTATTTCCTTGCCTTTTCAGCTTCTCTGACTGTTCGAATCCACCAGCACCTCTGTGGAAAAAGATAGAAAGTCTTCCTGTGTAATTCATAGCCTCAGGAAATCCACTGTCAATTATGGGTTGGCTTTGACTCAACAACAATGAAAGTGTTAGTTAAAGGAACATAGTAGACTTTAGAACAAGGAAAACCGAGAAATACAGAAAGGAACTTTATATAATAATGATAAAAGATCATTGCAGATATCATTGAAGATACTGCAATCTCCATTGTGCATGTATGTACCACACAACAGAGCTGCAAAATATGTGAAGCACAAACTCAAAGAACTGAAAAGAAAAATAGACAAGTCCTTAATGATAATTGAAAAAGACTTCAACAACCTACTCTAAACCTGATAAAAGAATTAGGAAATCAGCCATGACAGAAAAGAACAACATTGTCAGTCAATAACAGAATACACATTTTTTT
>NW_006399829.1:11406823-11408701 GCF_000299155.1 Elephantulus edwardii
TATGATAGCTTATTATGATTATCACAGGAATCAAGAATTAAGGTTGCATAGTGAAGTGCATTTGGGGTGGGGGAAGGCAGGGTCGGGGTCTGGGGGATTGTATACCAATGAAGTTTATCTTTTGCTTTTCAAGGAGAGGAGCAAACTGGGGGGAAGGGGATAAAGAAAAAAGTGCAACAATGAATGAATGAAAATAAAAATCTCTGTAAATGTTCATTAAAATTAATAAAATAAAATTTTAAAAAATGATTTCAATACTGTGTCTTTCAGGATTCAGTAATGTTTGAGATTTGTTCCTTTATTATTCATTTGTAATGAATTTCTTTTTGTCAAATATGTAAGCGTAAATCTAAAAAAACAAACAAAAAAAAACAAACAGGAAACCCCAAGCAAGCAGGCAAAACAAAAAGCTTAATCCCCTGAAAAGACCTAGAAACAATAATTAACCCAACACACTTGACACCCTAGGATTAATGGGTTCAGGTAATGAACAGTAATTATTAACAATACAAGAAAGAAAATCAGATATTATGTATTCTTAATAGAAAAAAAAGATCAAGAAGCTGTTGTCCAAACAGAGCAAGGGAACACTGCATGCTTTAAAATCAAGAAACACATACATCAGGGCTGAATCCTTTCTCCATACCTATTCAATGTCTATGTTGAGCAAATAATTAGAGAAGCTGGATTTTCTGAAGAAGAATACGGGATCATGTTTAGAGGAAGATTCCTCAACAACCTGATTTAAGCAGATGGCACAACCTTGATTGTTCAAAGTGAGGGCAACTCGAAATGCTTTTTTGCAGAAGGTCACAGACTACAGCCTTCAATATGGATTAAATTTCAACAACAATAATACAAAGGGTATATTGTGAAAAACAATGTATTAAAACTTTAAAAAGAAATCAGAATAAAATAAAAAAAACACAAAAATCTTCACCACTGGAGTAATAGACAACCTGAAAGATGGAAAAAATATTGACATTTTCACTGATTTCATCTTACTTGGATCCATAATCAATGCCTTTGGCACCAGTAGTTAAAAAATCAAGAAAGTAACTCTTATACATTGTTGGTGCGATTGTAAAATGGTACAACCAGTCTGGAAGGCAGTTTGGTGCTTCCCTAAAAAACTGAACATAAAAATTCCATATGAGCCAGGTATTCCACTACTTGGAATATACACTGAGAAAATTAGAACGGAGGCACAAATGGAGATTTGTACACTAGTGTTCATAGCAATATTATTCACTATAGCAAGAACATGGAAACAGTCCAAATGTCCAGATACAAATGAATGGATTGAGAAATTATGGTACATTCACACAATGGAATACTATGCAGCACTCAGGAGCAATGATTTTGTAAATTATTACCTAACTTGGGAGGGGATGGAGAGCATTATGCTGAGTGAACTAACTCAGTCCTACAAGGATAAATATTGTATAAAACTGTTATTGTAGAATGAGTATAAAGATCCAAGAGGGGTGGGGGAGGGTAGAAGCAGAGAAATGAGGATGCACAGGGGAGGGGGAGCTAATCATGGAGTTGTACAATTTGATGGGTGAAGGAATGTGGGAAATGGAAAGAATTTGTTCTTGAAAACAGTGTATTAAAATTTTGTAAATAAATGAAAAGAAAAATTAAAAAAAATTAAAAATAATAGAAAAAAAAAAGAAGATGTATTGTGTTGGAAAAAATCTGCTTTGAGGGACCTCTCCAAAGTCTTTAGAGCAGTGACATCAATTTAAAGACTAAGATGTATCTGATTCAAGTCTTGGTTTTCCCAATTACTTGCTATGCATCTGAATGCTGGACAATGAATAAGGATGACAGAAGAATTAATGCCTTTGAACTGTGGTGTTGGAGAAGAGTACT
>NW_006399829.1:11411377-11413645 GCF_000299155.1 Elephantulus edwardii
AGACCCTCTATGAGGTAGATTGATTCAGTGACTGGGGTAATCGGGATGGGTGTGTCAGAGGCAATGCGATTGGCACAGGATAGAGCAGGGTTTAGGGCCGTTGTACATAGGGTCGCTATGAGTCGCAAGCGACTCGATGGCACATAACAATAACAACAACAGTGGTTTAATAAGTATTTCCTTGTCCTTCTAACCCTAAAAGTTGGCAGTTTAAAAGCACCAGCTACTTTATGGAGAAAGCCACATAGTTTTCTCCCCAAAACATTGATAAACTGAGAAAATGGATTCAGGGTCCCTAAGAGTTGGAATCTACTCAGGGCAATGGGTAACAGAAGTACAAACTTTTGCAAAATTGAACCTGATCAAGTTTCTAATCTTACTACCAAGTCTTAAGAAATAGAACAGGTTATATGATACCATGAAGGTGCAATAATAAAAAAACCAACTCTGAGACACTGTTGAAAAACAGCCCACCTCTTCAATAATTAAGTTATAGAGAAAATATATGATGAGGAGGGAAATCTACATATTATAAGAAACTTGCTGTAGAGAGGTAATGTGTAGTTGCTGTGATGCTAAACTCTGATGTGACAAATTGAGATAATGGTTACCCATGGTGCACAGTGTTTGGTGGAGCTCCCCGACTAAAACAAGCTTTGGAAGCAGGAGTGGCATCCACTTCCTCCCTCCACAAACTCTATGAACTTAGAGAACAGATGAAAGCAATACAAGTGTTCAGTTCTTTTATTCATAGGGTCGCTACGAGTTGTCTACGACTTGACGACACTGAACAACTTAACAAGAAACACATCGACATGTTTTAACAGATGGACCTTATTTGGATACTGGAATAAATAAACTAATAAATTACTTGTTAAAGAAAAGGGACAATTTGGAAAATTTGAACACTGGTTATTGATAAGCAGAAATAATGTCAATCAGATGGTTGACATAACGACTACCACAATAGGCTTGAGCATGACAGAGATACTGAGGATGGTGCGGAACGGGACCAGATTCAGATCTGTTGTTCATAGAGTTGCTATGAGTTGTAATTGACTTGATGGTACCTGACAACAGCAACAACAATGTTACTTTGTGAAAACACTAGTTTAAAAGCTTTAAAAAACCAGCAATGATGACATGGAATAAACACCATTCTTTTTTTTAAATCACACATTTTCTTTAATTAACAATAAAATATACTACGAATTCGAATCTTTATAAATTGGCTTTTATACATAAATATAATAATTCTCTTAATTCTCAAGAAAACGTAGTTATCTTCACTAAACCTGAAAGTACGTAATCTTTGTGGAGTCAAGGTCAAGAAATCATATGTAAACCCTCAGTTCTTACTTACTTGCTGAGACTACAGCACAAGTTTTCTCACTAACCCTCCTTGTCTGGCGGTGAAGAGCTTGATGCTACCTTAATTGATCTCAGAACCATTTGTCAGGGAGCTTCCTCCAAGTTCAAGAGGTGGTCAATCACCGAAGAAGACATTAAGATGGCTAACAAGCACATGAAGAAATGTTCAAAATCCCTAGCTCTAAGAGAGATGCAAATTAAGACAACTAAGAGATATCATCTCACCCCAGTCAGAATAGCAAAAATTTAACAGGACAGCAAGCAACAAATGCTGGCGAGGTTGTGGAGAAATTGGAACCCTTATTCACTGTTACTAGGAGTGTAAAATGGTGCAACCATTGTGGAAGGCAGTATAGTGCTTTCTCAAAAAGTTGCAAATAGAGATACCATTTGACCCAGCAATTCCACTTCTGGAAATATACCCCAAAGAGACCACAACTGACATTCAAGCATATATATACACACCCATGTTTTTTGTGGCTTTGTTCACAATAGCAAGGAGTTGGAAACAACCTAAGAGTCCATCAGCAAACAAATGGATAGAGAAGCTATGGTATATCCACACCATGGAATACTATGCTGCATTGAAAAACAACAACTTACGCAATATTATTCAAAATGGGTGACTCTGGAGAACATTATGCTGAGTGAAGTATCTCAGTCACAAAAGGACAAATTCTGCATGGTGCCACTGCTGTAAAACAGGACTGAGGGAGAGATTGAAAAAGATGGGTCAATAATGTATACTGCATTGAAACAGATGAGGGAGAAAACTGTTTAAAAGGGATATGTGATTAGGTATTTTTGTCATGACAGCAGTCTAGAACGAAGGCTACATGGTGGAGTGGACTTGAGGGGAGGGTTTGTAAAACAATGAAATAATTTTTCTTTTACTTT
>NW_006399829.1:11413960-11416544 GCF_000299155.1 Elephantulus edwardii
AAATAGATAAATAGTAAAACATGTATGAGGATACAAGGAGGGGAGAGTGGGAGCACAGTGGGGAGGCCAGGTGGGGGGAATAATCATGGGGCTGCACAATTTGGTGTGTAGGGGGAGGGATGGATTAAGGAAATGGGAAAGTTACAGTGTGAAAAAAATGTATATGAATTTTGTAAGTAAACCACAATTCTTTTGGAAAGAATCCTTGTCTTTAGAGATTGACTTGACACATAGCTGCCCCTCCACTGGGTTTCTAAAGCTTTAAGTTGCATGGGAAGGGACAGCACATCTCTCTCCTGTAGAACCTCTCAGGGATTTGGTTGGCTTTTGAGTTAGGAGTGGAAGTCCCTATGCTCTAGGCCATCTCAGTTCCCTAAGGAGATGCATGTTGAAATATGTACAGGTTACATGGTATGCTGATGGAGATTTGTTTTGTTTCAAAATAATAGTGTAGTGGTGAAATAGGATGGGCCAGTTATTAGAAATTATTGAAAGTGGAAACTGGGTTCAGGTGGACTCATTGTAATACTGATTTTTGCATATGTTTGAATTTTTTCATAATAAAAAGTTGATTTCCCCCCCCCAAAAAAAAAAAAGTTGATTTTTTTAAAGACAATATTTAATACAAGACTTACTGTTTCCTTCCAGTTAGGGTCGTTCTCACTATGTTTTGGACCTGCCATCTGGTTACAGTTTCCTTAGATACCAGTAAATATTATCATAAAAAGAAAAGTCGCTTTGCTGAGCTATTTTTTCCGTATGCTCCCCGAATGTAAGAAAAACTGGGGGCTGCCAAACCTGTGAAACTGAGATTAGGGTAGGGAGCATCGTGCGGTTGCTGACTCGCTGGGCTCCTTCCATTTGGGCTCTGATACTGATACCCAGCTACCATCTGTGGCTTGGAAATGATGTGGCATCTGAAAGGGCAAGAACTTGAACAGTGTCAATTGCTCAGAGATGAGAAACATAAAATATTGCCACCATCTAGCAGCAGTATATTTGAGAAACATTTTGCAATCAGAGTCTTGGAATCTTAGAGCTGTTAAGAACCTTAGAGTTTGTTGTCTCTTCCAAATCATTTATTTGGCAGTTGAATAAATGGAAGCCCAGGGAGATAAACTAACTTGGTTGTAGCACTAATGGCAGAGAGTAGTTCTAAACCTGGATTTCCTTAATTTACATAACTTCGTTGTTTTTTTCTCCTATATTTCATCTTGGTAGACAGCATTCTAGAGGCTTAGAGCTAAAGAATTGTGCTGCCAGTGTAAAGGCACACAGTCTGAATCCACCAACTGCTCTGGCAGAGAAAGATGAACAATCTCCTCCTGTGTGATTTACTACCTCTGAAAGTTCATTCGAGGGGTCACTTATGGGTTGATTCCAACTCAATGGCACACAGCAACACCATGACTTTTATCAATTTTCTCTCTAGCACAATACTTCTGCAACATGGAACTTTCAATCCTCTCAGGAGCAAGAGGAAGCTCCAGTGGCTTAGTGGGCAAGGAGTTACACTACCAACCAAAAGACAAGCAGTTTGAATACATCACCTGCTCCATGGGAGAAAGATGGTCATTCTCCTCTCTTGTGAAATTTACTGTCTCTAAAAACCTCTAGAGGATCAGCTGACAACATCAAGGCAATTCTGACTTAATGGCAATGAGTAAAGTTTATTATCAAGAGGTAGGGGATTAGTAAAGTGTATGCATGTGTGTGTATGTGACAGGGGCAAGTGGTGTGATTTAAAAACCGTCCACATAATTGGTTGAAGGAAAACATCTTAAGAGGACTCATGCCTTGGGGGGAAGGTGACTACATGAGTTTGTGTTTGAGGCCCAGACCCTAAGGGAGTATCTGGATGCAAGTACTGATCACTGGGTATGACCAATCAGACAATAACAATAAAAAATTATTAACTATCCTGCTAAATTAAAATATGGCCTGCTTGCTTGACCTACATGTGCAAGGTCTGGTTTGAGGCTGTTAAGTCTCCTATGATCCAAACTGACCATCAACAACCAACAACAATCAGGTTTATTCCAGAAGTAGCGTATTTAACTACAAAGATATGATGAGGATGGCATAGGATAAGACAGTTTCAGATTTGTTGTTCATAGAGTCGCTATGAGTTGTACTTGACTCAATGGCACTTAACAACACCCTCATGATCACATCAAGCTCAGTAAGCTTCCTGGAAAGTATAGTTTTATATGTTGTTGTGTATTGTGCACTGTGGAGTCAGAACCGACCCATAGCTGACTCTGGCAGGTTTTCAGAGGCAGTTAATCGTATGAGAGGAGAGTAACCATTCTTCTCCCTCACAGCAGCTGGAGGATTTGAACTGTGTGCCTTCAGGATTGCAGCGCAGCTTCTTGCCACTAGGCCACCAGAGCTCATGGTCTTATACAGACTTAGAAAAATGTTAACATTTATCAATCCTTTAAGAATATAACCACCCTTAGAGAAAAATATAATGGAATAATTTACAGGTTAAGGGTCAGTACTGTCTATTTTTTTTTATTAAATTTTATTAGTTTTAATGACCATTTACAGGGATTTTGGGTTTTCATTCCTTCATTGCTGC
>NW_006399829.1:11419419-11423353 GCF_000299155.1 Elephantulus edwardii
TCTGGAGAACATTATGCTGAGTGAAATATCCCAGTCACAAAAGGACAAATATTACAGGGTCAGTACTGTTTAAAGCTCACTAAGTGACTACAGGATTTAGATAATGATGGCAAGGGCAAAACTGGTTACTTTGAAAGTAACCTTTCCAGAATAGGCATTATATACTAATTATTTTCATATGCTTTGTTTCTTCCATTCAAAACAATGGTAATGGTTACTAAGTCTTATATAAAGGATAGCTTATCAAAACAGTCAAATATGTATTATTACTCAGTGCTTTTAGGTGTTCCCCCCCCCCCACTGGAATTCGAAGAATTATCAAACAATAGTCACCAGAGATATACAGAGGGAGCTCTGCTACCGCCCCAAAAGCATGTGGTTCGAGGCCACGAGTTGCTCTACTAAAGAAAGATAGGCAGTCTCCTTCTGTGCAATTAACTACCTCTGAAAATCTAATGGTGGATCAGCCATAAGTAAGTTCCAACTCGACCAACAACAGACATCTCCTGCTCTCCAGATGACCATCGTGTCTATAGAAAAGTAAAGAGAATTCTTTTATTTTTAATTTTTTAAATTATTATTAATTTTAATGAACATTTACAGAGACTTTGGATTTCTATTCACTCACTGCTGCACTTTTCTCCCTGTCCCCTCTCCCCCACCCCAGTACACTCTTCTCTTTGCAAAGTAAAAGTTCCAGAACCAAACACACCCTCAGACTCACTGTCACTGGGTTAGTTCCAACTCGGCCACTCTCCATCAGGTTTCCAAGTCTGTAAGCTACAGCGTAAGGAGATTGCCCCTCTTTCTCCTGTGCAAATGGTGGTGGATTTGAACTGCAGAGATGTATGTAGCCTTTGATCTAGGAGTGCAATTGCTATGGACTATGTTGCTAGAGTAATTCACCAATATGTTCCTTCATCCAAATCTAAGGTCTTCCATTTATTTATCTCTTCATCTACTTGCTTCTCCATTCATTTGCATATATTTATAAAGCAGGTTAGGTTTGGTGCTAAATTCTGGTTAAACAGTGATGAATGAGATAGATTTAGGACTTTGTTCTCACAGGGATAATTACTAGTGAACCTAGTGACGTTCTGCTAAGATTTATGTCATTATACTATCTTGATACAAATTAGTCTCCATTTGGTTCTAGTTAAGATTTGAAGGGTAAAGTTTACCACTTTTAATGACACAGTTTGGAAGGTAAGTCTACTTGGGAAGAGAGCTAAGGCCTTGCATAAACACGACTAACCTTGCAGTCTGTGCAAGGTGCTAGGGTGGAAATCACACAGTAGGGGGATAGAGAGCAGGCCGTGGTCCATGGAAACCAAGACATCAGCCCAATTCTACTTGGTTGTTATCTGTTTTCTTTTTTTTTTTTAAGAGAATGATTGATTTTATAAAATATAATGAATCAGAATGTATGAAACAAAATGTGAATGAATGATAGGGTGAAATACTGTATGTGAAACTTATACACAAACCAATGTAATTTTTTTTAAAAAAAATCCTCTTTCTCAAAATAAACAAGAAGAACAGGGAAGGGGGAAAAAAGAGAACATATGCTGTTGCTGACGGAAAGTTTATGATGAGTTTATGTGCTTAGCTGCTAATGGAAATGTTAGAAGTTCGAATCCACCGAGAGATACTTCGAAAGAAAGACCTGGTGAGTTATCTCAGAAAAAAACAGTGCCTGGAGAACCCTGTGGAGCACATTCTACTATGATACACATGGTGTAACCATGATTCAGAATGAACTAGATTTTAACGCTTTGTTTTAGTATATGCTAAGATTCTCGTTACCCTCTGGTGGCATAGTTCTTAGGCGGTTTTACAGCCAACCCAAAGGCAGCACCTCACTGGCAGTTTGAAGCCACCTGCCACTTGGTAGGAGAAAGCTAGACAATCTCTTGCTGGGTGGTTTACAGCCTCAGAAAACCCACTGGAGGAACAACTATGAGTTGGTTCTGATTTGACAGCAATGAGTAAGAGAATTCTCATTGGAGAATTAGGGGACCAGCAAAAGAGAGGAAGATTTTCTCGAGATGGGTTGACACAGTGACTGGAACAATGGGTTTGAGCATGGCAGAGATTATGAGCGTGGTGCAAGATAGGGCAACCTCCATAGGGTCGCTATTACTTACGGTTGATCTGACTGTCTCTAACAACAACAGCAACATTATCCCCATGTCAAATTGTGTTTGTGTGTGGAGTATTCACAAATTCTCCTGATCCTCCTGCCCCTGCAGCTTCTAAAAGAACAGGTGAACACCCATCCCTGATTTGTGGAATAAGCTGGGCCATCTCTTGCTGAAAGAAATAAAATATTTCCTTCTGAGAAATTTCTTCTGTTTCCATGGCTCAGTATTGGGTGTCTTTAAGGTAGGCCGGGAGAGAACCCAGTTCTCAAGGAGGGTTAAGTGTGCTCACCATTACAATACGGCTTTACTACAGCGGTTACTGTAGCTCTTGTTCTAGTATATCTGATCAGAGATGAATGGTGCAAATCTGATCTTCTACAAATTTCCCTTTCCTACCTAGGGAAATGGTTGACAATATAAAAGTGAGGTGGGGCCCGTCTGTATAACCCCAGGCTGGCAGAGCAAATGTTTTTCCTCCAGAAGTTCTGAACAAATTAAGCTTAAACAAACTTTCTGTTCCCACATATTTCTCCCCATTGTGATAATTTTATATATAAAATAAGGAAAAAAAAACAAAACTTCTTACAACTGGACAAATAAGCAACATTATGATAAAAATTGAAGCAGTTAAGGATTCTAATTTACTTGGATTTATCCTTAACACCCATGAAAGCAGTGGTCAAGAAATAAAAATATGTATTGCAATGGGCAAATCTACTGTCAAGGACCTCTTTAAAGTGCTGACAAACAGGGATGTTTCTTTATTTTTTAAGAAATTATTTTTATTTCATATTGGATTACATACAAAAATTCATATACATTATGCTTCATTTATATACATTGTTTTTCACACATGCTTTCATTCACATGGTGTTTCATACAATCATTTCCATCTATTGTTTTAGAATATGAATCACCATTGATCCATACCTACTATTATCCCAAATTGTGAGGTCCCCACTGTTTCCTAACTTCTCCCTCTGCCCACCAAACTTTATGACCTCTTAATTCCCTCACCTCTCTATCCTCAAATAGACTAGACTCCAAAAGGAATGACATCACTTTAAAGACTAAGCTTCATTTTCTCCTGGACACAAGAGCCTACTATCTGGTCCCAAAAGCCTTCTGAGGTCCTAAATCTTCTCACTATTTCTTAGTTGTTGGAATTGACTGAAAACCTCATAAGCAGTTCCTTACTTCACCTCTGCCTTGCATGTAGACTTCTGAGTTGTAAAACAATCCAGTGGTAGATGGAATTTGCTCCAGGAATTAAGAACAAAAAATGACATAGTTGACCCTCCACATCTTTTGATTCCTAACCTTTATAATATAATAGACAAAGTGCTAGTCAATAGGCCTTTTCTTTTAAGAACTACCTTCCCTCTGTAACTTGATTGGTGCCACTATTAGAACCTCTACCTGGAATATTATTGCTTTTCAATTTTAGACTCATGTACTTTTACCTTGTTAGTTAAATTTGTGTCTTCTAGGCTGCAACAGTTCCATGATACATCTTCAAGGATATGAACATGTATGGCTAAACACAATTGATAACAGTGCATCTAAATTCCAAAATCAATCTCCATAATAGTCTATGTGTTTCCTATTGTCAAAGGAGCCCTTTAGAGTAGTGAGAGAAGATCTTCACCCTGAAACCTACAGTGTCCCTTTTCAGCAGGAAGTAGCTAAGAGAATACGCTGTCCCCTTTTCCTTATGAATCAGGGTGCAGTCTCTCTCAAGGAGGAGTGATAGGGAATGGCAAAGGACACACTGACAAAGGAGATTAATC
>NW_006399829.1:11423453-11428265 GCF_000299155.1 Elephantulus edwardii
ATTAATAAAATTTAATAAAAAAAAATAAAGACTAAGCTTCACCGGACTCAAGCCATAGAATTTTCAATTGCTTCATATTCACGTGAAAGTTGTACAATGAGAAAGACAGAAGAAGACTTGGTACCGAGGAGTTGTGATGTTATTGAAGAATCCTGGCTATCCTACAGACTGCCAAAGAACAAACAAGTCTGCCTTGGATGAAGTACAAACAGGGTGCTCCTTAAGTAAGGATAGTGAAACTTCATCTCACAGACTTTGGAATTGTTGTCAGGAGAAACCAGCCATTGGAAAAAGACATCATGCGTGGAAGAGGAGAGGGTCAGAAAAAGAGAGGAATTTCTTCAACAAGATGAGTTGGTCCAATGAGTTTAACAATAGGCTTAAGCAAAACAAGAGATTGTGAAAGATAGTGCAGGATTGAGCCAGACTTCATTAATTTGTACCTAGTGTTTCTGTGAGGTGGAGAAAACTCAACAGTACCTAACAACAACAAATAGGATTTTTTTCATGTTTCCATTATTACAATATAATTGTTTCATGCATACCTCTGTTATGATTCTATTTTACGTATCTTAACTATAACAACTTTTGGAACATGGTATATTTGTTTCTGTGTTCATGTTTCCTCAATAGAAGATGAATTCCCACAAGGCAGTAATTATATTTTTCCTTCTTGATTTATTCAGTATTGTTGTTTGCCTTTAAGACAACTCTGACTGATAGCCACCTTTTATGACAGAGCAGAATTGCCCAAAAGAATTTCATGGACCGTAAAATTTCTGTAGTCTTCAAAGGAACAGATCTGTAAGTCTTTTTAACCCCCCCCCCCCCCAGAGGGACTGGTGGGTTTGAACTGTGACCTTTTGGTTAACTGCAGTTTGCTTAACTATTGCACCAACAGGGCTCTTTAGTGACCAGGATGTTGCTGTTGTTGTTGTTGTTAGGTTCCATTGATTCTACTGTGATCATAGTAGTCCTACAAACAACAGATAGAAACTTTGTCCTATCATGTATCTAATGTTTCAGTCTCTGTCATGTTTAAGTCCATTGTTGCAATTACTGTGTTAATCCAACTGGTTGAGAATCTTCTCCCTGTTTCCTGACCCTTATAGTGACAAGCATGTTGCTGCTGTTGTTATGCTCCATTGACTCAACTACAACTCATAGTGACCCTATGAACAATAGCTCTGAAGCCTGCCCTATCTTGAACTGATCTTACTCTCTCTGACATACCTGCTTCCATTCCCACAGTTACTGTGTCAATCCATTTCATCTGGGGTCTTCTTCTCCTGTGCTGACCTTTCACTTTTCCAAACTTCCAAGTAGGTTCCAAGGAACTTCTCCAAATCCCTCCTGGCCACATGCCCAAACTATGTGAGATGGAGTTTCAAATTTCTTGTCTCCAAGGAGCAAACTGGTTTCAGCCTCTACAGGACAGACCTGCTCTCTTGGCAGTCCATAGTACGTTTAATACTCTTCTCCAGCACCACTACGCGATGACATTGATTCTTCTTCTGTCATCTTTAGCCATTGTCCAGCTCTTTGATGCATAGCAAGTAACTGAGAAGACCATGGCTTGGATCAGGCACACGTTAGTCTCTAGATGACAATGTTGTTCTTTAGCATTCTGGAGAGATTCCTGAGAGCAGACTTACCCAACGCAACTTGTATTTTGATTTTTGACAGCTGGTGCCAAGAGTGTTGACTGTGAACCCAAGCAAGATGAAATTGTTAACAACCCCAGTATCTTTTCCACTTATCATGATGCTGTCAATTGGCCAAGTGGTGAGAACCTTTCTTTTCTTGATGTTGAGCTTTAATCCATATTGAAGACTGTAGTCATTAACCTTCTACAGCAAACGTTTCAAGTCCTCCTCGGTTTCGATGAGCAAGACTGTGTCATTTGCATAACACAGGTTGTTGATGAGTCTTCCTCCAATCATGATGCCATGTTCTTCTACATCAAGGCCAGCCTCCTGAAGTGACCAGTAAGTATAGTGCTGGGCAAAAGGAGATGCTTAGCAATTGTTTCTTGAATGAATGGATGAAACTCCATGGATTCTTCTCAATCCCACTGACTTCAAGTTGGAACTGACTCATGGCTGATTCTCCAGTAGACTTTCGGAGGTGATGAATCTCACGAGAGCGGCTTGCCCATCTTTCTCTTATGGAGCTACTGGTGGTTTTCAAAGTCCAGAGAGCTGCTGCCTGCAGTCGAACTGGAGTCATAGTCTAATTCCCTCAACTCATAGTCGAATTCTCTAGAATTAGGACTCTACCTTGATTGGTGGCTAATTTGACCCCTTCTTGTCCTACACGCTGATGTGAGCCCATGTGAGTTTGCTGGTTTTCTACCACACTACTAATATTTAGGATATCACTGTTACCAAATGCCTTCTACTGGAGTTGCTTTTGTAGTTTGGTTGGAAAAAAGTGCTATATATTTCATATGATTGTGAAATAATAAAACAAGTAATAACCTCAAATGCCAGAAAACATTCTTTTCACAGAAATTAAAAAAAAAACCCAGTTCTGCAAGATCCACTTACAAAATATGCACAAACTGAGAAGATGGTGTTGCAGACTGAGTGCCATGTATCACTTTCATAATAGGAACAAGAATGTTTGCTCCACAGCAGTATGTGGTTAGGATAAAAATACCTTCTCAAGCCAGGGCATTTTCTTCATGTTAAGCCACAGGAGGGAGTAATGAGGGGGAAATGATTGATTGATTATAACATTTAGATGTAAGTTTTCAGAACCAATTCTTGTTTAAATATGGTAAGACTCCAACTTACTGCTGTTGAGTTGGAACTGACTCATAGCTGACCCTCCAGAGGGATTTCAGAGACTGTAAATCACAAGGGAAAAGTTTGCCTGTTTTTCCCCCCAAGGAGCAGCAGGTGTGAGTGAATTGCCATAGAGGCACTGCCATTGTGTTAGCAGTGCAACTGCCTATAGACTGTGCCGCCAGAATGAGCATTTTTATACAGCAAAGAGGAAAGCGAAAGTCGCTGGAGATTTGCAAGGATTTGTGAATAAAGACATAAAGCTATTTCTTAGTCATTGCCTGGTGCATACATTAAAGACAGGAATGTTAGGTTTCTGATCTTATCTGTTAAAATTAGGTTGGGATGTAAATAACAGAAAATTCCAAAGAATAGTGACTCAATTATAGAAGTACTTATTTTTCTCTAAGACAAAATAATTCCTCAGAAAACCAAAATCCTGACACACTGGTTCACCACAATGACTTCTTTATTTCATTTTTAATTCCATTCACTTATTTATCTAGATTTGCCTCTTCTTCCTTGTCCTTTCATTCAATGATGCAAGTCCTATTGAGATCGTCAGATCGGCAGCTACATTACTCATAATATCTGACTGTCCATTCTTTGCAGATTGATCTTCCTTTTACCTATTCTGATACAATGTTCCTTATCTATCCATTCTCTTACTTCTGTCTCCAGCACCAGTCCTGTTTTTGGAACAGTGATCCTAGACATTAATTGTTGTTTTTTTATTTTATTTTATTATTTTTGTGTGAGTGTATTGTCAAATCAGATCTGACTGGTACAGGAGGAGATTGTACCTCCTTCCCCGGCAGAGCATCTGGCGGATAATTGTCCTTTTGTGACCGAGTTATTTCACTCAGGATAATATCATCTAGACTCATCCATGTGATATAATACTTCTTGAGTTCTTCATTGTTTTGAAATGCTGTGTCATACTCTATCGTGTGACTGCATCACAGTTTCTCTACCCTTTTGTTTCTTGATGGACACGTGGGCAGCTTCCACCTCTTTGCTGCTGGGAATAATGCTGCAATAAACATGAGTGTGCACACATGCTTTTGTGTCACATCTCAGTTTTCTTTGGAGTATATTCCTAGTAGTGGGATTGTTGTTGTTGTGTGCTATTGAGTCAGCTGCAACTCATGAACAATGGACCTTAAACTTACTCTCGCCTGTGTCTTCCTCGTCATCTCTGCTATACTCCAGCCCATTGTTAGCCATTGTGCCGATCCATCGAGTTGAGATTTTTCCTCTCTTCCACTGTCCTTCCAGTTCTACAAGCATGATGCCATTTTCTAGGGCCTGGCCCCCTCTAACAATATGCCCAACGTATGAGAAGTTTTACCATTTTTGCCTCTGAGAGGCATCCTAACTGCATTTTCTCAGACACATATTTGTCCATTCTTTTGGCAGTCCCTGGGACATTCAGTGTTCTTCTCTAACCCCATAATTCAAAGGCATTGATTCTTCCTCTGTCATATCTATTCATTGTTCAACTTTCACATGCATGGGAAGTAACGGAACCGTGGCTTGAATCCCGTGTACTTTAGTCTTTACATTTATATCTTTGCTTCTTTGCACTTTGGAGATGTCTTTAACAGAGGATTTTTCCCAAAGCAGCTGGTACCAAGACTGTGGATCCAAGCAAGACAGAGGGATAGCTGAGTCAAGCTGTAGCTCTATTTCTAGTCTTCTGAAGAAGTGCTAGACTGCCTTTCACAGTGATGATAGCATTTTACATTCCGACTAGCAGTGCATGAGAGTTCCAATTTCTCCAAACCTTTGTCAGCATTTGTTATTTGCTATTCTCTTGAACTTTACCACTGTTGCTGGTGAAAGATGATAGCTTATTGTTGTTTTTATTTGTATGTGTGGATCATAACTCTGACTCTGAGAAGAATGGGAATCCCAGAACACTTGATCATGCTAATGCAAAACCTATACTTGGACCAAGAGGCAGTCATCAGAACAGAGCAAGGAAACTTTGCATGGTTCAGAATTGGGAAGGGCGTACACC
>NW_006399829.1:11429025-11430884 GCF_000299155.1 Elephantulus edwardii
TGGGAGTGTCAGACACAGTGTGATTGGCACAGGACAGAGCGGAGTTTAGGGCTGTTGTACATAGGGTCGCTATGAGTCGCAAGCAACTCGACGGCACATAACAACAACAACAACAACAACGGCTAGTGATCTTGACCACTTATTCATGTGTTTGTTGGCTATCTCAATATCCACTTTGGTGAAGATTCTATTCATAACTTTTGACCATTTTGTAATTGGTGTGTTGGTGTTTTTCTTGTTGAGGTGCTGGATTGTGATACAGATTTTAAACATGAGTCCCTTATCAGATATGTCATTACCAAATATTCCTCCCCTCTCCAAGGTTTCTTTTTTACCTTGTTGGAGAATTATTTTTTTATTTAGACATCTTGAAAATCCTCACAGGATAGTTACTATTCATTAGGTTGGCAGATTTACCGATGTTCTGGGTTTGAATTTCATTGCTGTGGGGATTGAAACTTTATTTATTTTTTTTTTTTACTGCACCAACAGTGAATTTGTCTTTCAGAAAGAAATTGTCATTACCCCAACGTAGAGGGTAGACATCATAAGTGAAGAAAAGCAAAGTGTTTATTAATTTTCTGTGAGCCATAAATGTCACAGAGAAAAAAATGTTTACAAAAAAAGTTCACTTGGAGAACATGGAATCAGAACAAAGTCAGAATCGTCAACCGAAAAAAGTCTCTAGATTGCACAAATGGCTTGCACCGAACAACTAACCTAAAGATTGGAGGCTTGAACCATCCAGAAGAACCATGGAAGAAAAAAGCCTGGTAGCCTAGTTTTATAAAGGTTATAAAATAAAAATCTAGGGAGTTAATCAGGCTACAATGAGGATGGCTTACCATGACACAAGAAGAACAACTTGAGGGGTTATGCCTCCCTTCTTCTCCAGTCAGCAACACTGGTCCACTGTCTGTCTTGATTTCTTTTGAATCTTGAGATCTGTAGTCTTCAAGCAACTTGTGAATCTTGCAGGCTTGAGGACCTCAACATCATCAGCATAATTTTGTGTCTTTGCTCTGGCCTCATATATAAACAAACAAAAATTGGCTCTGACTTAGGTTGACCTTCCATCAGGTTTTGGAAACTATAAATCTTTATGGGATGTTAAATGGATTAAAAAAATAATAAATAAAACTTACTCATTTTTCCTCCTGCAAAGCAGCTGATGGCTGTGAACCTGAAGCTTACTTTCTATGCCACCAGGCCTAATATGTACAAAGATTAAATTTTAACTCACAGAAGGAAATGTTATTTTCTTTTATTCTTCTTAGTTACAAGTTTCCAGAAGTCTATATGTGTAACCCCTGTATGCTGGCTCTGTTAGCTGTGGTTCAGTGCTCTCCCCCTTGCTCTTGTATGGTGAGGTGAAATACATCCTAAGTATGTATGGAGACAGCCCCGTGATCAGTTTCAGATCAGATGGCTGTCCATGTTGCGCTTAGTCTGAAAGATCTGCTGACATCTGGTCAGCATCACGGCAGACCACCCCGACAGATGGTGACTGTGCCTAAGGTGTATTGGCCAGTAATCAAACCTGTGTCTCTGCCACTGAAGGTAAAAATTCTACTATTAAACCACTAGTGTCCTCATTCCTACATACTGTCCTACAATTCAAACAAGGACCTCTGATGTCTCCATGGTCAAAGAAAGCCCAAGCCACTTAATGGGTTAAGGAGTGGCCATCTGCTTCTATAAATGCTTATATCTTTTTGTTGTTGTTGTTGTTTGCTGCAGAACATATCTTTTGTTCTTTTGACAGTCCATGAGATTTTTTTTTTAAAAATTATTAATTTCAATGAAAATTTACAGAGACTTTGGATTTCCATTTATTCATTGTTGCACTTTTCTCCCCT
>NW_006399829.1:11433264-11435421 GCF_000299155.1 Elephantulus edwardii
ATGTTTATCACGACTTTGTTTACAATAGCAAGGAGTTGGAAACAACCTAAGTGCCCATCAACAAACGAATGGATAGAGAAGCTATGGTATATTCACACAATGGAATACTATGCTGCATTGAAAAACAAGGAACTCACGCAAGATTATTCAAAATGGGTGACCCCGGAGGACATTATGCTGAGTGAAGTATCTCAGTCACAAAAGGACAAATACTGCATGTTGCCACTGTTGTAAATGCTTATATCTTGAAAACCCTGTGGGATAGTTCTATTCAGTTGTATATGGCTCCTATGAAACAGCTAGAACTCTGGTGGCATCATCTGTAGGGAGTTCTGCTGCTAACCCAAAGGTGACACATTTGGAGGTTCATGGGAGAAAGAGAGTACTCGCCTCCCAAGTGATTTCTAACCTCTGAAAATCCACAGAAGGTCAGGTTCTGAGTCAATGGTAATGAGTGTTTTGAGTTCATGAAACAACATGTACTTGACAGTGATGGGGTTGGTTTTGGTTTGAATTATTCAAACTAGAAATGATAGAGGCCATGGGGAGAGCTTGCAGGTGGTAAGGAGGGCACATTGATGTTGAATTGACTGAGATGACTCAGGGAAATGACTTGAAGAAGTCTAGCTTATAAACAGGAAGTCAGTGTGTGAAAGCTTAAAAGTCAAGGTTGACACGTTCAAAACACAGTGAATGTGACAATTTGGTCAGTACACGTTAGGCTCTCAAATAGCTTACACTATATGAATGACTTCTCATTTACATCCTGGTAATCTTGTGAAATTGCAAGCTTTTGAGAGAACTGGGTACATTGTGATCTGGAAGACTGGGAACTCATATCCTTAGATACTTATCCACTACATTAATATATGTAATGGCTTGCTTGGATCTGTATGTAATCAATACTGATGGAAGCAAGAGTCAAGAAATCAAACAACACATTTTACAAGGAAAAGCTGCAGCCAAGAACCTGCTTACTTAAATTGTTTTTAAAGTGTTAAAAGCAGAAATACCACTTTGAGGACTAAGGTATGCCTGCTGTCCCACGTTATGGTATTTTCAACTGCCTCCTGTATGTATGGAAGCTAGACAAGTAAAAAGGAAGACTGAAGAACTGATGCCTTTGAATTATGATGTGGATGGAGAACATCGAATTTGCCATGGATTCCCAGAAAAAGAAAAAAAAAAGTAAATCTTGGGAGAAGTACAAACAGAGTGCTCCTTAGAAGTGTGAGCGGCAAGACTTTATTTATCTAATGCATTATCCACATATTATGAGGAAGAATCAGTGTATGGAGGACATCATATTTTGTAAAAGTCAATAAGAAAAACAAAACACCAACAAAAGCTCAGAGAGGTAGGTTAACACATGGGCTGCTGTAACGGTTCAAACAAGGCAGCGATTTTAAGGCTGGCCCAACACGAGATGGTGTTTTCTTCTGTTGTCAACAGCACTGTTAATGAGGCATAACAAAATTCATGGCACCCAACAGAGACAATGAGATTGCTTTCTAAAATAGTAATATTCCGAAGAATTGCTCTTCAAATTCTTTGAGGATGAGTGGGGATTTATTACGTGCAAACATAGTGAGTCAAAAGGCAGTACTAATTGTAATACCTGGTTGTAGGCTGATTTGGGGACTTTGGCGACCAACTAGGGAAGAAGGAGTTATGCTGCCAACCCAAAGGTACATGACTTAAATCTACCAGCTGCCTTTTAAGCAGGAAGACAGGCACTACTCCTGTGCAAGTTAAAGCTTCTGAAAACTCGCCGAGGGGTTAGTTGTGAGTCGGTTCTGACTCAAAGGCTTATAAAAACAACAACAGACAGGTTAAATTGCTTACTTAAATTGATATTCATTTATTTCGTGTGTTGTGCTCACCAAGTTGTGCCAAGAAATCTAGAGAACAACCACTTGGCCAACTGACTGGAAGAGGTCTATATTTGTTCCCATCCCAAAGAAGGGTGACCCAACTGAGTGTGGAAACTACAAGAACAATATCATTGATTTCACATGCAAGCAAGATTCTACTGAAGGTTATCCAAAAGTGATTGGGACAGTACATCAGCAGAGAACTGCCAGAAGTCCAGGCTGGGTTTAGAAGGGGTCGTGGTACTAGGGATATTGTTGCTGATGTTAGATGGATCTTAGCTGA
>NW_006399829.1:11436446-11437995 GCF_000299155.1 Elephantulus edwardii
GGATTGATTCAGTGACTGGGGTAATCGGGATGGGTTTGTTGGAGGCAATGAGATTGGCACAAGATAGCAGGGTTTAGGGCTGTTGTATATAGTGTCGCTATGAGTCGCAGGCGACTTGACAGCACATAACAACAACAAACAACAACAACAAGTTGAATCTAATTGTTCTTAGTGCTGTCACTTCCTATTAAAATAAGGCGGGGTGTTAAAGAATGAAATCTTTTGAACATCTGTGAGTGAAGTAAATATACTCTGTCCACTTCCACGAGGAAGAGAGAAAGCTAGGTGACTCAGAAGGTCACTCCCACCATCACAAGTTGCAGCTGAGTGAGCTCTGACTCCTGTGTTAACACTAGGTGTGTCAGGGAAAGACTGTGCTCCAGAGGATGATATTTGGGGAGTAGATCGCCAGGCTTTTCTTCTAAAATACCTCTGAGTGGAATCAAACCTCCAGCCTTTGGGTTAGCAGACAAGTGTGTTAATTATTTGCACAAACCTAGAACTCAGCACTCAGCAAACCATTTCCCCATCAAAATCTTGAAGCAGTTTTAGAATCTGGTTCTTGTCATCATTTGGCCAAATGGCAAGAAGCTGTGCTGCAATCCGGAAAGCATGCCGTTCGAGGCCACCAGCCGCTCCATGGGAGAAAGAGGGACAATCTCCTCCTTTGCAATTAACTGCCTCTGAAAACCTACCAGAGGGTCAGCTATGGGTCAGTTCTGAACCGGCAGTACTCAACAACAATCGTAGCTTAGTTCTATTGCTGTCAATTCGAAGGTGCATAATTTTAATCCACAAGCTGCTCAGTGGAAGAAAGTCAATCTCCTCCATTGCAATTCAATGCCTCCCCCCCCTTTTTTTTTCTTTTTCAAAGAAGTTTTCTTTTTATTTGAGTGTAGAAAATATTTTTTCTTTAAATAAACAAATTGACATCATTAGACCTGGAAAATATCTTCATCCTCTAAGACATCATTAACAGTAATAGATAATTCAAAATCCAAATCTTTCACATTGTCTCTTTATTATTAATGAGACAAAATGAATGGAAATGCCACATACTCCTCCTGGAAATACAGAAAATATGAAAATGAGAAATATGTACTGAGTTTTAATTTGTAAGTCTGGATATGATAAAACAAAATGCACTTTCTACATATAATTTATCAGAAAAGTTGGATCACAGCTTCCATATTGAGTGACTTGTGGTATTTTAGACTCTACATTCTGTAGTTCGTTTTCTAATTGTTTTAAAAGTCTTTTTTTGATTTATTATTAATTTCAATGACAATTTACAGAGACTTTGAATTTCCATTCATTCATTGTTGCACTTTTCTCCCCTCCCAACCCTCCCTCCCAGTACCCTACCCTCTTGGAAAAGTAAAAGAAAAATTCCGTCATTGTTTTACAATCCCTTCCCCCAGGTCCACTCCACTATGGTCTGGACTCTTGTCATGACAAAAATACCTAATAATTTTCCCTCTTAAACAGTATTCTCCCTCATCTACTTCAATGCAGTATACATTATTTAACTCATCTTTCTCAGTCTCCC
>NW_006399829.1:11439766-11451079 GCF_000299155.1 Elephantulus edwardii
CAACAATACAAAAAAACGGGCAACACCCCCCCACCCCCCAGGCTGGCTGGCACCCTCTCCCACCAAAGTCCCCCTCCCCAAGTCTGGA
Organism: Elephantulus edwardii; assembly: GCF_000299155.1. Classification (NCBI taxonomy): domain Eukaryota; kingdom Metazoa; phylum Chordata; class Mammalia; order Macroscelidea; family Macroscelididae; genus Elephantulus; species Elephantulus edwardii. Next base: position 11,439,855 of record NW_006399829.1, read on the forward strand.
CCCTGCGCCTCACTGAAGACCATGTGGTCAGGGACAGCGTCCCTAATTCTGGTCTCACCTCCCCCCCCAGTAAGTGGTCATACTGTAATTTGAAGTAGGTGTTACTGCCCTCCCCCTTTATAAGTGGAGAAGGGGACCTGAGAGTGGTGAACAGACCGCACCCCCAGATCTACACAGTTCTTGGCAAAGGCAGACAGCAGATCAAAAGATGGGGTGCATTGAGGATATCTGCCATTTTGGACATGCTATCACAGTTAAATGTCATCTAGCCGTAAACAGCTCACAGAGACTCTCATCAATCCATTGTATTGATAATCTTCCTCTCTGGTCTGCCCAGGGAAGCCCCAACCTCACGTCGCCGCTATCTTGGCTCCAAGAATTTTCCCTAGAACCAGTCCACTCTGCTGTGGTGTGGGGGGTGGGCAGTGCCTACCATCCATCTTGGGTGAGGGGATCCCTGGAGTCCAGCGGTGGGAGCCTGCTTGAGTCTTTTGCAGATACTTTTCCAATTTTTCCAACACCATTTGTTAAAAAGGCTGTCGTTTCCCACTTAACTTACAGATTTCATCTCCTTGTCATAAATCAGTTGACCATAGATAGATGGGTTGATTTCCGGGTTCTCAATTCTATTTCATTGATCTATGTGTCTGTCATTGTACCAATACCTCCTACCTTTCTTCTGTTTTTAAGGAGTGTTTTGTTTATTTGGGGCTTCTTTCCATTCAAAATGAACCTGGTGATTGTCTTTTCCATCTCATTAAAGAATGGGATTGGTATTTGTATTGGGATTGCATTGAACGTGTAAATTGCCTTTGGTAGTATTGCCATTTTCACAATATTGTTGAGTCTTCCTACCCATGAGCAATGAAGGCTGCATATTGGAGTGGACTTGGGAGGAGGGACTGTATAACAATAAAAGTATTTTTCTCTTACTTTTCAAAGAGAAGAACAAGTTGGAGGGGAAGGTTGGGCAGGGAGAAGAGTGCAACAATGAATGAATGGAAATCTAAAATCTCTGTAAATTTTCATTTTAATTTATAATAATAATAAAAAGCATGTTGTTTAAGTAAAAAATGTGGAATACTCATGAACGAGGAAAAAACAAACTAACAAACAAAAAACCTGTTTGAGGTTCAGCTATGTTAAGTTTCCACTTGACAATACTCAACAGTAGCAACAACAGCTCTGGCTCAAGTTTACTCTCAACTTCCCCGGAGGCCACAGAAAGAATCAAATAAACTCTCAAAGACAAACAACCCAATCCCTCACAGAATTAAAATACTGTCTTCTTTTAGGCCCTGCCGGGGAGATATGGGTATGCTTTAACCAAATACTGTCTTCCTGAAAGGATGAGGGATGCACTTCAACTGTGGCTTTGTCACCAGCTGCTTGTCAAAATAAACTGTTTATCTTCCAATTTCAGAGTCTCCAGGTCCATCACAGCTGTTGAAAGAAGCTTCCTGCCTGGTGTTTTGATCTAACTTGACAACTGGATGTTGACAGTGTGGAGTCTGAAACAAAAACACAGTCTCAAGGGTTAGTGACGACTTTTCAGGATAGTCACCAATAGGAATCCAGAGAAATCTCTATAGTCTTTTTTGCTCTTAAAGACTTATAAGGGTTTGAAATATTGAGAAAACAGAGAATTTTCTTTTAAAAATAATAAATCTAGAGGCTCATTATTTCTTCTCTTATAAAATATAGTCTGGAATTTTTGATTAATATTTAAAGACAAATATTTTTACTTCTGTCTTGTCAAAACACTTACTTTTAACTAATTAGGTTTTAATTAGGGAAGCTTCCAATGCTTCACTTTGTCTAAGTATTCATAGTTTGGTTGTACTTGTTATTAGTTTTTGTTTGGTTGTACTTGTTATTAGTTTTTAAGATGCGTGACAAAAATTAAGCCAACCATTAAATCAAACAACTAGCCAACTGGACAAAAGCATCTATTTCTATATGTTGTTGTTATGTTCCATTGAGTCACTTGTGACTCATAGTGACCCTGTGTACAACAGATCTGAACCCTGCTCTATTCTGAGCCAACATTATCTCTGATGCATTCACCCCCATTACCGCAGTCACTGAGTCAATCTATCTCATTGAAGATCTTCCTGTCTTGTGCTGTCCCTCCACCTTCCTGAGCATGACATCTCTCTCCAAGGACTGGTCCTCCTTACAACATGCCCAATGTATGTCAGATGAAGCTTCAGAATCCTTGCCTCCAAGGAGCAGCTTGGTTTTACCCTCTCTAGGATGAATCTGTTTGTTCTCCTAATGGTCCATTCACTACTCTCCTCCAGCACCACAGGTCAAAGGCATCAATTCTCCTTCTATCATCACTAGTCATTGCCCAGCTCTCTGATGCATAATATGTAGCTAAATGCGCAAATATGGAAATCCACACTATTTGTCCCTTGATGTCTAGAGTATAGAGGCTGAGACTTTGGCATCTGTTGGCTGAAGTAGAAGTCTGAAGTATTCTCCTCCCCCCCACCTTCCTTAATTAGAAACTGCTATCTTCATGATCAATGGACTGTCCAGGTCTAAGACAGCTGGGCCCTTTAAGTGCACACACTGAATAGCACATTAGTCTTAAGCAAGTAGTTATACAGAACAATGCTGTGACGCATCGTTCCCATTGTTGTCTTTGTTTTCTGACTTCGTTAAGGCTATTAACTAATAGTGATGCTCAGGATTTGGAGATCAACACTTGTTTTTAGAATAGAACAGAACAGGTCTTCAGTTTTATCTTAAGCCTATTTATTCTGAATTTTGAGTAAAAGGACCATGAAACTCTGGTTTAAAAGCACTTTTCTCAGTTGATCCGGATACCTTTGGTAGGAATATGGGAACCATAACACAGTGTCCTTTTAAGGGGACTAGGGGGAAATTTCCCTCTAGTTTTAGTTTCAGCACTAGTCATGCTATTTCTGGCCATTACAAACAATTTCTTTTTCTTGTCTGGACATTTTAATTGACATAAATGGTTGTAATGATTTTTTGCACCAGCATGGGGGCTCTGATGGCCTAGTGGTATGAAGCTGTGCTGCAATCCCGAATGCAATCAGTTCGAATACACCACTTCCTACACCGGAGAAAGATGGACAATCTCCTTCTATGTGATTAACTGCATCTGAAAATCCACCAAAGGGTCAGCTATGGGTCGATTCCAATTTGATGGAATTCAACAGCAACAATGGGAAGCATAGAGCTAGATGTTCCTTCTAGCAAACACATTGGATGGACATGATGGACTCTGATTATTAACAACATTCTGATCATTATAAATTTTGTACTTTCCTTTTCTTTTGCCTCAATTTCTACATTAAAAAAAAGGTTTCATTGCAAGTATTTGTGTATCCAGCTTTAAATTCTTTCTGGAACAAAGTGAGTCATTAATAAATAATCAATGCTACCTTAAATATTTCTATAAACCTAGATAATTCTTTTGTTAGGTTTTAGGTTCTTTTGTAAGGCTGTAATTCTTTATGGCTAGGGTGTTACAATTTATAATTTCTTATTTTAAAAGGAGACAATCTATATTAATCACAGAAATCACATTCTACTTACAACTAAACAGATTGTTCAGTCACCCTTTAGGGAAAAGAGTAGAAAGGGAATTGGGATTCTTATTTGCCTTACCATATTTCCACAAAAGACAAAATAAGCCATCTTCCAAACTTTATTCAGAATGAAATCAGCATAGTAGAGGTACATCAGTGACATAAAAATGGGGGTGAACAGGGGTGAGGATAGGTAGGGTTGAAATCACAGGGCTGCACAGTTTGGTGGATAGAGGGAGGGGTAGAAGGAAATGGAAAGGATCAGGTGAGAAGACAGGGTAGTGAAGGTCCAATGGTGATTAAGTTTATAAAGCATAATGAATACAAATGATTATATGAAACACAATGTGAATGAAGAATAGTACGAAATACAATGTACATAAACTTTGTAAGCAAACCAATTAAATTCCCTCCAGACTTTATTCTTTTTTTTATTTTTTATAATTATATTTTATTAATTTTCATAAACATTTACAGAGATTTTGGGTTTCCATTCATTCATTGTTGCACTACAGACTTTATTCTTTAAATAAAATCAACCCTAAGAGGAAAAAGCTTGACGCTGCCTGTGCCCTGCCTTTACTCTACCCGCCCACCTCTGAAGATCAAGCTGGCCTGTAGAACCTATAATGAAATAGCAAGCAACTGGCAGATCCAAGAAAATGATTTAACTTGTATGAGACGGAGCAAGGTGTCTTTTGATCCAAGCTTGGTATTTCTTGGTTATTAGGGCGTCGATTCCAGGTTTCTTAGCAATACTACATCTGTGACCTGCAGAGACTATGGCATAGAAGACACCTTTACAGATCAAGGGACCACCAGAATCACCCTGGAAAGAACAGAATGGGCAGGTTCTTGGTCAGAAAGTGTTGCATTATTTCTGGCTATACCTATTATTTATTCAAATTATTATTTGTATCCTTTGCTTCTTTGTGTTCTGAACAGCATGTGACATAGGTGCTCTTTATACATGCTTCTCTGTGGCCATGTCCTCGCCATTGTCTCTCTGTCCATGTCCATGTATCTGTTCTTTCTTGGACTACCTCTATTTATATATATACATACTCCTTTGGTGACCAGTGAGTATTGAACTTTGTTTTGTTTTGTTTTGTTTTAAGTGAGTATAGACAAAGTTCGAAACACTCTACTGACATAAATGACATTTTTAGAAAATTTTGTATTTGACTTTTGTGCTCACAGACCTTAAATCAAGTGGCTATTGAGCCAAGCAGAAAACAGCAATGTATGCAAATGTCTTGATATCAGGGACTATATTCTTTCTATGATTGTGCCTTTATTCACATCCTTGTATGTTTGAACGCAGTGCTCTGTACATAGAAAATACTTAGAGTACTCACTGGATGAAATGAGTATTGAGATTCAATCTGACAAAAAACCATGGAAAAAAATTTTGTCAGGAGGAGGAGACAATAAAAAAAAAAAGAGGAGGAGACAATTATAGTCTGTAACGTGAGCTTGCAGATGAAGAGTGAGCTGGTTTTTAAATCTGAAGATCTACCTCCTTCTTGGCTCCTAGTCATGCTGCTAACTTCAAGACTTTTGTATTCTGGTCAATCAGAATTCAAGTAGATAATAATTCAAGTAGATGATAATCTTGGGTCACCACAAACACAAAGAATCTTTGAAATCAGCACTCCTCATCCCTTAAATAATGCTTACTATGATGGGAATAGTCTCATTTTTGAAGGTAAGTACTTAATTTACACTCAAACCAAAACCACTGTCCCTGAGTTGATTCCTACTCAAAGCAGCCCTGTAGAGCAGGGTAGAACAGCCCCTCAGGGAAAGTTTCCAAAGCTTAAGTCCTTATGGAGGTACGTTGTCTCATTTTTCTCCCATGGAGCAGCTGGTGGATTTGAACCATCGACTTTTTGGGTAGCTCTATCTTAATTACAACACCATCAAAGGTCCTTAATTCATTGATGCTACGCATTAAAACAAAAACAAAACAAGTGGCAGAACATCGATAAATCCAGAAGACATTATACTGAGTGAAATAAGTCAGTCACAAAAGGAAAGTATTGTATAAGACCACTATCACAAAAATCTAAAGAAAGCTTTATTGTTGTTGACTACCATTGAGTCAGAACTGACCCATAGCTGGCCCTCTGGTGGGTTTTCAGATACAGTAAATCGCATGGGAGGAGATTGTCCATCCTTCTCCCCTGGAGAAGCGGGTGGATTCAAACTGCGTGCCTTCACGATGGCAGGGTAGTTTCTTACCAGTGGGTCACCAGAACTTTGTTGTTGTTGTTTTTTTTATGTGCCATTGAGTCACCTGTGACTCTATGTACAACATCTCTGAACCCTGCTCTATCCGGAGCCAACCTTATTGTCTCTGAGACACCTACTCCCACTACCCTAGTCACTGAGTCAATCCATCTCATCAAGGATCTTCCTCTCTTGCACTATCCCTCTACCCTTCCAAGCATGATGTCTCTCTCCAAGAATTGGTTCCTCGTTGCAATATGTCCAAAGTATGTTAGAAGGAGCTTCAGAATCCAGGAGCAGCCTGGTTTCATAGGTAAAATAATTCTAGTATGGCTACCGGGGTGGAAAGGAAGGAAGAGAGGAGTAAAAAAAATATTAATAAAGAATAAACTCTTATTAAAATGGGCAAAGGGAAAAGCAGTAAGTGGATGATCAGAGAAGGTTTGTTTTGTAACTAATGTAAAACAAAATAGATATGAATTATTGATAAAAAACCCAATATACTTTGTAAATTTTCATTCAAGTCACAATGAAAAACAAACAGCAGCGGAACAAGGACAAAAAGCTCAACCAGTTGCCATACATTTTTTTTTGACTCACCATGATCCCGTGCATCTCAGAGTAGATTTATGCTCCATAAGGTTTCAAAGGCAGTATGATATGTAATTACAAGTGTTAATACATAATACGCTATGTATTAGTCACCTCCTCAACCAGAAGGAGTAACGCAGTGACTGCAGCAATGGGCTCAAGTGTGTCAGAGATTATGAAGATAGCACAGGATAGGAGAGGGTTCATATCCGTTGATTATAGTGTTGCTATAAGTTGTATTTGACTCGATAGCACCTAATAACAACAAAGATAATGAGAGCTTTGGTAGCCTAGTAGATAGGGAGTCACACTGCCAACCCCAAAGCAGGTACCTTGGATTCATTAGATGTTCCATGGAAGATGGACAAGCTCCTTCTGTGTGATTTACAGTCTCTAAAACCCTAGAAGTTCAGCTGAGTCAGTTCTGACTGGACAGTAATGAGATGATTATTATTTTCTTTAAACACAAACATGATTTTTGCATTGGGAAAGTCTGCTGTCAGATACTTCTCCAAAGTACTGAAGAGTAATGGTGTCAGTCTGGAGACTAAGGTATGCCTGATCCAGGCCATGGTCTTTGCAATTACTTGCTATGCATCTGAAAACTGGAAATGATTAGGAATGATAGAAGGGGAATTGATGCCTTTGAGATGTGGTGCTGGAGAAGAGTATTGAATACACCATGGATTTCTAGGAGAACAAATAGGTTTGTCCTAGAGAGGGTGAGACCAGGCTGCTCCTTGGAGGCAAGGAGTCTGAAACTTCCTTTGACGTATTTTGGACATGTTGCAAGGCTGGAACAGTCCTTGAAGAGGAATGTTATCCTTGGGATGTGGAGGGACAGTGCAGGAGAGGAAGACCCTCCATGAGATGGATTTATTCAGTGACTAGGGTAATTGGAGTAGATGTGTTGGAGACAATAAGATTGGCATAGGATAGAGCAGGGTTTAAGGCTGTTGGACATAGGGTTGCTATATGAGTCTCAGGCAACTTGACAGCACATAACACCACCACCACCACCACCACCAATGTTAGGAAATAAAAGTTTTTATAAGTTTCATAATAAGTTTTTCCTTTTGATCAGTATATCAACTTTTAAAATAAACTTATTTAAGAAACGAACTATTTAAGAGTATTTTACATTTTACATTTGACTCCTCTGTTGTTTTTCTCCTAGTCACTTCTAATGACCTCAGGATGGACAAGCCAGTAAATGTACAGATGGAGTCTACTATCCTCAATAACAAACAACAGGTAGTGGTTACTAGGTACTGGATAAATTTGTACAACTCATTCATATTGACAAATGAGAATGACTTTTGGCACAGAGAATCAGATTTTAATTCTATGACCCTGTGTCCTCCACACTGTTCCTTCTCTGCATTAGTCAGCAAGGAGAGCTTTGACAGCAGTCTGAGATGCTATTGGAAGGGTATCTAAGGCTCTTAGCTCTAAAAGAACACAAACAAACAAACAAAAATCAAATCATTGAATTAATTCTGGCTCATAGGACATTGCAAAATTAATTCATAAATTTTTACTGAAGCACACTGCCACATCTTTCTCCCATGGAGCAGCCAGTGGGCGATTTGAACTGCCAGCCTTTGCTTAACTAATACAATAAGTCATCAGTATTCCTAGTCCCAAGCCTCTTACCTGGCAAGAGTCCTTCTTGCCTTTGGTGTCTCCTGCACATACCAGGTCTTTTGTTATCATAGGACTGTGGTTGTAGTAACTCTGGCTGTTGCATAATTTTCGACTTATGATAGTAACAGTGACTTTTTGTAATGTGTCCGAGGAGCTAAAGAAATCTGGGTCAGTTGTTCCCCAGCCAGCAAGTTGGCACTTGGTTCCAGCTCGAACATCGTTTTTGAATTCTAGTTGTAACAACTGGACATTTTCATTGAGTTCTGCGGCCTTGTGAAGCTGGAGATAGAGAATACATGATCATTCCTTCCTCAGTAGGATTCTGCTATTATCCTGAGTGGCATATGTGTGGTCTCTCAGTCCTAGGAGGGCGTCCCTCTTTTTTGAATCTACTTTGGTGGTAGCCTGCAGCTGCCCTGTGACTGTTGCTCTTCTGAACGTGCTCTCCACTCCCTGTGGGGCTCAGGGATGCCTGGGAGAGAGTTTAAACACAGAGTAGGAATTCCGCCCAGTCTAAAACACATTGGCCTTTGCTCTGCACTGAATGAAAGGTTTCTTTGGAATAGCATCCACAGGTCATGGCTTTGAGGGTTGGGCCTCTTCCTGCTGGATAGGCCCCTTGAGCATGGTCTAGACTAAGCCAGCACTAGACTAAATAAGGTCTAGACTAAGTTATATCTCACTGTGGAGTCCTTTGGTTGGCTTGGTTGTACAAGCTAATAATCTATTTTTCACTTGATAATGAGAAAGGCATTTGGGGAAAGGATTTTCCATGTGGGCCTTGTGAAGCTCCTCTGTCACGGAGTGAGCATCAGAGCTTCCTTTTTTTGCACAATTCTAATTCTACTACTGATAAATTCTTGCTCTTTTCCAGGCAGTGTAAAAAGTAAGCTGGACCCTTGTAGAATATGTCACAATCACCCCTAAACAAGGATACTAAGATAATAATGGTGTGTATTTGGTTGAACTAACGGAGCCATGTTGCATGAAAACATTGAAGAAAATGAAGGAAGGTGATGCTCTGTACCTGGATCAGCATGACATCATCATTGGATGGAAATCGTGAGAAGGGTATAAACTTTTTAATTTTAAGTATTTGCTTGGAAGCCTCAATCTTTGAAAGAGAATGTGCTCCTAAAACCACTTGGAGAGAATTGCCTTTGACAAACCTGGAGAGGAAAAAAAAAAAGAGATCAAGGAAAATTAGCCTTGAGAAAAGTTGCAATGAAAGGGTGGTAGCCATGTGGGCTGAGCCTGCAAGCTTGGGGTCTAGTCTACAAAAAGGAGGGGGAACAGGTCAGCAGCTTTTTGGCTGCTCCTCTGGGATGACAACAAGAAGACTAGGAGTAAACATTCTTATAAAAGCTCAGGATTTAAGAAGACAACTAAAGTATGAAACATCTTAAAAAAACGTCAGTTACTATTGAGTCAGTTCTGGCTCATAATATGCACCAAACCAGAAATACGCTTCATAAGGTTTTCAAACGTTCTTTTTTGTTTTGGAAGAAAGATCACTAGACCTGTTTTCTAAGGTGCTTTGAGATGGGCTTGAACCTCCAACCCTTTAACTAGTAGCTGACCATGCTAATTGGTTGGACCATGCAGGAACTCCAAATAGCACAGGCAAAAGGAGCCAACAATCCTGTCCAGAGAAGGCAAAGTTCATTACCACCTGTGGGTCAAGGTGAGGAGATGCTGTGGTTCAGCCAGCATGAAGCACCTGCAAGACATCTGGGGAGGCTTTCTAAGGCCAAGCAGAATCATGGTGAATTGGAAAAGTTGAAAATTTATGATAAATATTACATAGCCTCTTTATATGTGAAGATTTTGTTTTAAAAAATGAATCTAAATTTTTTTAATGTATTTGTATAATCTTAAAGTGGCTGGTTACAAAAAGATGTAATATGTTGTTAAACTGTGCTGTTGTGTGCCTTCACGTTAGAACTGATTCGTCTCTGACCCTCCAGTGGGTTTTCAGAGGCTGTGAATTGCATGAGAGATAACAGCCCATCTTTCTCCTACAGAACAACTAGGAGATTTGAACCTATTGTTTCTAATCCCCAGTACTTGCTGATAAAACTACTGTGGGGCAAATATATCTAGGAGATGTGAAATATCAAGTATTTTGAGGTAGGTAAAATACCTAAATAGAAAAACATTTATTATTCATACCAATCATAAGCAAATTTGTTTTGTAGAAAGCATTTTTTAAATTAATAAAAATGTGGATGAATAATAGTGTGAAGCACAATAAGAACTTTGTAAGCAAATCAATATAAAAGAAAAAAATTAAAAATACAAATTTTACTATAAAAGTGACTATTTACTTAAAATTAAAGGAATGAATAGCATTCTAAATGTTGAGCTCAAATGTAACAGGTATCACAAAAATTAATAAATTATTTTCCTCTTGGTAAATTTAAGTTCATTAAAATTGTATTATCTTGAGGATCTCTTCACTGTTATGTCTTTAGGTATTGTTAGATGTCGCCAAGTCAGCTATGACTCACAATAACACTTTGTATGACAGAGTGAAACCCTGACAGATCCTGTACAAACCACACAACCTGTGCTGTGCATAAACTCATTGTTGCAGGCTCTGTGTCATTCATCTCTTTGAAAGTCTTCTCTTTTTCAGATGCCCCACTTTTGAAGCATGCTATCTTTATCCAGAGACTGACCTCTCCAGACAACATGCCCAAAGTGTGTGAAATCCATTCTTCCTTCTCAGGAGTACCCTGGTTGCACTTCTTCCAAGAGATGTCTTTGTTCTTTATGTAGCCTGTTGTGTATTTAATGTTCTTCACAAACATGACAATTCAAAGGCATTAATTTTTCCTTATTCACTGTCAAACACTTTCATTTATATACAAAACAATGGAAAATGCCATGGCTTGGGTCAGGAGTACTTCAGTCTTTATAGTGACATCTTTGCTCTTTAGCACTTTGTAGAGTCCTTTGCAGAAGATTTATCCCATGTAATATTTCATAAAACAATGTATGAACAAGAGCCTGTGGTAATGAAGGAAGAAGTTCAAGCTGCTCTGAAAGAATTGACAAAAAACAAGGCTCTAGGAATTGACGGCACACCAATTGACATTTTTCAACAAATAGATGCTGCCCTGGATGTGCTCACTAAGTAGTGCCAAGAAATCTGGAGCACAGCCATCTGGCCAACTGACTGGAAGA
>NW_006399829.1:11452437-11457684 GCF_000299155.1 Elephantulus edwardii
ACATTTGTATGAATGAATAATATCAAGGGAAACTTCACCCCATTCAGCCCTACCCTGCCCCACCCTATATCTTAGTTTTGTGAAAGAAATTTCAGGATTTGCACTCAACTGTGTTCCCACAGTAAAGAATGAAGTCTTAATTGACTGAAATTGGGTTTACAACCAATTGGGCTAACTTATTTTAAAATGAAAAGATGCATTTCTTAGGCACTCAGATTTGCAGCATGAAACTTGAATATACTATGGTGAAGTTTTTCGATGACTAGAAAGAAGTATAGGCCCAGATTCTTATCTTGGGAAAACATCAGGAAGGAAGAACCATTAATATACTTGTCACACAGCCAATATGTTTGAATGTGCAACAAAATAGATGCCTTGGGAAAGAAAGTAAACTTCCCTCAGGGTGAAAAGACAGTGCTAGTATGAACTAATGAGACTTTTAGGTTGTTGTTAAATGCCGTCGAGTTGCAGGTGACTCATAGCACCCCTATGAAGGAGAGTCCTCAAGGCTTGTGTGTCTTTCATCCTCTCTCCAGATTCATAGGATTTCCGGAGGCAAGCTATTATGGAAGTGGATGCCACTCCTGCTTCCAAGCTTGTTTTAATCAGGGAGCTCCACCCCACACTGTCCGCATTGGGTAACCAACCATTAATGCATTTGACATCTCAGTGTCACAGTGTTCAACCTCACAGCAAGCACAAGGTACCATCGTACGGCAAGTGGACACACCAGGGCTCGAGGAATGTTTGAACAAAAACAATGAAAGATGGCCCTCGGGCCCTTCAGTATCTTACCATCCTGGCACGCCCAAGTGCTGGCAAACACTAAGCCCCAGACCGCCAGTTCTTCTAGGAAGTCAGCTCTGCCAACCCCCACATGAGGCTAAAAGAACACCACAAGTGCCCGGAGCCCTCATACCTGCCACTCCTCAAGAAGCCAGAGGCCGCATTCAGCTGACACTAAGTCTCCCAAGACCCTAGGCATAGCATGACCTTTCAGTATCTTACCATCCCAGCACACCCAAATGCTGACAGACTCTGGGCCCCAGACCCCCAGTTCATCTGGCAAGTCTGCTCTGCCAACTCCCACGTGGAGCAAAAAGAACACCACAAGTGTTCATATCTCATATGCCGTTGAGTCACCTGCGACTCATAGCAACCCTATGTACAACAGCTCTGAAAGCTGCTCTATCCTGAGTCAACCTTATTGTCTATGACACATCTACCTCCATAACTCCAATCACTGAATCAACCCATCTCATCAAGGGTCTTCCTCTCTTGTGCTTCCACCCTCCCAAGCATGACACCCCTCTCCAAGGACTGGTCCCACCTTGTAGCATGTCCAAAATATGTTAGACAAAAGTTCAGAATCCTTGCCTCCAAGGAGCAGTTTGGTTTTATCCTCTCTAGGATGAGCCTGTTTGTTCTCCTAGCAATCCATAGTATATTTAATACTCTTCTCCAACAACACAGCTCAAAGGCATCAATTCTCCTTCTATCATCCCTAGTTATTGTAACTATTGAACAATTACATTAATATCACATGCAAGCAAAATACTGCTGAAGATCATTCAAAAATGGCTAGAAAAGTACATAGATAGGGAACTTTCAGAAGTTCAAGCAGGATTTAGAAGCCGTGGCACCAGGGATATCATTGCTGATGTCAGATGGATCCTGGCCAAAAGTAAAGAGTACCAGAAGAATGTCTATTTGTGCTTTATTGACTATGCAAAGGCATGTGACTGTGTGGAGCATAACAAGTTGTGGCTGACATTGGGAGGAATGGGAGTCCCAGAGCACTTAACTGTGCTCATAAGAAACCTATACCTAGACCAAGAAGCTGTTGTGCAAACAGACCAGGGGAACACTGCATAGTTTAAAACTGAGAAGGGGATTGTATTTTCTCCCCATACCTATTCAGTCTGCATGCTGAGCAAATTATCTGATAAGTTGGTCTGTATGAGGATGAGTGTAGCATCAGGATTGGAGGGAGAGACTCATTAATAACCTGCATTATGCTGATGACTCAATCTTGCTTGCTGAAAGTGACGAGGACTTGAAGCACTTGTTGCAGAAAATCAGCCTTCAGCGTGGACTGTGTCTCAATATCCAGAAAACAAAGATTCTTACCACTGGACTAATAGGCAACATCATGATGAATGGAGAAAAGATTTAAACTGTCAACAGCTTCATCTTGTTTGGATCTATAATTAACACCCTTTGTAACAGCAGTTAGGAAATAAGGAGATGCATTGCACTTGGAAAATCTGCACTTAGGGATCTTTCCAAATTATTGAGGAGTAATGATGTCAGTTTGAGGACTAAGGCACATCTGATTCAGTCCATGATCTTTCCAATAGTTTGCTATGCATCTGGACAATGGATAAGGATGACAGGAAAAGGATTGATGCCTTTGAGCTGTGCTGTTGGAGAAGAACACTGAATATCCCATGAATGGCCAACAGAACAAACAGATATGTCTTAGAGAGGGTGCAACTAGAGTGTTCTTGGGAGGCAGGAATGATGAGGCTTCACATCACATATTTTGGGTCTGTTGCTTGGAGGAACTATTCCTTGCAAAGGGATGTGATGCTTGGAAGGGTGGAGGGTCAGCAAAGGAGAGGAAGACCCTAAAACAAGTGGATTGACATGATGACTGCTGCAATGGACTCTTGTATGTCAGGAAGTGTGAGGATGGTGCAGGATAGGACAGAGCTCATGTCTTATGTTCATAGAGTCGCTATGAGCCGTACTTGACTCAGTGGCACTTAACAGCAACAACAATGCTACAGAACTAACCAATTGGAATCTATTTTTATGAAAGTCATCTCAAATCCTTTCTGGGGAGAACAAATGATATTTAGAGTTATATTTGTTTGTGTTTGACTATTTCTTTGCTAGGGAGCTTTACTGGCCTAATGGATAAGGAGGTATGCTGCTAACCAAAGGCACATACTTTGATTCCATCAGATGCTCTGCAATAGAAAGATGAACAATCTCCTCTTGCTCAATTTACACCCTCTGAAAACCCACTGGTGGTCAGCTGTGAGTTGGTTCTAATTCAGTGGCAATGAGCTGAGTGTTTTCTTTTCCTTACTACTTATAAAGGATGATCATGGAAACTTACAGTAAATACACACGTAAATACAGTAAATTCACACACGTGCTACAGATTCACTTACTACCATCCAGTTGGAACTGACTCATAGCTAACCCTTCCGTGGATTTTCAGAGGCTGTAAATCTCATGGAAGGAGACTACCTCTCTTTCTCCCTCAGAGAAGCTGGTGGGTTCGAACCACCTGCCTTTGAGTTGGCAATCCGATTTCAGATGATTGTGGTTGTGTGCCATCAAGTTTGAACTGACCCAAAGCTGACCCTCAGAGTGGGCTTTCAGAGGCAGTAGATTGTGCAAGGGGAGAGTGTCCATCCTTCTCCCAGGAACAGCTGGCAGATTTAGGATTGCATGTGCCTTTCGGATTGCAGTGCAGGTTTTTACCACTGGGCCACCAGAGCGTAGTCAAGATTAATTAATTTGAAAAGGAGCACAGAAACACACAGAGAAAGGCAGAAATTACTATTTACGGTTTGGAAGATGAGTATGTGATGGTAGTATGGATGTGTAAGGTGGAGCTGAGCCTTTCTGGAATTACTCTGTTTGTTTGTTTGTTTTTGCTTCTATCAAAGCATAGTTATTATAAAGTTTCCCTATTGCAAAATTGAGGTGGGATGGAATTTCTCATGGGAGGCAGACTGGATTCGCTTGGATTGATTCAAATTCAATGTACTCACTAAATCCAAAACTTTGCAGGGTTAGGCTCATGCAAAATCCCCAGGGACTCACATTCTAATACAATGCAACAGATTTGTGTAGAACTCACATACGCCACCATGACTATGCAGTACAAAATAGGGGCATGGAATACAGATTTTGATAGAGGGTGCGACTCAGAAAATTTCTGATTTTCCTTCATCATTTACTTATTTCCTTTACTGATTATTGCCTTTGAAATGTTTTGACATTTTGGTCTTCACTGGGATATGCTATGAGATATGTTAGCCCCCAGGCAACCCAAGCAGATGATGACTGTTTTCTGAACTTTCTATCTCTGGAGACTCCACTTCTGGAACCTGCACTACAGAGGTACAGATGTCAACTTTGCTGTCAGCAAGCTGAGGAACTGCCTGAGGTCTGGGGTCCCACCTCCTTAGATACACCAACGTCTGAATTCTCACAGAGGGGAAGAACTAACACTGTTGTTCTGTTAGGTGCAGGAGTGGCATCTATTTCCTAAACAATATGCCTCCAGAAACTCTATGAACTTTGATAAATGTTGATAGTTGGAGAGGGGCTTTAGGCCTTTTGTTCATAGGGTTACTATGAGTTGTGCTCGACTCAAAGGCATCAACACTGAGTTGACTATTCAAAGGCATTGAGTCTTATCTTGTTCATCTAATTCATTATCCCACTTGCATTTGTCCATAGCATAGTGTCCGTCTAGGTGTGATCTACAGACCACTCTCTTCAGAACCACCTGGAGGAGTTTGTTTAAAATGTAGCTTAGTGAGTCCTGTGCTGACTTCATTTGGAATACAACTGTGTACAGAGCAGAACCACCACTCATTATGCCAACTGCGAAAAAAGACACTCTAACCAGTATCTCTATTGGTCACGTGAGGGCTCATCTTGGTGTTGTTAAAGCCAATGCATTCCACACCAGCCTTCAATGTATTCCCCACCGCCCACCCCCATTTCTGAAGAAGGCTACCATAATTCAACCTTGTAAAGAGTGTGTTTTATTTGGTTTTTTTTTAAATTCAGTATGTTTATTTTTCATTTCAATGAACATCTACAGAGATTTTGGAATTCCACCCATTCATTGTTGCACCCTTCTCCTCGCACACCCCCCCCCTTTGCTCCTCTCCTTGAAAAGCAAAAGAGAAAGTCCCTCATTGGTACCAATTCCCCCGCACCTCCCCAAACCCTACCCCCTACCCCCAAATATAATCCACTCTGCAACCCTCATTGCGTACTCCTACGGTAAAAATAATGCCCCAAAATATAATACTTTTAGACTATTCTCTCCCCCATAGATTTCAATGCCGTAAACATATATCATCCAGTTTTTCTCAGTCTTACCCCGACCCCAATGCTAGCCTCATTCTACAACAGTGGCACCATATAGCATTTGTCCCTTTGTGACTGAGATACCTCACTCAGCATAATGTCCTCCAGGGTCACCCATTT
>NW_006399829.1:11460804-11488479 GCF_000299155.1 Elephantulus edwardii
TTGTCTGACATACTTTGGGAATGTTGCAAGGAGGGACTGGTCCTTGGAGAGGGACATCATGTTTGGGAGAGTGGAGGGATGGCGCAGGAGAGGAAGACCCTCAATGAGATGGATAGATTCTGTGAGTGGAGTGGTAAGAATGAGTGTGTTTGAGACGGTGAGGTTGGCACAGGATAGAACGGCATGTAGTCCTCTTGTACATAGAGTCATTATGAGTTGCGACTCGATGGTACATAACAACAACAACAACAACAATAACAATATTACCCAAGAAGACACAAGTAATGACAATGTTAACTAAGTTATTACTTACTTTTGTGATGAGCCGGCTTCTATCTTAAATACTGGACATGTTTTCCCCAACTTTTAAACCTCACATCATCCTTGTGAAATAGATACTGATTATCTCTGCTTTATAGATGAGAAGATTAGTGTGTGGGTAATAAATAAATGAACTGGAGAAAAACCAACAGATATTAAGAGTTGTCCCCAGGATGCAAACTCAAGTAGAATGAAAAACGAGTTGTCTTGAACTCAATGTCCATATTCTCATCCATTTAGTTCTGGGAGCTTTGAATGATTTGAAGCAGGGAGATGCTTCATTGGAAAGGACTTTGGTGGGTTCCATCAAGCAACTTGCTGGGCAGACAGAGGGAATGGGAAATGCTAATTGAGGGAGGACCTTGGAGGGAGTTTTCCAGGCATGCAGGACAATGGACAACAGTTGGTGGCAGCTTTCCTTCTGATAAACTAAAATGTTGAGTAAAAGACTTTATAGGAGGTTGCTTTTTATGGTATCACATATAACTGATGTGCAACTAACAACGGGGCCAAGAAACTAAGTGGGGATCCATGTGGCTGGGTGGTGAGGAAGGATCAAATCCAGGTTTGGCTCACTTTACCATTTTGCTGAGAGAGAGGCCTGGAGTTAGTAAAATATTCCCATAGGAGACTTGTGAGTACATTTGTGGGAAGCCACCATTGAACTACCTCATAAATAGTTTTGATTTCATGAAGCTTAATATTTTTCCAAGCACTGACCTGCCTACATTTTTACACCCAAGTGCCTTGTAGAGGAAATCTGATCCACACAGCCTGGAGTGCTTTTTACTCTAGCCATTTAAAATGATACTTCACAAGAATTTTTCTTTTTAATTCCAAGATTTCTTCCTGTCTTTTATATATATTTATATTCTTTTCTCCACTTCTACTGCATCAAGTCCACTTGGAAAATTGTTAAACTCAATTTATTTGTACATTTCACCTTCTGGTTTGTGAAGGACTTCATACATCAGGTTTTGTTGTTGTTAGATACCCTTGAAAAACGTCTGATGAAAAGGGAATTTTTTTTATAGAGCTGGAGCTGCTCACATCATGTTTTAAGCCTAGACACCCCCAACCCATTGTCCCCCCAAAATAAAGTTTTCCAGTTTATTTCTGTCTTTTCAGCAAGCATTTATGCCAGGCTTTGTGTTTATCAGGTTTAGAGTCCAGCTGAATCACAGTCCAACAGAGCATGTCAAAGCTGAGTCATCACTTGCCATGCTTGTCCAAGGTGATGAGTGAGTGTATTGGACAGAAGGGCACAAGTGATGGGACACATTGGTCTCTACGAGGGCAAAAGATCCATTTAAGTGACATAACTCTATTAAGTTCACATTACTATCGAGTTTGCACCAACTCTAGAAGTTTTCTGAGGCCATAAATCACATGAGAGGAGATTGCCCATTTTTCTCCCAAGGAATTGCTGGTGGATTAGAACTGTGTGCCTTCATCTTGACAGTGCATCTCCTTAAGATTGTTGTTGTTGAGTGCCATTGAGTTGAGCACGACTCATAGTGACTCTATGAACAAAAGACCTGAAGACTTTCTATACCTATCGTTGTTTCTTAGAGTTCATAGAGTTTCCAGATGTTGTTTAGGAAGTGGAGGAACTCCTGCTTCCAAACATGTCTTAAACTGGGAGCTTCACTAAACACTGTCCACCATGGGTAACCATTATGGCATTTGACAACCCAATGGCACAAGGTTGAGCATCACAGCAACCCCAGGTTACCTCAGTACAGCAAATTGACAGAAGAGTGCTATACCGCTTAGAAGAATGTTCCTCCAAAATATAATAACAACAAACTTTTAAATACAGACCTCTCCATGAGGTCTTGTTGACTCTAAAGAAGAGGCTTAAATTAAAAAAGCCAACCAATATAGTATGTTGTTATTATTATTATGTGCCATTGAGTTGCCTGCGACCTATAGCGACCCTATGTACAGTAGCTCTGACCTCTGACCTGTCCTGAGCCAGTCTCACTAATTCTGACACACCAACCTTCCATTGCCCTGGATACCATTTCATCTGAGGTCTTTCTTTCCTGTGCTGTCTCTCCACTACCAGAATTAATTCCAATTCAGGGTAATCCCATGCTTTCCAGAGTAGAACAAGATATTTTGGGAAGAGACCACCAGGCTTTTCCTCCAAGGTGCTTCTGGGGAGACTCAAAGCTCCAAGAATTTGTCAGCAGTTTACCTGTTTACATGTAGCAGTGAAGAATCACTGCAGCAATAATGCTGTCATCGTTGAGTGTTGACAAGTCAGTACAAATCATAGTGACCGTATGAACAACAGATCTGAGCCCTGTCCTATCCTGAGCCATCCTCACACTACCCGACACACTAGAGCCCATTGCTGCAGTCACTGTGTCAGCCCACCTGGTCGAGGGTCTTCCCTTCTTTAGCCATTCCTCCACCTTTCTGAGAATGATATAATGTTCTCTTCCAAGGAATAGCCTCTCCTAGGAAAATGCCCAAAGTACATGAGACGAAGCTTCACCATCCTTGCCTCCAAGGAGCGCTCTGGTTGCACCTTCTCCAAGACATAGCTGTTCATTCTTTTGACATTTTGTGGATATTCAATACTTCCCTCCAACACCACAACTCAAAGCTATCAGTTCTTCTCCTGTCATTCTTAGTCATTTTCTGGCTCTCAAAATATCCAGCAGCAATCATGTGCACTACCATTTATTTGCGTTTACAATGTGCAAGTCGTTTACTTATTAATTATTGTGGGAGAGGTAGTGGCTTAGTTGTAAGGAATTGTGCTGATAACCCAAAGAGACTTGATTCAGATTCATGGGGAAAACATATGCACACTCCTTCCATGCGATTTACTGCCTCTGAGAACTCACCAGAGAGTCGACTATGAGTCAGGTCTGACAGTGCAAAACAAAACAACAACAACAACATACAAACAAGTAGGGAGCTTCTTTGGCCTGGTAGATAAGGATTTGTTGCATTGCCAACCGAAAGCCAGATGGTCTAAACTCACCAACAACTCTGAGGGAGGAAGATGGGCTATTTTTCTCCCACGTGATTTATAGCTTCTGAAAACCCACTGAAGGTCAGCCCTGAGTCAGTTCTGATCCGCTGGTACCCAACAACAACAACAACATGTGCAAGCATATTACACCACTCCCTTTCAAAAAAGGGAGCCGTGGTGGCATAGAGACTAACACAGCCTTAAAACCCTTTGAAACAAGTAATATTATTACTATTAGCTCACTTGTGAAATGGGGGCGCTGAGGAGCACAGATTAAATTTAGGTTCTCTGATTTTCCTCACAAACAACACAACCTAACAAGGTTAGGAATACCGCATCATTAGCTGTGATTGAAATAGTGCTATTACTATTATTCAATTATTGAATGCTATATCCCCTGGAATTAGTCACTGGACTTGAATGTATCTAATATTTTGACTTGTAAAAAGAATGGAAATGTAGCCCAGTTTTCTACAAGGAGGAAAATCCAAGTGTGTGTGTGTGTGTGTGTGTGTGTGTGTGTGTGCGCGCGCGCGTTGGGAATAGGGCGTTGGTGATGTGTAGAAAGTAACTGAACTCTACGAGTCCGTCAGTTGTCACAGAAGCTAAGGGTAGACTGAATTCTGTCATTGGAGAGGGAAGTTTCTAGTCTAGTGTGAGGAAACATACATAAATTGGAAGAGTGGTGGGCACTTACAGATGCTGACAGTGGGCTGCTGTCAGCACCCACTGCTGATGGATCAGGACTCCTCCACACACATGGACCCCGTCCTGCTGGACGGAGGCCATGAATGGCATAGAATGAGGTGGCACCTCTCTCCCTCCAATAATTTCCATGTTGAAACCTACAAGAAAACCAGAAGATTTAACTACAAAGAACCAAGTGGGTTGTTGTACGCCATTCTTCTTATGCTAGTTATTGAATTTTTTAAAAAGAGAAGAAAAACCCTCTAAGCATGGAACAGTAGTTATAATATTACTGATCAATACCTGTATAACACATCATGTTTGGAGGATGAAATCATTGTGGAAATATTTTCCATCTGGAAGGATTTTCTGAAAGACCACTGGAGGATCAGTTGTGAGACTATTCTAATTTGACAGAACACAACAGCAACAATGTAACAATATAATAACTAGACGGCCCTATCATGATCACATTTAGTAGACACAGGAAATACTTACATTCTGGAGTGATAGAAGCAACAGCTATTAGTGAAAACAAGAGAAAAGAGGAAAATCTAGTCATTTTGAAAATTTGGATTTAAGATCAGATTCTGCCTTGACGGTAAAGGAAAGAGGTTCTGAAGGATGAGATTTGATCTTGATGTGTTTTACCGATGTCACTGCAGTTATTATTTCACACTGTGGTTTTATAGGGAGTTTTAGTGTGGGGAGTGTCAAAGTAATGTTTCAGCACACTAAATGACTCATTACTGGAGGTAACCATATTTGATTATAGATGATATAGACAGAGAGATAGAGATATGTATATTATATATATTCATATCCATATACAGTAAAATAATCTAAAAAAAATTCAGACTAGAAGAACCTAATGAAGTCACAGCCATTGTTCAAAAATGGCCATTAGTCAGTCTTAAACAGTACTTACTAGTCTGGTGGCAGGAATTAGTGCCAATCACAGTTCATATTTCTCTGTTTTCTCCTTTGGACAGAGATTTGCTAGGCAGAGGTCTGGAACGTTGCACAGCTCATGGTTACTTTAAAACGTGACTTAGCTATACTGCAAAGTCAATCAGAGAAAGTCATATGCTTTTTAAGCAAACTTAACCTTGTCCTACCACTTCCCCTAAGTTTTAACAAAGTTGGTTAGTTTTTTACTACATTTTTGAGAGATTTCATAATGTTACTAAAAAAGAACATTGGAAAAATATTTTTAATCCAGAGTTTCTCTTTTGTTCCTTTTTAATTGAAAAATGATCATGTGTTTATGTGAGGATTTAATAATAATAATAATGCATTTTAAAAATAAAAGACAAAAAATATTTTAAAAAATCAAAGACTAAAATAATTCTAGAAACAGATAACAGTTCATTTCCAGGCCTTCTAAACTACTTTCTCTTTTACTGCAAAATGTCTTCTCAGGATCCTAGAAGATTCTGTTTGTTTTGATATTGGCCAGCAGTACAAATTGTGAAGTGAGTTGTTGTTATTGTTAGGTGTCATTGAGTTGAGTATGATTCATAGTGATGCTTTGAACACAGATCTGAACACTATTAAACCCTATCCCGTGCTAGCCTCACAGTCTCTGACACAACTCAAGCCCATTGCTACAATTCCCATGTCAACCCATGTCATTCTCTTTCACTGCCCCTCTACCTTGCCAAGCATGATGTCTCTCTCCAACGAATAATATTTCCTACCAACACCTCCAAGAATCATGCCGGCTACCTTCTCAGTAACATACCTATTTGTTCTTTTGGCTGTCCATGGGATATTGAGTACTCTTCTCCAACACCACAGTTCAAAGGCATAGATTCTTCTTTTGTCATCTTTATTCATTGTCCATCTTTCAGATGCATAACAAGTCACTGAAAAGAATGTGACCTGAATCAGGGGCACCTTAATCCTCAAACTGACATCACAACTCATCAATAATTTGGAGAAGTCCCTGATTACAGACTTTCTCAGTAGAGTACATCTTGGTCACCTGATTGCTGGTTCCAAAGGCATTGATTGTGGATCCAAGTAAGATGAAATCATTGACAGTCTGAATCCTTTATCTGACCTCAATTATGAAGTTGCATATTGGTCTAGCAGTGAGGAATTTTTCTTTCTAACATTGAGTTGTAATTCATATTGAAGGTTGTAGTCTTTGATCTTCTGAAGCAAGCGCTTCCAGTCCTCCTCACTTTCAGCAAGCAAAGATTTGCCATCTGCAACATGAAGATTATTGATGAAACTTTCTTCAATCCTGACTCCACATTTTCTTCACTGAGTCCAGCTTCTCAACTAATTTGCTCAGCATACGGATTGAATAGGTATGGAGAGAGGATACAACCCTGAAGCACACCTTTTCTAATTTTAAACCAGGCAGTGTTTCCTGGCTGTTTGCACAACAGTCTCTCTGTCTAGATATAGTTTTCTCATGAGCACTGTCAAGTGTTCTGGACTTGAGTACAAGGAAATACATTAGGCATGAGCTCCCAATCACTTTCCAACAGCACTGACAAAATTTTATATTGAATTAACAGATCTTGCTTTCCCTTTTTGAAAATACATGTTATGTAGTCTATTTTTTGCCTGACAGAAAGAAAACAAAACATTCATAATGAACCAATAAGCAACATCATGATAAATACAGATAAAGATTAGAGTTGTCAAGAGTTTCCTTTTACTTGAATCCATAAGCAACATTCATGGAAGCAGCAGTCAAGGAATCACATGTCAATAGTTTTTCAACCTTTCCTCCATTGATGGACACTTGAGATGTTTGTTTCTCTTTGCTGTTAAGCATGGGTGTGTAATTGTTGGTTCTGAGGTCTTGGGACCATGGTTTGGGAGACATAAAGATTAATCAGTATAACATTGTCTACAAAGATTATGTTCTCTTTCCTACTTTGGTGAGTAGTGACTGGGTCCATAAATGCTTTCTAACAACCATCAAAAGTGCAACAATTAATTTCTCTCTGCCTAGAATAAAGGAGGAGGGCGAGGTGGAGGAGAAAGAAAGAAAGAAAGAAAGAAAGAAAGAAAGAAAGAAAGAAAGAAAGAAAGAAAGAAAGAAAGAAAGAAGGAAGGAAAGAAAGAGAGAAAGAGAGAGAGAGAAAAGAAGGAACGAAAAGCAACGATACATAGAAAATAATTATTCTAAAACACTAATGGAACATATGAACTTCAAATTCCATGACTTTCTAAAGAACTAGAAAATCCCTGGCTGACATTGAGGTTCATTCACGCAAAGGCACCATAGTAGAAAGGCCTGGATAGCAAAAACCATGAAGACAATTTCAGGTTTACTGGTCTCATAGAGTTGGTGGAATCCTTCAGTCTCTGACCCTTGCTCACACTTCGAACCTGGAACAAAACTCAGCCCCATGGTTCAACTTTCAGCCAAGCTGTTGATACATTTATAAGGTGACCAATAACACTTACTCTTTATCCCAACCAAGCGTAAAAGAAAGAGCAACATTTACCCAAAGCCCTACAGGCTGGAAGGGGTAGAGCAGGAGGATTAATGGAAATAAGAAGTACAGAGAGAAGTGACAAAAGTGATTACATTGAGTATTGTAAGCAATAGTATAAAATAAAATTGTTATCATGATTGAAAGACAAACCAACATGTCTGTAAACTTTTACTCAAATCATAACAGCAACAATACAAAGGAAACCAAATGATGTGCTGTATGGCTTAGACTTGCTGCAAAGAATCTGTTTAAAGTGTTTAAAAGTCAAGATGTTACCCACAAAGCTATGGTATTTTAAATAACCTCATGTACAGTATAATTAACAAATAGACCAGACCAATATTCCATCTGAATTTCATGATCATCTTAAGAATACGTTCAAACAATTGAACACCAAAAATAGAAGACCAGATGAGTTGTGGGATGATATCAAGGATATCATCCATGAAGAAAGTAAAAGTCATTACAAAAATGGAGGAGAAAAAAAAATCTAAATAGATGTCAGAAGAGACTAAAGATTGCACTGGAATGTTGAGAAGCCAAATCTAAAGGAAAACATGTTGAAATGAAAAAGCTGAACAGATTATTTCAAAGGACAAATTGGGTGAACAAAGTTATATAATGGAATGTGCAGAGAGCTGGAACTGGGGAATAAGAAGGGAAGAACTTGCTCTGCATTACTCAAGCTCAAAGAACAGAAAAACAAATTTAAGCCTTGTGTTGCAATGTTGAAAGATGCTATGGACAATATATTGAATGACCCAGAAGGCATCAAAAGAAGATGGAGGGAATATACAAAGTCATTGTATGAGAAAGAATTTATTGACACTGAAAAATTTCAGGAAGTACTATATGAACAGGAGCCAATGGTAATAAAAGAGGAAGTGGAAGCTGCTACCAATTGACTTGTTTCAATTAACAGATGCAACATTGGATGCACTCACCAGTCTACACCAAGCGGCTGTCTGGCCAACAGATTGGAAGAGGTCCATATTTGTTCCTATCCCAAAGATGGATGATCCAACTGAATGTGAAAACTATTGAACAATATCATTGATATCACATACAAGCAAAATGCTGCTGAAGATCATTCAAAAATGGCTAGAATAGTGCATAGATAAGGAATTGCCAGAAGTTCAAGTGGAATTTACAAGAGGCAGGGACACAGGGGATATCATTGCTGATGTCAGAGGGATCCTGGCAGAAAGTGAGGGATACTAGATGAATGTCTATTTGTGCTTTATTGACTATGCAAAGATGTTTGACTGTGTGGATCATGACAAGTTGTGGCTGACATTGAGAAGAATGGGAATCCCAGAGAGCTTGATTGTGCTCATGAGAAACCTATACCTGGAGGCTGTTGTATAAATGGAGCAGGATAGCATTGCATGGTGTGGAATTGGAAAGGGAGTGTGTCAGGGTGGTATTCTTTCTCCATACCTGTTCAAGCTATATGTTGAGCAAATTACCAGAGAAGCTGGACTCTATGAAGAGAAATGTGGCATCAGGATTGGAGCGAGGCTCATCAATAACCTGCGTTATACAGATGACACAACCTTACTTGCATAAAGTGAAGAAGACTTGACGCACTTGTTGCCTAAGATCAAGGAATGCAGCCTTCAATATGGATTACGTCTTAATATCAAGAAAACAAAGATTCTTACCACTGGTCTAGTGGGCAGTGTCATGATGGATAGAGTGGAGATTGAAACTGTCAAATGCTTCATCTTGCTTGGATCCACGATTATTACCCTTGGTAGCAATCAGGAAATAAGGAGACACATTGTACTGCAAAAATCTGCACTTAGGGACCTTTCCAAATTACTGAGGAGTAATGATGTCAGTTTGAAGACTAAGGTGTGTCTGATTCAGGCCATGGTCTTTCCAATGACTAGCTATGCATCAATACCTGGACAATGAATAGGGATGACATAAAAAGAATTGATGCCTTTGCGCTGTGGTATTATTGGAGAAGAGCACCTAACATCCATGAATAGCTAAGAGAACAAACAGAAATGTCTTAGGGTGCAGTCAGAGTGCTCTTTGGAGGCAAGAATGATGAGGCTTCGCCTCATATCTTTGGACA
Organism: Elephantulus edwardii; assembly: GCF_000299155.1. Classification (NCBI taxonomy): domain Eukaryota; kingdom Metazoa; phylum Chordata; class Mammalia; order Macroscelidea; family Macroscelididae; genus Elephantulus; species Elephantulus edwardii. The sequence goes on from NW_006399829.1 coordinate 11,470,355, forward strand.
TGTTACTAGGAGGGACTAGTCCTTGGAGATGGACATGATGTTGGGAAGGGTGGAGGGTCAGCGAAGGAGAAGAAGACCCTTAACCAGGTGGATTGACATGGTGACTGCTAAAATGGGCTTTTGTCTGTCAGGAAGTGTGAGGATGGTGCAGGACAGCACTAGCTTCAGATCTTCTGTTCATAGGGTCACTATGAGTCATACTTGACTCTATGGCACCTAACAATAGCAACACATTATAAAAGTGGACAATGAATAAAAAAGAACAAAGAAGAATTCCAGCCTTTGGATTATAGTTATTCTTGAAGAGTACTGAATACACCGTGGCATATTCAGATTTCTGGCAGACATAGAAACAAATTAATCTTGGAGGACATATAGTCAGAGTGCTCCTTAGGCTCGAGAATGGTGAGGCACATGCTATAGATGTGCTATCAGAATGGCCCAGTTCCTGAAGATGCTTGGCAAAGTAGACAGTCACTGAAAAAGCAGAGGACCCTCAGTGAGATGGTCTAGCACAGTGGTGGCAACAATGGGCTCAAACACAACACCAGTTGTGATGCTTTGAGTCAGAGCTTGCTCTTTGGCATCTAACAACAAAAATTGTCTTTCTTTTTCCCATTAAGGAGAATTATGGATGTTTAGTAGATGGTGAAGAGATTGAGATTGTTAACAGCATTAGTTTGCTTGGTTCCACAGTCAACATTCTTGGCACCAGCAAACCAGGACATTAAAAAAACATGTTTCAATGTGAGAGTTTGCTCTTAGAGACCTCTCCAAAGTACTGAGGAGCAATGATGTTAGTGTGGGGACTAAGGTGCACCTGATACAGACCATGGTCTGTGGAATCGCTATGCATCAGAGAGCTGGACAGTGACTAGGGATGATAGGAGAATTGATGCCTTTGATCTGTGGTGCTGGAGAAGCGTATTGAATATGCCATGGACTGCTAGGAGAACAAACAGGTTCATCCTAGAGAGGATGAGCAGACTGCTCCTTGGAGGCAAGGATTCTGAAGCTTCATCTGACATACTTTGGACATGTTGCAAAGGAGGGACCAATCCTTGAAGACAGACGTCATGCTTGGGAGCATGGAGGGACAGTGCAGGAGAGGAAGACCCGCTATGAGATGGTGATATTGATTCAGTGACTGGGGTCATGGGGGTAGGTGTGTTAGAGACAGTGAGATTGGCACAGGACAGAGTAGGGTTCATGGTTGTTATACATGGGGTCGCTATGAGTTGCAGGCAACTCGACGGAACATAACAACAACAGCAACAGCAGCAACAACAGCAACAGCAGCAACAACAGCAACAAGAAGTTGTAAGAAACTCCTATCAAATTGTTGTTTCCCAGGATAACAAAGTTGTTGGTGTTAAGTACCACTGAATTAGAACTGGCCCAAAAAAAAAAATAAAAATAAAAAGAACTGGCCCAAACCTGACCATCCAGCATGTCTTCAGAGCAGTACATTTCTCAGGAGATGATAGCCCATCTTTCTCCCATGGAGCAGCTCGTGGATTTGAATCACATGCTTTTACATTGGTAGTACAACTCCTTCCCACTATGTGCTAGCTCCTACCAAGGATACTAAAGTAGGAATTATTATTCTGCTGGTTTATGTATATGCTGCGTGTTCTTTCCAAAATGCTTTGTATATGTTGGTGTTGCTATGTACGGTTGAGTTGGAACCGAACTGTAGCTGACTCTCCAGTCTGTTTTCAGTGGCAGTAAATTGCCTGGAAGGAGATTGTCCCTCTTTGCCTAATGGAGCAATTGGTAGATTCAAATTGCATACCTCTGGGTCAGCAGTGCAATTCTTTACTACTGTGATACAGAATATTATTTAAGTTAAAACTGGAGAAAAGACACAGAGAAGCTAAGGAACTTGCCCATGGTTACACAGCAAGGTTATACGACCAAAGCATTTATCTGACCCCAAGTAACCTACTTGTATGTTAACAAAAACAATGTCAAGACAGAATTTGGTAGTTTGAAAAACAGTTCTCTTTCACTTTTCACAGATGTGGCAATAGCAAAGCTTCCTGCACAGTAAATAAACAGAATTCACACATCCAGAGCAGCAGTGACTTCCTGCCAGAGAAAGCGCAGAGAGAAGAGGGGCCAGGTGGAGAAAAGCCACACACATAATAAACCAAACTTGTTAGATCCACCCAAATGTCCCTGCGAGTATTCAAATCATCTTTGTCACTGTTGAAGTGCCTTTGAAGGACTCTTCTGTGTTACTCTTCCACACTGTAAAGTGGACAGGATGATGTGACGTGAAATAACACCAAAACCATTGTCAATGAATCACTCCTGACTCATGGGAGCCTCAGGTGCTGCAAAGAACAGCTTTCTTCGCTGTAATCTTTAGGGCAGGGAGCTCTGGGTAGCTCAGTGGTGAGAAGTTGTTCTGCCCACTCAAAGGTAGAGGGTTTGAATCCACAAGCTGCTCCTTGGGAGCAAGATGGGCAATCTCTTCTCATGTAATTTGCAGTCTCTGAAAACCAGTTGGAAGGTCAACCAGTTGGTTCCAACGTAACAGAACAAGAAGAATCTTTAGGGCCACAGTTTTCCAGTCCTTCCTTCTGTGGAGTCCTTAGATAGATTCAGGTCCTGGCCTTCAGGTTAGCAGTGAGAGTAAAACTCCCGTGTCACCCAGGGTTCTACAAGTTCCCAACTGAAGCACAGTGACGCTGGAAAAATAAGGGAGATATGCAGAAGTGATTTGAATTCCAAGGTATATATGCAATGCAAAAAAAGACAAAAGTTCTTTTTTAAAGATAGAGAAGTGGAGGGTCAAGCATGTTTAAAAACGTCTCTTGGAGCTTATTGTTATGTGCCTCAAGGACTAACTATTGCGTTTTACAATTTGCGAAGTGTTTTCAACCGTGTTTCCAGGGAGGCAAGTGTTGTTGATTGTGTTTAATGAATTAAAAAATAATCCTAAAGCTCAAGGGCTTGATTGCTATGACGGAGCTGGCAGGTGGCAGAGCCACTTCTTAAACCCCTATGTTCAGCCTCTGGGCACCATATTCCTTTTAACCTGGCCCCATGCCTGCCCTGCTTTGATAAGTCCCCAGGGGCTCGATGTTTTAAGAGGCAAGCTGGCTGCGCAGATGCGAGAAAGGATTTAGCCATAGACATTGCAATTAGACATGGGTGAGATTTAGTTCAATTGAGAAGACACCTCATAAGTCTTTCTTGTAACTGACCTGGGAAATCCAGAGAACCATGTTGGTTTGTAGTATTGAGTTATTTGGCTCCAGCTGTGGAACGACGTACTGGTTAATAATGTCATTTGTTATTGTATTTAGGATCCTGGATTTGAGAACAGTGGGCTGTGTAACCTGATGAAATGTACGATCTCATGGATTTCTGGGTGTTGGTTTTTGTTCTGTTGAGTCTGCTGTATGGAGGGCGTGTTTGGTTTGGATGACTTATGCGGCAGCTGTGCTCGGCCAGGCAAGCACAGGACTGTGCTCAGCCCAGAGCTGGTTCCACACACTGGGGGCTTCGCACTTTTTCTTTGCCTTCCAGAACTCCCTCATTAACTTCTCTTAAAGATGCTGTTTTTGGAGCACAGAGCTGTGTTTCCCACATCCCTCTTTTTTCTTTTTGACCCTTCTGTGTTCTATATGAATACTTTTATAACAACCACCTGAAGCTCCAAAAGTCATGTACATGGTTCTTCCTCTTGGGATGGACAGATTTCCTTTTCCAGCACTGGAACATGCTTTATCTTTCACCTTGTTTTGTGGAAAAGAGGAAAGTCACTCAAAGCATGATCTGTGGACTAGTGCCAGTATGTGTGTGACCTGCTAATTATTGATTCATTGTCCAGTTCTCAGATGCATAGCAAGCAATTGAGAAGACCATAGCCTGCATCAGGTGCACCTTGGTCTCTAGACTGATGACATTGTTCCTTAGTACTCTGGAGAGTTTCTTAACAGTTCGTTTTCCCTATGCAACCCGCGTTTTGATTTCCTAACTGGTGGACTGCTGGTGCCAAGAGTGTTGATTGTGGATCTGAGCAAGATAAAATCATTAATAACATCAATCTTAGTGGAGTATACACGGGATGGGAGGGGGGGGCTGTGGGGGGATTGTGTACCAGTGAAGGAGTGTTTCTTTTGCTTTTCAAGGAGAAGAGTGAACTGGGGGTGGGGATGGGGTAGGTGGGGAGAAAAGTGCAACAGTGAATGAATGGAAATCCAAAATCTTTGTAAATGTTCATTGACATTAATAACAAAAATAAAAAAATAAAATTAAAAAAACAACAAACATCAATCTTTTCTCCATCTACCATGACACTGCCTATTGGCCTGGTGGTGAGGATCTTTGTTTTCTTAATGTTGAGATGCAATCAATGTTGAAGGCTGCAGTCCTTGGTTTTCTACAGCAAATGCTTTAAGTCCTCCTCATTTTCAGCAAACAAGGTTGTGTCATCTGCATAACATAGACTGTTGAGTTTTTTCCTAATGTTGATGCAACATTCTTCTTCATAAAGTCCAGTATCCTGAATGATTTGTTCAGCAGATATATTGAAAATGTATGGAGAAAGGATACATTCCTGACACATTCCTTTCTTAATTTAGAACCATGCAATATTTGGTTGCTCTGTTTGCACAATAGATGAAGAATCAATGCGTTTGAGCAGTTTTACTGGAGTATTGAAAATAATAGGAACTGCCATAAGAACTAACAGGTCTGTACTGGAGAAATTGAAAGCACTTTGCTCTTTGGAAGCAGAATAATTGAAGCTTTGTCTCACCTACTTTGAGCAAATTGCCTGGAAGGACCAGTCCCTGGAGAAGGACATCATATATGGAAGGGTAGAAGGTCAGAGCAGACGAGCTGTAATTGACTTGATGATACATATCAACAATCATCCATCAGCCAAGATGGGGGCAGAAAAAGCAACTAAGTTCAAAAATTGTTAAACTAATTTGGTATTGTTATTGTTATGTGCTCTTGAGTCACCTGCGATTCATAGTGACCCTACGCACAATAGCTCTGAATCCTATCCTATCCTGAACCAGTCTCATTGTCTTCAACATGCCTACCCCCATTACTCCAGTTGCTGTGTCAATCCATCTCCTCCAGAGTCTTCCCATCTTGCATCATTTCTCCTTTCAAATATGGTGTCCTTCTCCAAGGATTGGTCCCTCCTAGAAAGATGCCCATTGCTACCTAGTATCCCACCCACCATCTAAGATAATGTGAATGTTCCTCAATGTCCATGGTAACAGCATTCAAGAAATCATATCCCAGTCACAAAAGGACAAATATTACATGATGCCACTGTTGTAGAATGGGACTAACCTCGGAGTTGGGGTGAGATGAAGTAAGATGGGTTCAATAATGTATATTGCACTGAAACAGAGGAGGGAGAAAACTGTTTAAAAGAGATATGTGACTAGGTATTTCTGTCATCACAGGAGTCTAGAGCGATAGCTACATGGTGGAGGGGACCTGGGGGAGGGTTTGTAAAACAATGAAAGAATCTTTTCTTTTACTTTTCCATAATTTTTGACTCATGTACTTATAACTTGTTAGTTAAATTTGTGTCTTCTAGGTTGCAACCCCCCACGATACATCTTCAAGGATATGAGCATGTACGGCTAAGTACAATTAATAACAGTGCATCTAAACTCCAAAATCAATCTCCATAATAGTCTATGTGTTTCCTACTGCCACAGGGGCCCTTTAGAGTAGTGAGAGAAGATCTTCACCCTGAAACCCACAGCGTCCCTTTTCAGCAGGAAGTAGCTAAGAGAATACGCCATCCCCTTTTCCTTATGAATCAGGGTGAAGTCTCTCTCAGGGAGGAGTGATAGGGAATGGCAAAGGACACACTGATAAAGGAGATTAATCAGAACTGACTTTGACAAGCACTGTGGCAATTGGACAATTAAAACAGACATTCGGATGACGGGGGAAGAAGAACAAACTGGGGAGGAGGGTAGAGAGAATGGTGCAGCAATGAAGGAATGAAAACCCAAAATCCCTGTAAATGTTCACTAAAACTAATAAATTTTATTAATAATAATAATAAAAAGGTGTGTTGTACTGGGGAAATCTGTTGTCAAGGACCTCTTTAATGTGCTAAAGAGCAAGGATGTCAGTTTGAAGACTAAAGTGCACCTGACTCAAGTCATGGTGTTTTCAATTACTTCCTATGTAACCGAAAGTTAGTGAATAAAAAAGGCTGGAGAAGGATTGATGCCTTTGAATTACAGTGAATAGATGTCTTTGAATATACCATGGACTGCTAAAAGAACAAATAAAACTGACATCACTTGGAGAAAGTGATGGTGAAATTTGGAGCATGTTGTCAGGAGAGACCAGTCATTGAGTGAAAAAAAAAATCACATTGGGAAAACAGAGGGTCAAAGAAAGCACAAGACTCTCAACAAGGTGGATTGGCATAGTGACTACACTAGGCTTGAGCAAGGTAGAGATCCCAGAGCTGGCACAGGATAAGATTAGGGTTTTGATTAGTTTTCTTTCACAAGTTAACTTGATGGCACCTAACAATAACATGATGGGACAAGCAATGCCTCTGATATTTCAAATAACAGCAAGATCCTCCATGGTGGGAAGGCTTCAGTGGAACGTCCAGATTAAGAAAGGTAGAAAGAAAGACCCCATATCAGAACAATCAACTGTTCAAGGCCAATAGGGCAACATTTGCCCAAAGCCAAAGATGAGAAGACCAGGAGGGACAGGAAAATTGACAAATGGATGGGCAGCCCAGGAGAAAATAATAAGGAGAGTGCTGGCACAATTTGAGGATTGCCACTAAGGTCATAGAACTGGTTGTGTAAGAACTATTGATTGGGAAAACTAGGTTGCCATAAAAACTTGCAACTAAATAAAGCACAGCTAAATATTTTACAAGATGGTCTTGCAATCTTCTTCGGAAAATTAACCAGATGAAAACCCTGTGATCACTACAGATTGAATGTACCATGGATGGCCAAAAGAGTAAACAAATCTGTCTCGAAGGACGCACAGCCAGTGGTCTCTTAGAGGCGAGAATGGTGAAACTTCATCTCACTTTGGGCATGTTGTCAGGAGCAACCAGTGCTTGGAGTCGCATCTTGCTTGGAAAGGCAGAAGGTCAGCAAAAGAGAGGAAGACTCAACGGGATGGATTGACACAGTGATTAGCACAGCGGACTTGAGCATGACAGAGACCATGAGGATAGAACTTGGTGCATGTTCGTTGTTCATAGGGTCATTATGAGTAGGAGTTGAGTTGAAGGCATCTAACAACAACTTGGGAGGTACAACTGCAAAGCAAATTTGTTTAAAACCCTTGCCATTTACATCACCTTCCAGACTTCTTTGAAAAAAGGTCATAGCAGTAAGGTCTCCACAGTTCCACAGCTTCCCACTCCCACCCCCATGCCTGTCTGGGCCGGTGAAACTCAGGATTTGCCAGCCTTGCTCTCAGCCCCTCCTTATTGCTACCTTCCCAGTCCTTGACCACTTTAAAATAAAAGTTAGGTAATTTGATAAAAATACCTGTTAACAATTAGATCTGATAAGCTATAGTAGCTTTGGAATTACAGACTACAGTAGTTTTGGAAATTGAGGGTGGATGTTGTATGATGATATTATGTCAGGCTGCCTCAAGAACATACACATCTTATCTCATATGCAGTCATCCCTCTATAAGGTTGCTTTAAAGTGGTTGAGTTTAAGAGCAATGCTGCTGTTGTGACATGTTTAATTGGAACTGGCTCGTAGCTAACCCTCCAGTGGATTGTCAGAGGTTTCAAACCTCATGAGAAGAGAATGCCCTCTTTTTCCCATGGAGCAGCTGGTGGATTTGAACTTCATTCTTTTAAGTTGTCAGTGCAGCTCCTTAACCACTAGGCCACCAGAGCTCCCTTCAGAGCAATGTTGAGTCAGAACCAATCCATCGCTGGCCCTCCAGTGGGTTTCCGAGGTAGTAAATCTCACAGGAGATTGCCCATTTCCCCCCCTATGAGTAGCTGGTGGATTCAAACTATTTACCTCTGCACTGGCAGTGCAATTCCTTACCACTAAGCCACCAGAACTCCCTTTAAGAGCAATATTGTTCTTGTTAATGAATGTGCTGCCAAGTCAACTACAATTCACAGTAGCCCTATGAACAATGGCCTTGAACCCTGCCTTATCTTGAGCTGTTTATCTCACTGCTTCTGACATATCTGCCCCCATCACCACAATCTTTATGTCAAACAATCTCCTCTGGGGTGTTCCTCTCCTGCTCTGACTCACCACACTTTCAAGCACAATGTCCTTCTTCAAGGAATGGTCCCTCTTTGCAACATGCCCAAATTATGTGAGAGAGAGTTTCAAAAATCCTTGTTTCCAAGAAGCAACTTGGTTTCATGCTCTCTGGGACAGACCTGTTTTTTTCTCTTGGCAGTCCATGGTATGTTCAAGAGTCTTCTCCAGCACCACACTCAAAGACATTGATTCTTTTTCTGTCATTTTTAGTCACTGTTCAGCTCTCACTCAAATACATAGCAAGCAATTGCGAAGATCATGACTGGATCAGGCACACCTTAGTCCCTAGACTGACATAATTGCTCTTTAGCAGTCTGGAGAAGTCCCTGACAGCAGACTTTTTAAAAGCTACTCCTCTTTGGATTTCCTGATGGCTGCTGCCAATAGCGTTGATTATAGAATCAAGCAAGCGGAAATTATTAACAACCTCAATCTTTTCTCCATCTAGTATGATGCTGTCATTTGGCCCAGAAGTGAGAACCCTGATTTTTCTTGATGTTGAGATACAATCCATACTGAAGGGCTGAATTCATTCCATACCGAATGCAGACCTCACCCAGCAAACATGGGGATCAAGGAGAGGAGAACGGAAATGTCCAAGAAGGAAAGGATCTCTCAAGGGGGGAGTCCAACACTGAATTTATCTGTCAGTTTTTGTATTGAAGAAGTGTCTTTGCATGTTAAAGTGTCACCATGCTGATGCTCTTAATTGCTTAGATAGGTTTATGTCTGTTTATCATCTATCCTTTTTGGTAAAATGCTTTTCTGTCAGATATTGTTCTAAAGCTGAGCTTCCAAATTAAGACAGATAAGGAAGAAGGATTGGCCATCCACTTGCAAAATAGCAGGACTTTAAAAACCCTGTGAACAGTAGAGCACACTTAAACTAGTAGATACTGTACTGAAGGCTGAGCTCTCATATTGGGAAACAAAATGAGGAGAAACAGTTGTAAACAGCTACTAAAAATTGGAATGTGGAATGTATGAAGTATGAATGTAGTTAAGAGCAATATTGTTGTTGTTGTTTTATGTCACTGAGTTGTCTGTGACCCATAGTGACCCTATATACAAAAGATCTGAAGCCTGCCCTGTTCTGAGCTCGCTAATTCCTCCTACAGACCAATTCCCTTTGCCCCAATTACTGTATCAGTCCATCTCATCCGGGGTCTTGCTCTCCTGTGCTGTCCCTCCACCCTTCTGAGCATGATGTCCTTCTCCAAGGACCAGTCACTCCTCCCCATGTGCTCAAAGTATGTGAGACAGAGCTTCAAAATCGTAGCCTCCGAGGAGAGATTTGGTTTCAATCTCTCCACGACAGACCAATTTGTACGTAAAATTAAGAGCAATAGCAAAGCAAAATAAGAATTATGAGTTAGAGGCTTGACTTAACCTCACTGTAGAGAATCTGGTTAGCAGAGTTGAGGAACTCAGAATATTGTTTGCCTAAGTAACTTAAATACTTCATCTCCACCACATCCTCTGACGTTTTAATATCCAGCAACTTTATCTGCCAGACTACTCAGCTAATTAGAGTTATAATTTGATCTTCCTCCTCCTTTGAGCCAGTGAAGTACAGATAAAGCAGAAATGTACTGCTTCTAGAGTGATTGTAGAGGGCCAAATTGTGTTAAAGTGGTAGAATCCTGTCCTTTGAGTCCAGGAAATGCAGGTTTAATTCCTGGCCAATGTCCCTTATACATAGTCATCACCAGTCTGTAAGTGTAGGCTTGTGTGTTCTGATTTGTAATGGGCTTTAACAGAGCTTGAGTCTAGGCTAAGTCAAACTAGGGAGAAAGGTGTGGCAATCTATTTCCCCAAAATCAGTCAATACAAACCCTAAGGACTCTTTCTATAAGTACTCTATGACATAAAGTTGCTACAAATGACTGACTCGGGCAGAAACAACAAAGAAAAAGAGGCCAAATACAGTCTAAGTCTTGGTAGAACAGTGGAGGCTATGAGGTCAGAATGGCTGAAAATTTGATCAACATTCTTCTATTTCATCTTTCAATTAGAACATTCAAGAAAAAACAAGCCAAACCAACAATCTTCCTTAATTTAATATGAAGATGTTTCTTAATCTACCATTATTAACTTCAACACACCTCTAGAAACTCTATGAACTTTGAGAAATGACGATAGTTATTGAAAGGCTTAAGTCTTTTGTTCATAGGGTCGCTATTAGTCACACTTGACTAAATAGCAATCAACAACAGTTAACTTAGATAATACTGCAACACTTTAATCTCCTCCTCAATTTCCCTCTTTAAGTTAACCATGCAAAACTGCAATGGAACAGCGTGATCTTGTGTACTGGGCAGGAAGAATAACCACAGAAAAGCACTTTCAGAATTTGGCAAAAGGGAGTTTCCCAGTCCTGCTAAAGCTGACTGCCTGGTCCTTATCGCCACGTATTCCCCCAGACCTCGAGCTGCCCCACTGTGATGCTTCGTTTCTTTTCCTCTTCAGGGTGGCCTTCATGTTTCATTGTGTTATGAGAGGAGTACAGGGAGCCCCACATGGGGCCGTCTGTGACGTTGTTGGACAGGAGACAAATCGCTCACACTGAAATATTTGTCCTGTGAGATTTACGCATGTGAAATCTTCTCAGCAGTGATGATTACTGGAGTTGGTCTGAAGCCCTGACCCTTCTCTGAAGTGTTAGGCTTTTAGAGAAACTAGCTTTCCAGAAAAGACTATTTGAGAAAGGTGGGGCCAATATTTGGCACGTTAATGAAAAGCATCATCAAAGGAAGGATCAGCGGACAAAGACCAGGAGAAAGGGAGGCAGAAAGCAAAGGGAAAGGAAAAAAGAAACATCTTAGGAGCTAGAAGGAAATGTTCTATTGAGATTTCTGTTGCTATTGTTAGTTGCCGTGAGATTGGTCCCTGACCCATGACAACTCCATGCATAACTGAACAAAATATTACCTGGTCCTGTGCCATCCGCATGATCTGTTGTGGATCAGATTGTTGTGATCAATAAACCTTTTCATTGTCTGATTCGGGAAATAGATTGTTAACCCTTTCTTCTTAGTCTGTCTTAATCTGAGTCTGGTTTAGCACCGAAGCACCTCTAAAATCTCTTCACTATGTAACAACACACAAGTGACAAAAGTTGTGCTTGAGGTGCATTGGCTAGGAATCAAATCTCAGTCTCTTAGATGAAAGGAGAGAATTCTACCACTGAGCCAACAATTCTTTTCAGTTAAGGATAAACCCAAACAAACAGGAGCAAAGTGTCCCATGGTTCTACAGTGGAGTAGCTGGTAAACTTGAACCATCAACCTTTCAATCAATAGCAGCCCCACACTAACTATATTGCCCCACCAAGACTCCTTCAGTTAAGGATAGAAGGCCTTACATTGGAACATTGCCATTTCCTTTTGAATTTCTCATAAACTGTGTTATGTCCCAAGACAAATATGATTTCATCTCCTTACAACAGAAACAGATGTGTTTGAGGAAATAATTTTATCATAAGGAAAGGAATTGAATTGTTTAAACTAATCAGAATGATATCATAAAATAAATGAAGCCACATATGGCAAAATAGATGTTGATGAACTAATTCAGTGTTCTATAATTTTTCAGTTAAGATTAACTCAAGATGGAAATTTTCATCGTTCTTGTTATAATAGAAGTACTTTATCCAGAGACTAATGATTGACTCAGCAATATAAATGCATATACATCAAATGAATACTGTTTTTGTCACAAGGATTTTAATGAATTAAAGATTTTAGTGAAAAATTCATGCAAATGCTAACTAAGGATGACAAAGTTTCAGAAGGGCAAGCCAAAAAGGAAAAACATTAATGAAATAGAGCATATTAAATCTTAAGACTTTTTAAATCAGAAAATACAAGAGGCAAATCCAAGGACATATGACAAACTGTCATTTGTATTGAAAAATATTACTCTCTCAAAAATGATTACAGGAAGATTTTTTATACACAAATAACAATCATTACAAGAGTCAAAAGAGGGCTTGACGGTGAAAGCATCAAAACAAATAGAATAAGAATAAATTGATTTAAATATCTTTATTTGGGACCTAGCATATCAATAATAGCTTAAAATTTTAGTGACCATAGCATTAAAAAAAGCACATATCCTTTTTTGTAAGACTTAATGAACACATATGTTTGATATGCTAATGGACTAATAATTCTAATAATTACAGTGAGCACCAGAGTGAGAAGAGATATATCAACAAAATCGCAATCTACCAAATTCTCATGGGTAGTCAATAGAGGGTTACTAGACTTTAGAGACCATGAAATCATTACATTATTTCCCTCAGATTTTGAGTTTTGTAAACCTTCTTTTCTACTAAGACCATTGCTGTTGATCTGCTGATTCCAACTTAAAGCAACACCATGTGTGTTAGAGAAAACTGTATGCCACAAAATTTTAAAACACCTGATTTTTCAGAAGCAGATTATCAAGCCTTACTTCAGAGACACCTCTGGTTGGATTTGAACCTCCAACCTTTCACTTAGGGAGCTCTGGTGGCTTAGGGATAAGAAATTGTGCTGCCAATGCAAAGGTTCATGATTCGAATTCACCAGCTGCTCCATGGGAGAAAGAAGGCACTTAACTCCTTTATGATTTACTGTCTCTGAAAACCCACTGAAGAGTCAGCTATGAATCAGTTCTGACTCAATGATACACAACAACAAACAACCTTTCAGTGAGCAGCGAAGTACATCCTTAACTCACCTCTTTTCTCGAAAGGTGGGAGTACATACTTTCTTCAGTCACTAGAATTTCAAAGCATTGGTCCTCTTATAACTAAGTGAGGTTGATTTATCCTCTTCTTGATACAACTGATTTTCTTTTCAGTCTGAGCAAAACAGTTATATTAACAACTCTAGGTTTTCGTGCCCTCTAACTGTTCAACTATAGAAAGGGCTGGCCCTACATTAAACCTACTCTTTCCTTTTTCATAATCTGACTTAAGTAGTGTTGCTGCTGAAAAAGCATAGGAACGAGATTATGACTTGAAATTTTAGCCTTCAGAACTGTAAGAAAATAAATTGCTGATCACTAAAGTCTGCGTCACTGGTGGTACTTCAGTTATGGCTGTTCTTGTTAGCTGCTATCAAGTTGCCTATGACTCATAGTGACCCTGTGAATAATAGAGGTGAACCTTGCTTGCTCTATCCTATGTCTTTGTCATGATCTCATCATCCTGCTCAAGAGCATTGTGGTAGTCATTATATCAGTTCATCTCCTTGAGGGTCTTCCTCTCTGACCGTCTACTTTTTCCATCATTCTATCTCTCCCCAAGGACTGGTTCATCTTGAATATACGCCCAAACGAAGTCAGAAGAAGTTTCACCGTTCTTGACTCTAAGGCATACTCTGCTTGTATTTCTTCCAGAACAGATTTGCAATACATGGAATATTTAATATTCTTCATTTATAACATAATTCAAAGTCATCAATTCTTTTATCATTTTTATTCATTGTCCAACTTTCAGATGCATAAGAAGCAAATAAAAGTACTATGGCTTGGATCAGATGCACCTTAGTCTTTAAACTGACATCTTTGCTCTTTAGAACTTTGAAAAGGTCCTCGACAGCAGATTTCCCCAATACAATAATATGTCTTTTTATTTCTTGACTGCTATTACCAAGGGTGCTGATGGTTGATCCAAACAAGGTAAAATACCTGACAACTTCAATCTATCATGATATTGTCTATTGGTCCAGAGAGAAGTGAGAATTTTTTTCTTCCTGATGTTGTATAATCCATACTGAAGATCATAATCTTCAATCTTCTGGAGTAGGTGCTTCCAGTCCTCTTTGCTTTCTGTAAACAAGGTTGTGTCTTCTGCATAGCACAGGTTGTTGATGAGTCTTCTTCCAATCTTGATGCCACACTCTTCTTCAGTTTATTGAATGATTTACTCATCAAACAGCTTAAGTAGGTATAGAGAAATGATACAAACTTGACACATTCGTCTTCTTGTTTTAAACCTGTTATTGAAGGACCCCCGAACCACTGGTCCTGTTCTGTCCCGAGTGGACAGCGAAGACCCAAGACTCCAAGACACCGGCTTGATGCAACAGCAAGAGATAAGAGGTTTATTGCGGAGCTCCGGGCCGACTCTTATCTCTGGCAAGAGATAGAGGAGCCGACCTCGAGCAGACAAAGTTGGGGTTTTTTTATACACTTTAGGGGAATACAACTGGGTATCAGCTTCTCATTGGGTGATGAAAGCACAGTTTGAATTCATTGGTTCAGTGTTCGCTCAGGGTTTACACAGCATTTTTGCACGTAGCACTTGCGGCAGTCACGTAGCACATGTAGCAGTTCACAAATTCTTAAGTATACAATGAATTCAAACTCCAGGGCAGTGGAAAAGCACAAGATACATTGGTTATCAGTCGGGAAACAAAGGCACATGGGTTATCAGTTGAGAAACAGTCTCTGCTTGTTTGCTCTGCCCTTCTGCTAGCCATTTTTGAAATACTGTTGCCTTGGATACAGCTGGGTGTGGGGCTCTAGCAGGGACAATGGAAAAATTCCTGAGTTTAACTTAGCTGAAAACTATAGAAACCTGAGTTTAATTCAGCTGAGAACTATAGGGACTATTTTAATTTCGATCTTTTCATTATCATTGTTGTTATGTGCTGTCAATTTGCCTGTGACTCATAGTGACCATATGTACAACAGCTCTGAAGCTGGCCCTGTCCTGAGCCAGTCGCACTGACTCTGACACACCAACAGCATTGCCCCAGTTACTGTATTAATCCATCTTATCTGGGATTTTCCTCTCTTGCGCTGTTCCTCAACCCTTCCAAGCATGATGTCCTTCTTCAAGGACTGGTCCCTCCTGGCCATGTACCCAAAGTGTGTGAGATGAAACTTTAAAGTTCTTGCCTCCAAGGAGAAACTTGGTTTCACCCTCTCCAAGACAGACCTATTTGTTTTCTTGGAGGTCCATGGTATGTATATTCAAGACTCTCCTCCAGCACCACAACTCAAAGGTATCAATTCTTCTTCTGTTATACTTAGTCATTCATTGTCCAGCTCTCTGATACACAGCAAGTGATTGTGAAGACCATGGTATGAATCAGGCACACATTACTCTCTAGACTGACATCGTTGCTTTTCAGTATTCTGGAGGTCCCTGACTGCATATTTTCCCAGTATAATTTGTCTTTTGAAATTCTAACTGCTGGTGCAAAATCCTGATGAATATTATCCAGAAATGCCTAAAACAGTACATTGACAGAGAACTACTAGAAATACAAGCTGGATTTAGAAGAAGTCATGGCAGTAGAGACATTCTCACCAATGTCAGATGGATCTGGGCAGAAAACAAAGCATATCAAAGGAATGTGTATGAGTTTCATTGACTATGGAAAGGCATTTGACTGTGTGGATCACAACAAACTGTGGCTTGCCTTAAAGAATATGGGAATCACAGAATACTTGACTATGCTCATGCCAAACCTATACTCAGACCAGAAAGCAATCCTCAGAACAGAACAAGGAAACACTGAATGTTCAAAATCAGGAAAGGTGTGCATCAGGGATGCATCCTGTCTCCAAACCTTTTTAACATATATGCAGAACAAATAACTTAGAAGCCTGGACTTTGTGAGCAGGAATGTGGCATCAAGATTGAAGAAAGACTCATTAGAAGAAAGACTCATTAAGAACCTATGTTATGCAGATGACACAACTTTGTTCACTGAAACTGAGGAGGAACTAAAGCACTTGCTGCAAAAAATGTTGTCTTCAATACGAATTGAAGCTCAACATCAAGAAGACAATGATTCTCACCACTGGTTAAATTAGCAGCATGATGATAGATGGAGAAGAGTTGAAGTTGTTAACAATTAACAATTACAGCTTGTTAGCACCACAATACATGGAGAAGAGATTGAGGTTTTTAACAATTACAGCTTGCTCAGATCCACAATCAACACTCTTAACACCAGCAGTCAGGAAATCAAAAAATGAATTACAATGGGAAAATCTGCTGTCATGGACCTCTCCAGACTGCAGAAGAGCAGGCTAGAGACAAAGATGTGCCTAATCCAGGCCATGATCTTCTCAATTACTTGTTATATTTCAGAGAGTTGGACAATGACTAAAGATGACAGAAGAAGAATAGATGCCTTCTAGTTGTGGTGCTGAAGGAGAGTCTTGAACATACCAGGGACTACCAAGAAAACAAATTGGTCTGTCTTGGGGAGGGTGAAAACAAGTCACTCCTTAGAGGCTAAGATTTTGAAGATCTACTTCACTTATTTTGGCACATAGCCAGGAGAGATCAGTCCATAGAGAAGGACATCATGCTTGGGAGGGTGGACAGACAGGGCAGGAGAGAAAGACCCAGAATGAGATGGGTTGATACAGTAACTGGAGCAATAGGGGTTGGTGTGTCAGAATTAGTGAGACTGGATCAGGATAGGGAAGGGTTCAGAGCTGCTGTGCATTGTAGGCAACTCAACGGCACATAAAACAATAACATAATATGACAGGTTTAGAAACAGGAGTGGCATCCATTTCCTAAACAACATGCCTCTGGAAACTCTGATGAACTTTGATAAATGTTGATATCTGTAGAGGGGCTTCAGGACTTTTGTTCGTAGTGTCGTTATGAGCCGTGCTTGACTTGAAGGCAATCTACAACAGGCTCCGTAATCAGCACTCTTAGCATGTAGCTGAATTTAAAAACTGTATCTTAACTAATTAAAAAATGATCTTAAGAACAGATTTGATACATTGAACTCTAAAGACTGAAGACCAAACGAATTATGGAATGACATCAAGGACATCAACCATGAAAAAAGCAAAAGGGCATTACAAAGACAGAGAACAATGTAAAGACAGAAATGGATGTCAGAGGAGACACTGAAACTTGGAATGAAAAGAAGCCAAAGCTAGGAGAAAAAATGCTGAGGTAAGAGAGCTGAACAGATTTCAAAAGGGCAGCTCTATGAGGCAAAGCAGAGCTTATAATCAGATATACAAGGAGCTGGAGTTAGAAAATAAAAAAGGAAAAACAGGCACGACATTTCTCAAGTTGGAAAAACCAACAGGTAAATTAAAGCCTTGAATTGCAACATGGAAGTATTCTATGGCCAAATCTTGAATAATGAAGGAAATATCAAAAGAAGATGGAAGGAGCTGGAGGAAAAACTCCTACAGCTGGGGAATCTGGCCACATGGGGTCATCCCACAAACCAAATAGAACAGTAGAATTTAAAAGACAGCATTGCAATCAGTTAAGAGACTCACTTCCACAGCTGCACATTGAAGTGTTAGGGAGAGAGCCGCCTAAGTCCCCTGGACAGAAACTGCTTAAATTGGGGAATTTGGTCACACCATTCTGCAGATGAACCAGGATAATGGACTTCAAGAGAGGGGGCTACAGTCAAGTGTGAGACGCAATCTCAGGCAGAACATTCAAGTACTGGGGAAAGAGTGGTCTGCAACTCCTGGAAAGAAACTTCACCAGTTGGTGGATTTGGCCACCTTGGGACCACTCCATAGACCAAAAAGGACAATAGACTTTAGGAGAGAGAGCTACAATACAGTGAGAATTCCACAGGGAATAAAGGCCAGAGAGAACCTGAAACACTTTAGGAAAGACAAGCTTTCCCACTCCACAGGCCCTGAAAGGCCGTCCAGTAGAGTGAACTGCCCAGGACCTACACTGAAGAGTTTAGCCTGCACCTAATCAACACCATCATAAAGATACTGTCAACAACCAATGGAGACACAATAGAAATAGACTTTGAACTGTGGTGTTGGAGAAGAGTATTGAACATACCATGGACGCTAAAAAAATTAACAGGTTCAACCTGGAGA
>NW_006399829.1:11488714-11490234 GCF_000299155.1 Elephantulus edwardii
AGGGTTTAGGGCTGTTGTACATAGGGTCGCTATGAGTTGCAGGCAACTTGACAGCACATAACAAAAACAACAACCACGAAAAACTTCACATAATGTCAAGAAAGCAACAGCAGCTTTACACATAGTGAAAAAACAAAAGATACCTCATAAAAAAAGCAGAGCATATTACTTACTCAATGAATACTCCACAGTCAGGGAGGCAGAAGAAATATATTGAAGTGTAATCATATGAACAGTTACAGAAGAAGGTACAAATGATGGAAGAAAGAATGGAAGCCACAAATAAAGTGAATACCCTAGAGACAGGGAACCAGAAGAAATATATTAATGTGAAACTATATGAACAACTACAGAAGATGGTGCGAATGATGGAAGAAATAGTGGAAGCCATAAAGAAAGAAAATACTCCAGAGACAGAGAACCAAAAGAAATATGTCAGTGGAAAGGACCATGAATAACTATGGAAGAAACTGCAAAAGAAGGAAGAAAGAGTTGAAACTATAAAGAACTTTAAGAACTATCAAAAGACAGAAGGTACAGCCAACACAGTATTTGAAATAACAGAAATGCATAAAAATATCAAGACCAAACTGGCAGAAGTTTCCAAGAAGCTAGAGGGACAAGAACCTAAAGGGGAACATATTAGAAGAAAAATCAGAGAAGAGACAGAAGGAAAATGAAGAAAACCTTAGAATCATGTGAGGTAACATAAAAAGGAACAATATATGTATAATCAGAATTCCAGAAAACAAAGCAGACAGGGCAAGCACCAAGAAAATTGTAGAAAAGGTACTAGAAGAAAACTTCCAAGACATTATGAATAATGTAAAATCTGTGTTCAAGAAGCTCAGCAAACACCAAACCTTTCCTCATGGTCAAATAACATAAGTGAAAACACAAACAGTGAAGAACAATGCTAACATTTCCATCTTTTATTATGGCTTATTGTTATTGCGTACTATTGAATCAGAATTAACTTATTGTTGACCCTCAAGTACATTTTCAAAGGCAATTTAATCACAAAGGAAGAGATTGCCCATATTTTTTCCTGTGGATTTAAACCATGTGCAGCACATCTTCTTACCACTAAGCTGCCCGAGCTTCCAACAATGTTATGGTTTAGTTGCTTCTTTATTTCTTTGTCTATCATCTTGTTGTTGTTGTTATATGCTGTCAAGTTGTCTGTGACTCATAATGGCCCTGTGTATAACAGCCCTAATCCCTGCTCTATCCTGTGCCAGTCTTATTGGCTCTGACACATGGACTCCCATTTTCCTAGTCACTGAGTTCATCTCATCAAGGGTCTTCCTCTCTTGCACGATCCCTCCACCCTCCCAAACATGATGTCCCTCTCCAAGGACTGGTCCTTCATTGCAAAATGTCCAAAGTATGTCAGACTAAGCTTAAGAATCCTTGCCCCCATTGGGGAGAGACTGAGTAAGATGGGTTCAATAATGTATACTGCACTGAAACAGAGGAGGGAGAAAACTGTTTAAAAGAGATATGTGACTAGGTATTTC
>NW_006399829.1:11491849-11524616 GCF_000299155.1 Elephantulus edwardii
CCAGTGGTGAGAATCTTTGTCTTCTTGACATCGAGCCTCAATCCATATTGAAGGCTGCAGTCCCTGACCCCCAGCAGCAAGTGCTTCAGGTCCTCCTCAGTTTCAGCAAGCAGAGTTGTCTCATCTGCATAACAGATTGTTTATGGATCTTCCACCAATCCTGATGCCACACTTCTCCTCATAGAGACCAGCCTCCTGGATGATCTGTTCTGCATACAGGTTGAAAAGGTATGGAGACAGCAATACATCTTTTAATTTCTTGGCTACTGGTGCCTAGAGTGTCTGTCATCTTAGATTTCTCTCTCTATAGCCTATCATCTTAGATTTCTCTATGTAAGTCCTCTCTCTGGACATTCCATCAATGTTAATAAATTCATCCATTCTATCCAATAAATGATTTTAATTTTATATTGGTTGTTCTTCAATGTATTAGCCCCTTTTTTAATTGTTTAATCAAAACTCTTTCATTCACAATCAAGTTTATCTGTCTCGCTAAATGGTAAATTGTTTTCTGTTCTGCAAGCAAGATTCTACTGAAAATTATCCAAAATCAACTGGAGCAACATGTCAACAGAGAACTGCTGGGTTTAGAAGAGGCCGTGATACTAGAGATATTATAACTAATGCTGGATGGATCTTTAAAGCAGAGAGTACCAGAGGAATGTGTATCTGTGTTTCATTGACTATGCAAGGGCTTTTTACTGTGTGTGTGTATCACAACAAACTGTGGCTGACTTTGATGAGAATGGGAATCCCAGAACATTTGATTGTGCTTGTGTGAAACCTATACTTGAACCAAGAGGCAGTTGTCAGAACAGAGCAAGGAAAAACAGTGTGGTTCAAAATTGGGAAGGGTGTCCGTCAGGGATGTATTCTTTCTCCATACCTTTTCAATCTGTATTCAGAACAGATTATCTGGGACCCTGGGCTGTAGGAGGAGGAATGTGGTGTCAGGATTGGAGAAGGTTCTTCAACAACCTGTGTAAAGCAGTCGACACAACCCTACTTACTGAAACTGAGGAGGACATGAAGCGCTTGCTGCAGAAGGTCAGGGACTGCAGACTTCAATAAGGATTGAAGCTCCGCATCAAGAAAATAAAGGTTCTCACCACTGGGCCAACTGGCAGAATTATTATAGATAGTGAAGAGATTGAGATTGTTAATAGCTTCAGTTTGCTTGGCTTTACAATCAGCTTTCTTGGTAGCAGCAGCCAGGAAATTAAAAGACAAACTGCATTGAAAAAGTCTGTTGTTAGAGACAACAGTACTTAAGAGCAACAATGTCAGTCTGGAGACTAAGGTGTGCCTGATCCAGGCCATGGTCTTTACAATTACTTGCTATGCATCGGAAAGCTGGACAATGACTAGGGATGATAGAAGAATTGATGCCTTTGGGCTGTGGTTCTGGAGAAGAGAACTGAATATACCAGGGTCTGCTAGGAAGGGTTAAACTGGGCTGCTTCTTGGAGACAAGGATTCTGAGTCTTTGTCTGACATACTTTGGGCATGTTTCAAGGAGGAACTAGTCCTTGGGAGGGATGTCATGTTTGGGAGGGTGGAGAGACAGCACAAGAGAGGAAGACCCTTGTTGAGATGGATTGATTCAGTGATTGGGGTAATGGGAGTAGGTGTGTCCGAGACAGTGAGGTTGGCACAGGATAGAGCAGGATTTAGGGCTGTTGCACATAGGGTCACTATGAGTCACAAGCACATAACAACAACAACAATAACAAGAAGTGTGCTAGTGAAATATATTACCATTGGATCTTGTGGGTTTTTCCTAATTCTCATTTTTTTAACTTCTTTGGACCATTTGCCTCTGTTTAAGATGTCCTTTAAACATTCTGTGGCCTTAATTTTTTTTTATAGTTCCTGTTCTGATCCTTCCACCTTTTAAATTTTTCTTTAAAATGGTTTCTTTACCACTTTCTCTTATTTTTCTCTCTTTTCCTCTTCTGAATTCAAATGTCGATTTTGCAACTCGATGCTTGAATTGGTGTTTCAGTTCTTTCTGCTTCAGAAATGCCAAGCATGGTCTTCTCTTTTTATTTTCTAACATCAGTTATTTCCACATTTAGTTATAATACTTTACTTTGTCTTCTTGTGCTGCCCTTTGAAATTGTCTTTTACTTCTTCATTTTGCTCCTTTGTTTCAGCTTCTTGAAGTTCTAGTGCAGTTTTCAGAGACTATTCTGACATCCATTTTGGTCTTTCCCACCTCTCTCCTGTCATTGCAATGATCTCTTGCTTTCTTCTTGGATGATATCCTTGATGTCTTGACTTGAAGGCAATCAACAACAATATAGCATTGGGAAACCACACTGTCAAGGAACTCTCTAAATTCCTGAAGAACAATGATGTCTATTTAAAGACTAAAATATACCTGATTCAAGCTATAATCTTTCCAGTAACCTTCTATGCTTATGAGAGCTGGACAATGAATAAGGTTGACAAGAGAAGAATTGATACATATTATGTATGGTGTTGGAGAAGAGTGCTGCATAATCCATGGATTGCCAAAAGAACAAAGAGGTATTTTTGAGAAAGTACAGCTGGAGTGTTCCTTAGAGACAATGGGAGTTAAGCTTTATCTCACATATTTAGGATATGTTGTAGTTAGGTGTCGTCGAGTTGAGTTGGGCCCATAATGACCCTGTGAACAGTCACTCTGAACATTGTCCTATCCTGAGCCATCCTCACAATATCCAACACACTCCAGCCCATTGACAACATCACCTTGTCATCTAGTCAAGAGTCTTCCTCTTTTCTGTTTCCTCTCCATCTTCCCAATCATAATGTCCCTCTTCAAAGAATAACCTCTCCTAGTAACACCCCCAAAGTATATTAGATGAAGTTTCATCATCTTTGCCTCCAAGGAACACTCTGTACCTTCTCCAAGACATATCTGTTTGTTCTTTTGGCAGTCTGTCAGATCTTCAGCAATCTTTTCCAGCACCACAGTTCAAAGGCATCAATTCTTCATCTTTCACCCTTAGTCATTGTCCAGCTCACAGCAGCATAGCAACTGGCTGAAAAGATCGTGGCCTGAATAAGGCACACCTTGGTCCTCAAAGCTGTTCCACCAGTGTTCAAATACCAAAGGGGTTATTTATGGTGGACAGGCTTTAAAGGAGTTCCCAGATTAAGACAGACTAGGAAGAAGTATTGGTAACCCACCTCTGAAATAATAGGCCTCCGAAAACCCTATGAACAATAGAGGATCTTTTGTTAGAAGTAGCTATTCCTTGGAAAGGGACATCATGCTTGGAAAGGATCAGTGAAAGAAAGACTTGGCACAGGATAGGTCAGAGTTCAGATCTATTGTTCAGAGGGTTGATGTGAGTTGTACTTGACTTGAAGGCACTTTAAAACAACTATACTCAGACTTTCAACCTTGGGCCTTATGCTGGGAACAGGCACAGAGAAAGCCTGCCAAATGGACCTAAAATGCCTGCTTCAGGACATCAAAGATTGCAGCCTTTACTATTGATCACATCTCAACATTAAGGCAAAGAAAATCATCAGCACTGGGCCAATAGGCAATATCATGATAGATAGATAGATAGATAGATAGATAGATAGATAGATAGATAAGATAGCTAGAAGATTGAAGGTATCAAGAATTTAATCTTGCTTGGATCCACAATAAACAAAATAAAAAAAATGTATTGTACTTGGTAAACCTATTGTCAAGGACCTCTCTAGTGTATGAAGAACAATGATGCCAGTTTAGAGACTAAGGTGCATCTTATTCAAATAATAGCCTTTTAAATTAGTTGCTGTGCATCTGAAAGTTGGACAATGAATAAGGTAAGCACAAGAAGAGTTGATGCCTTTGAGCTGTGGTATTGGAGAAGAGTATTGAATATCTTATGGACTACCAAGAGAAAAAACAAATAAGTCTTGGAGACAGTGCAGCCAGGGTGCTTCTTTGATTCAAAAAGGGTGAAGCTCCATCTCACATATTTTGTGCTTGTTCTTAGGAGAGGCTGGTCCTTGGAGGAGGACATTATGTTTGCAAAGGTGAAGTGTCAGCGAAAGAGAGGAAGAATCTCAAGGAAATGTATTTACACAATGACTTGAACAATGGGCTCCAGCATATCACACACGATGAGTATAGCTCAGGATAGGGAAAGGTTCAGACCGATTGTTCATGCGGTGGCTGAATTGTAGTTAACTTGAAAACAACAAGTCCAAACTTTTCTACAGTGGGGTGCATGGAAGGACTAGCCCTGTTTGTTAGGTGCCGTGCAGTTGACTTTGATTTATAACGACTCTATGAATAAGGGCAGATCAAGGTGGAGCCAGAAATCGTTGGGACACATGCGGAAGGCAGAGATCAAAACCTTTCCCTGCATCATCCTCACAATCTCCTCTGTGCTCAAGCCCATTGTGACAGTCACTGTGTGAATGCTTCTCATTGAGGGTCTTCTCCTTTGTAGCTTGATGTCCTTTCACTTCTTGACAATATGACCAGAGTATGTGAGCTAAAGTCTCACCATCCTTCCCTCTAGAAAGCATCCTCTTAGCACTTCTTGCAACATAGATTTGTTTGTTCTTTTGGCAGGCTGTGATATATTCAGTACTTTTTTTATTAACACCACAATTCCAGGGCATAAATTACTTTTTGACTTCTATTATTCATTGCCCAACTTTTATTTGCATAAAAAGCAACTGAAATTACCAAGGATTGGATGAGGTGCACCTTAGTTTGTACACTGAAATCCTGGTTCTTTAGCAATTTCAAGGAGTCCTTGACAGCTGATTTGCTTACTTCAATCTGCTCTTTTGACTGAGTGTAAAAACAGCTGTACTACAGAGAAAAACAGAGCTGTGGACAGGAGTTAGGTAAACATATTGGTAATTAAACAAGGTAAGTATAGTTTTTGTCTTTAGGACTTTTCTTGGCCTTTAAATACAAATGTGTATTGTTAATAATCAGGGAACTATGTTGTTGTTAGGTGCTGTAGAGTTGAGTATAACCCATAGTGTCAGGACAGCAAATCTGATCCCTATCCTATCCTATCCTATCCTATCCTATCCTATCCTATCCTATCCTATCCTATCCTATTCTATCCTATCCGTTATCCCCATCATTTCTGACATACGTGAGCCTATTGCTGCAGTCACTGACTCAGTCTGTCTTGGTAAAGTGTCTTCCTCTCTTTTGCCTACTCTTCACCTTTCCCAGCATGATGTCCTTTTCAAAAGAATAGCTTCTTCTAGCAATATGCCCGAAGTATGTGAGGCAAAGCTTTGCCTCCAAAGAGCATTGTGGCTGCATTTCCTCCAAGGCATACTTGTTTGTTTTTTTGATAGTCCATGGGTTATAAAATACTCTTCTCCAACATCACAGCTCAAAAGCATCAATTCTTCTCTGTCATCTTTATTCATTGTCCTGCTTTCAGAAGCATAGTAAGTGACTGAAAAGTCCATGGCCTGAATCAGCTTAACATTCAAGCTCACATCATTGCTTTTCAGGAGATTGGAGTGGTCCCTGATGGGAGACTTGCCCAATGCAATATGTCCTCTGATCTCCTGACTGCTGGCACCAAGGATGTTGATTGTGGATCAAAGTAAGAAAAACTATTTGATCATTTCAATGTTTTCTTCATCTGTCATGATGTTACGTATAGATCCAGTGGTGAGCATTTTGGGGTTGGTTTTT
This sequence comes from Elephantulus edwardii, assembly GCF_000299155.1. NCBI lineage: Eukaryota > Metazoa > Chordata > Mammalia > Macroscelidea > Macroscelididae > Elephantulus > Elephantulus edwardii. Next base: position 11,497,518 of record NW_006399829.1, read on the forward strand.
TTCTATGTGTGTGTGTGTGAGAGAGAGAGAGAGAGATATTTTTTTGGATTTTTTGCTTTTTTAAATAAATTTTTTATTTTATATTGGTTTACTTACAAAGTTCGTATACATTTTTTATCACACTGGATCTTTGTAATCATATAGAAGACTGTAGTCTTTGATATTCTGAAACAAGTGATTTAAGTCCTCCTCACTTTCACCAAGTAAGGTTCTGTCATCTGCATAACACAGGTTTTTAGTCAGTCTTTCTCTGATCTTAATACTATATTCTTCTTTATAAAGACCAGCTTCTCGAATGATTTACTTAGCATACAGATTGAATACATATGGAGAAAGAATAACACCCTGACCCACACCTTCCTTAATTTTAAACCATGCACTGTTTCCTTGCTCTGTTCTGACAACAGCCTTTTGGTCTAGGTACAGCTTTTGCCTGGGCACAAACAAGTGTTCTGGGATTCCCACTCTTCTCAACACATATTATGATCCACAAAATCAAATGCCTTCTTTGCTTAGTCAATGAGCTACTCACTACTGCTATGACAGTCGAATGTTTACCCCTTCATCAAATGTTATCCTGTTGCATTTAAATACAGGATTTTTTGCCCTGATCATTCTAATAGAAATACTTTTTCTCTTCAAAAAACAAGAGGAACCTTTCTAATCAATGGCATCAATATCTTGTTCAATACCCTTACGGCATTTATCATATTCAACCTATTTATTTGAAATGTATTATTTATTTATGATATTTTTTAACTACTTGAGGACTGTATTTACGTACTATGTACCAGTAAAGAATGCTTTCAGTTGCAAATAACAGAAACCAGAGGAACTTACACAACATGCCCATTCACTTTCTCACAGAAAATGCCAGAAACTCAAAGGCACGGTGGCACCAGGCTAACCAATTCATTTGTTTATTGATTTTATCAAAGACCTAGACACACATCCTCAGTTCTCATGTTCACTAACTTCATTGTTCTACATGTCACATCTGACCACAACATGGTTAAAGGGAAAGAAGGACAAACTCTTCCTGTGGGTGTTTCCAAGGATTTCAAACCTCTCCCAGGTCTTCTAGCAGGGCTTGCCTCACACATCTCCCTGGACACATCTAGATCATACATCTTCCTGAAACCAATAACTGGCAAGGGAACAGGCTTTCCATTGGACCAACTTACACACATTAACTGAGCTGGGGCTTGGGTGATCTTCCACAAAGAATAGAGACATGAATAGAAGAGAGATTCTGTTAGTAAGGTGGAAATGACATCTGTTACCCCTTAATATTCTATTCAGCTTCCTCAAAGGATACATTGTGTATTTTATATATTTGTTAAATGAGTAAACAGATGGACAGTGACTGTGCCAAACAATATGTATCGCCACATCCTCCTACCTATTTACTATTTTTCTGTGAGGAAGATGAAAATTTTTCATTATAGGAAGATATTCATCATTGAATAGATATAGTTATTAACTCTGTATTTTAAATATAAATCTAGTTAGATGTGTGTGAATGTCTGAAAGAGAAAGAGGAGGGTATAAATAGGGTACAAACATGGGAAAGATGGGGATTACTAGGATAACAGAGTTTAGTGGGCAGGTGGGGGAGTGAAGGAATAGTACAGATTCAATGGGAACTTGAAGAGGTGGGATGACAATTGGTGTAGATCAGTAGGGATTGGTTGTATGAAATATAGTGTATATGAATGATTGCATGAAACAATGTAAACCAAAGACTTTGTAAAACAGTGTACATGAACGAAACACAATGAAAATGGATTATTGTATGGAAACTGATAAAAATGAAATTAAGAAAAATGAAAAGTATTTTTCTCCCTGTTCCAGCAATGCCAGGAACTAGGGGATATAATAGAGCCATTTTGGGTAAAAGTCTCCAAGGGAATACACAGTGATGAAATAAAAATAACATAAAATAGATTCTAAATTAAGATTTTCATTGTTTTCTCCAACAAAATTATAATGTTGGGAAGCTCCGTTTTCTTTTCCCTCCAATTCAAGATAGCAACCATATTTCTTTGTAAGTGATTTGATGCCAATAGTTGAATCAGTCTGCATTTTAATTTAGTATTTCCTCCAGACATTCTTTGAACATGTGTCAACAACAGGAAGGCACATGTTTCAAAATCCACTTCTGCCATTTCTCCTTTAATAAACAAAATGAGCTTTGAATATACTTCTCCCAAGTGATTTTCCCCTTGTTCTCCGTATGTTCATTGAAATTGGCCAAAAAACCAGAATGACCAGAACTAGTCAAGACCACTTTCTGAAGCAGGAAAAACTGGCCACTGGAATCCTTCCAACTTTACCCTCTGTGTTCTGTTTCTCTTAACAGTCCTCTTTGACAAAGATTTATTGCCCACTAAGACTCAATAATGTCTCATTGCTCAATAAAATTTTAAAATATTTATGATTTTTAATGTGTTCTCATTTTGTTTGAGCTTTTTAAAATGTGAAAACAAATCTCTCATTATTCAAAGGTAACCTTCAAAGAGTGAGATGTTAGCTATGGTGACCATCAGGAATGGAGATGGTTTGAGCCATTAAATCACAGGCTGGCTCGATATAAAATGCTGACTTTAGGAATGATGTTTTGGGGTTTTCGGGGTTTTTTTTTCCCTTCTCTGGGTATTTTTGATCAGTAAGTCAGTCAGATGATCCTGAGTTCCTGCTTCTGGGGTGGAAGGTGTTTAAAACTATCACGGTAGATTTTGTTGAAATCACATTAAAATAACAAATTTTATAATAAAAATTAAAACTATCACAGTATAAATATTATGAATACCAGTCACAATTGGATCAGCTTGACCTCATGATGACTCCATGCACATTGGAACATAGCTGTGTTCAAGAGGATTTTTAGGAACTGTTTTTTAGGAGTGGCTCACCAAACCTTTTTTGTTGCACACCTCTAGGTAAACTTGAACTTCTAACTTCTCCATTAGCAGCCACACTTTTTACTTATAATTGTGAAATCCTGGGACAGGAATTTCTGGAAAAGATAGGTGTATGGTGTATAGTGAGGAGGCCAGGGAAATTTTTCAAAATTTGAGCTTCAATAAGAAAGTATTCTTCTTGCTAAACGATAAGCTTAAACATTTTCTGAAACAGCAAGGGACTCAAAGAGTGAAGTCCCAGGAACTGTATGACAGTTCCAGTCTATAGAATTACTCTAAGACTCACATTCCAAGAAGCAATTTCCAGAATAATAAGTCACAAGAAGTCAGATAATAGAATATCATTGTGCTAGGAAAGAGGGTTCTCCCCGAGTAACACTTCCTTGTGTTTCTCACTGCCAGACAGTTGCTTTAACAACAATATCTCATGGGGTCAGAAACCTTAGAAAAGTGTTCTAGTGTCTAACTCGACTAGATGTGAGCCAGCAGGTTATAAGATCAGCTGACACAATGAAAAGAAAGAACAACACTATGCAAAGAATACCAAAGTCAAGGATGCTCGCTCTGGGGCCCAAATAAAAATATTGCAAGTGTTCTGTGAGTTTAAATAAAAACCAAGACCAATCTCATCGTCACTGTGCCACTTCCGACTCACAGAGATCCCATATAGAACTGCTCCATAAGGTTTTCTTGGCTACGCTTTTCACTGAAGCAGATTTTCATGGCACCACTGGATAGGTTTAAACCACTAATCTTCAAGTTAGTAGTCAAGCGCAAACAATTTTGCACCATCTGGGGACCTCCATAAGAAGAGACTTCCAATCATTCATAGTTCAAAGAAGAAGGAAAGCTCTCTGGGCAGATCAATCAACTTTCCATTCCAGACATCAAGAAAATACTACACGCTCTTAAACCTTTTATTCCCGGAATGTGGTTTTGTGGATGTGTTAAAAAGATCCCCGGAGAGAAAAGAAATCAGACAAAGATAAAGATTATAAGCACACATATGACCAATACTCTTGGAGAAAAAGGCCACAGAAATTGATGGAGCATTTCTGTTGATATAGTAAACTCATATTTTCTTTTTAAACTATGTTTTTGAGAAATCTTTTCATTATCAAAACTTAAATAGGAATAAGAAGCACTGAAAACCATTGGCATCCTGAACTGTTTTTCAACTTATTAAATAAAGATTACAGTTCCCATAGAAAAACAAGGAATAAAGGAAGTAGGCAGTGTATCAGAGAAGTTGCCAAGTATATCATAGCAAAGCCAAAACTACAAAGTAATTTAGCAATGAGGGCTGACTCCCCACTGCAGCTAATTTTATAGGCATAAAATCAAATCCTGGACACAAAGCAAGATCAACATGGAACACACATAGAAGGATAATCAGAATGTGGACGACATAAGAGATGAGAGGCAATTCAGACAATCTTACAACAGGAATTGTTCTGTTTCCCTTTCCAATATTTTAGTGAACATGAAGTTTATACCTGAACTACTGAAAGTATATCATGGTTTTAAAATATATATTAACCAAAGTAATATAAAAACTGAAAACATTCTCTGCCTTTAAATTGGTTCTGATTTATGGCAACCCTCCATCAGGTTTCTGAGGCTATAAATCTTTATGTAAGGAAATAACTCATCTTCCTCCCAAGGAACACTTGGTGGATTTGAACAAATGACCTTTTGGTTAGTAGCCCAACAAAAACACTCTACTAAATATTAAACCTGCTGCCATCATGTCACTTCTGACTCATGATGACCGTGTGTTTTACAGAACACTATTCAACAGAGGTGTGTTGTTTTCTTTTCCTTAGCTGTAATCTTTATGGACATGAGATCTCTTGGCACAGTGGTTAAGTTTGTAACTGCTAATCAAATGGTCAGCAGTTCAAACCCAGCAGTCGCTCTGAATAGAAAGATAGGGCAATCTGTTTCTAGACATATTTTTAGACTCTTAAACACTAACGGACAGTTCTGCTTGTCCTATGGGATCACTACAACTTGGAATTGGCTTTTTAAATAGTTTTAAATCTTTATAGAAGCAGATAGCCAGGCCTTTCCCCCATGATGTAGATTGGACCCACCAACCTTTGGGCTGGATAGATTAGACCCACCAACCTTTAGATTGATTTTTTTTTTCTTTTCTGTGAATTGGGCCCTCTTGACAATATGCCCAAAATATGTGAGAAAAAATTCATCATCCTTGTCTCTGAAGAGTGCCCTACTTGAACGTCCTCCAAGACAGACTTGTTTATTCTTTGGGCAGTCCATGGGATATTCAGTACTCTTATCCAACACCACAACTCTTCTGTCATCCTTATTTATTGTCCAGCTTTCAAATGCATAGGAAGCAATTGGAAAAAAAAACCCCCATGCTTTGGAATAGATGCATTATAGTCTTTGAACTGACATCATCGTTCTTTGGAAACTTGGAGAGACTTTGGACAGCATATTTCCCCAATGCAATATATCTTTTAATTTTTTTAAATTAGTTTGCTTACAAAGTTCTTATACATTGTGTTTCACACTATTACTCATTCATATTGTGTTTCATGCAATCATTCTCATGCATTATGCTTTATAGAATTAATAACCATTGGGCCTTGACCATCATTACCCTGTCTTTTCACCTGGACCCTTCCCATTCCCTTCAACCCCCTTATTCCAGCCACATACTTTGTAGCTCTGTGGTTTCGTCCCTATCCTTTTGATTTCTTGACTGCTGTTACCATGAGTGTTGATTGTGGATCCAACAAAAACGAATTATTGACAATTTAAATATTTTCCTTTAAAATTTTTTTTAAATTGTGATTTTAGTGAAAGTTTACAGAAAAGTAGAATTTTCATTTATTCATTATTGCACATTCTCCTCACTAACCCCAAGTTCACTTTTTTATTTTTAAAATTTTATTTATTTTTAAAAAATTTCCATTTATTCATTGTTGTACACTTTCCTCCCTGCCTACCCCGCCCAGTTCTTTCATTGTTATACAGTCCCATCCCCAGTCCACTCCATTATGCAAGTTTCATTCTGGACTCTTGTCATGACAATAATACCCAAGTTTGCTTTTTAAAAAAGAAAACATTCATTGTTGCATAATTTCCTCTCTCCCTCCACACCCCTCCTCCAGTCCACTTTGCTATGCACCTCTTATTCTGGTCTGTTGTCATACAAATAATACCTAATCATATATTCTTCTTAAACAGTTCTTTACTTCATCTGTTCCAATGCCGTATTCATTATGTAACCCTCCTTTTCTTAGTTTTCCCAAACTCCCATGTCAATCCTGTTTTATAATAATGGTATTATGCAGTATTTGTCCTTTTGTGACTGAGATATTTCACTCAGCATAATATCCTCCAGGGTCACCCATGTTGTAGAATATTTTATGAGTTTCTTGTTTTTCAGTGTTACATACTATTTCATTTGTAACTGTACCATAGTTTTGCTATCCATTCATTTGTTGATGAGCATTTGGGTTGCGTTCATTTCTTTAGTATTGTGAATAACACATATATATATCTGTTTGGGTGACAGCTCTGGTCTCTTTAGGGTATATTCACAGCAGTGGAAATGCTGAGTCAAATGGGAATTCTATTTCCAACTTTTTGAAAAAGCACCACACTGCCTTTCATGTGATTGCACCATTTTACACTCCTATCAGCAGTAAATAAGTGTCCCAACCTCTCCACAATCTCACTAGCATTTATTGTTTGTTGCTCTGCTGAACTTTGCTATTGTACTTGGGTGAGATGTTACCTCATAGTTGTATTCATTTGCATCTCTCTGAGAGCTAGGGACTTTGAACAGTTCTTCATGTGTGATGACAACTTCCGTTTTGTCTCCATCTATCATGATATTGCCTATTGGTCCTGTCGTGAGGATTTTTGTTACAACTGATCAAGGCAGAGGGTCAGGGGTTAAAGGAGAAGAAGCTGGCCTCTCTAATAAAGAGATCACCTTGGAAACTGCCTGAGTACTTGGATGTCCCAGGGCTTGTGGTCATCACTTGCCAGTCTGTTATCTTATCACCAGGTAGCTGGGGCTTCCCACACAGCCAGCTATGATCTGGGCAATTCTGAAGCTAACTTGGGCATTCTGATGCTCCGAGACTCAGTCCTCAGCCCCTCTCCTATCATGAATGCTAAGCTGAAGAGACAAGGCTGGAGGTGAGTTGCCGACACATTAATTTACTCTCATGTAAAGCAGTCATTTTCCCTAATCTACACAGCCCCAAAGCCTAGTAGCTCAAAGTGTAGCTCTATTTGCCTTCTTGACACTTCTTATGGGAAAACACATGCTGTTTCCTGTGTCTCCAGGGAACTGTGTCAGAGCTGGAGTGTGGAGGGGAGCTGGGTGACCACAGGGCTCAAAGAGCTGATCGTAGTAGTATTCTCATTCTCCAGCTCCTGGAGCCTCAACTGAAGTCACCTGCAGTGTTGGCTCAGGAGGCCAGGCCTTCATGCCTTCCAGCCCCTCACCTGGCAAGTTGCTTTACACATGGGTGTAACCAGAGGGGTGGTTGTTGAAGGCTATGACTCAGCATGTGATTCCCCACTCATGGCTGGTGGACAGACTTCACAGTAAGACACAAAATTAAACAGGAAAGCGAAATAGATATGTCCATTTTAAAAAGGGCAATGATCTAAGTGCTCACAAATAAATTCGTAATCCTTATTTCTGGTGCATTGCAAGTTGTTATGCCTTTAATCTCGCCATCATAAATAAAGCTTTGACTTCCATTCATTTCCTTCGTGGAGGGTATTGTGGGAAAACAGGCCTTTTTGTTATTCCGCTGACACCCACTTCGTCAGACATCCAAGTGGCTATAGCAACTAAATCTCCTGTTGAGCCTTCCTCTCCACTCAATCCCTGAAAATTAGTTGGAACAGATTACAGCGAACCCTGTGAAACTCCTCTTTGGGTTTCTGTGGGGTAATGAGCTGGAAGCTCAACTGTCCTTTGATCCTCCGGTGACTTCTCTGATCCCGTGAACCCGTGTGACTCATTTCACACAGTTCTGTTGTTGTTTCACTGCCTTGGAAACTGCAGGACACTTATAAATAAGGCCCCATCCCTGCTGTCTCCACCTTCAGCGGCGGGAGTCAGCACCTCGCCAGAGCCCCGGTGACCAGGCCCAACTTGGGCAGCTCTTTCCACACACATGGAAGGCGTGTCTGTTAGAAGAAAACATTTCAAAAAAATTATTTTTATTTTATATTGTTGTTGTGTACCGTCCAGTTGGACCCTCCAGTGGGTTTTTGAAGTCAATAACAGAAGAGATTGTTCAACCTTCTCTCTCAGCGCAGCTGGTGGATTCAAACCACGTACCTTAGGGATTGCAATGCAACTTCTTGCCACTTACATAAAGGAATCTGTATGTGTTGTGTTTAATCATAAATATATATATTGTCTTTCACACATTCTTGTATTTCATACAATTGTTCCCATAAACTCTTACAAAATTAATCAGTATTGATCTATGCATTATTATTATTATTGTTACTATTATTATTCATTTCAATGAACATCTACAGAGATTTTGGAATTTCATTCATTCATTGTTGCACTTTTCTCCCCCCCCAACCCCCCCATCCCCACCCTCAGTTCCCTCCTGTCCTTGAAAAGCAAAAGACAAACTCCTTCATTGTTATACAATGTATTTTTAACAGTTAACTGAACTTAAAAATATGTATTTCTTTATTTTACTGAAATCAATACTTAAGCAATCGAATATGTGCCATTTCTACAATCTTCAAATGCCCAGTTCAGTGTCATTGAATATGCTCATCATGCTGTTCAAACGTCAACCCTCATCTCCCTTTGTTTTACCATTATACCCAGAATAGGGGCTCAGTGGACCTTTTATTGCATGGATCAAACTTGCCCTCCCCTCCATTAAGGAAATTCAATCAAATTGGATTTTCTGTTTGGTTTTTTTTTGTTTGTTTGTTTTTTATTTTTGTTTTTCATGAAGTTACAGCTTGAGGTTCTGGCTTTTACCAGGGACCTTCCCTAAGCACTCCTTTCACATCATGCCCTCCAAGTCCATTTGGGTACCCTAAGGAGAGTAGGAATCACAGGTCATATAGAGAGTGGGGACAGGCGGTGACTAGTATAGAAGCATTGTCAAAAGCAATGCTGTTATCAACGTTTGGAAAGCTCAGTACTTGTTAGGCATGGGGCAAAGTGTTGGGAGTCTTGGTGGAACAGTGGTTAACTGTTTGATAACTAAAAGGTTGGTGGTTTGAGCCCACCAACTGTTCTTTGGTAGAAAAGTGTGATTGTCTGCTCTGGTAAAGATTTAAAGCTTGGGAATCCTGTGGGGCAATTCTGCTCTGCCCTATAGAATAGTGGTGAGTGGAAATGGACTTGATGGCAGTGGAAGAGAAAGGGGGAAGTATGTCAAAGCTTATAAGCTTTTGATTGCAGGTTTATCCTATGAATTAGGGATTCTCACACACTATTTTTTTGCTTCTGTTAAAATCTAAGCTCAGAAATTGAAACACCTTGCTCAGTTTATGCTGCTGGTGAATGGCATATTCAGGATGCAAACTCTGTGGGCATGATCCCTAAAGCTAATGCTCTTAGTCACTGAGGAGCTAGGGACCACATGGAGTGGTGGGGAAGGGTGGCAGAGAGGAAAGGTGGTAGAGGTTTCATTATTTTAAATTAGTTAAATGAGGGCATTAATGCTTAAATACTAAAAATGAGCTGCCCAGGATAATACTCTCATGCAGGCCGAATTATCTATTTGTAGTAACTTGTTCTTTTATAGGCCTAGTTTTCTAGTCTAGGCCAAATGAAAGTTGAAATTAAGATTTATCTTCTTGAGAACATTTTGAGTAAAGAACGCCCTAAGTACATTGGGTTCCTTTCATTCTTGGGAGCATTGTTTGGTATTTTACACAGTGAGTACTTCCTAAATATATTTACAAAGGAAGGCAGGCTCAGCATGCTCTCTGGAGCTGGAGATGTGTGCATAAGCTCATGATCTACCGCTAGAAACGTAAGCCGGCAGTGTGTGTGTGTGTGTGTCCTTTGTAATTCACAATAGGATATTAAACTTGGGTTTACCACACATACATCTCATCCTAAAATCCTCTTAGTCAGATCTGACTGACTGTTGGCTCTTAGGTGTCTTTGAATTAGTTTACTAACTCTGTGGTCCTGAGATCTGGATAATCAAGAAGGGTGACAAGAAAAATTGATGCCTTTGAATTGTGATGTTTTGGAGAATACTGAAAATTTTATAGGCTGACAAATGAACAAATACATCCGGAAAGAGGGTCACCAGAAAGCTCCTTGGAAGCAAGGATACAGAAGCTGTGCCTCACATACTTTGTGCATTTTTCTAGGAGGGAACATTCCTTGGAAAGGGACATCATGCTTGGAAAGGAGGAAGGCCCTCAGCAAGATGGATTGACACAGTGACTGCAGTTGTGGGCTCAAGCATGTCAGAGATGAGGGAGATGACACGGGACAGAACAGGGTTCAGATCTCTTGCTGAAAAGGTCGCTATGATTTGTACTTGACTCAGTGGCACATAACAACAGCTCCAGGTATAACAGAAGGAATACTCTCTAAGGCTGAATCATGTTCATAATCATTGCTATGTGTAAGCCTGTTTTTTGCAGTTACTGTGTCAATCTATCTTGCTGAGGGCCTTCCTCTGTTACACTGACCCTCCACCTTTCCTAGCATGATGTCTTCTATCTAAAGGTCTTCCTTTGTTTTTCCCTTCTTCTTTACCAAACATGATGGCTTTCTCATCATGGACTGGTTCTTCCTGATAACATGTCCAATGGATGTGAGTCAAAGCCTCAATATCTTTTCTTCTAAGGAACATTCTGTCTATACTTCTTTCAAGATAGATTAGTTTGTTCTGACAGTACACTATATATTTAATGTTCTTCATCAACACCACAATTTGAAGGAATAGACTTTCTATTATTTTCATTATCTACTTTTTGCATGCATACGAGGAAATTTAAAATACCATGGCTTGGAGCAGGTACATTACTTCAGAGTAACATAATTTCTCTTCAACTATTAAAAAGATCTTTTGCAATAGATTTCCCCAGTGCAATGCACTCTTTGAATTTTTGACTGTGGCTTCCATGGGTGTTAATTACATACAAGTAAAGTGAGATTGTTGTGTAAAAAGAATGTGGGCAGCATGGAGAGGGCTGAGTTTGGTCTCTACTACCTCCAAGAGGGGGAACTGTCCCCACCATCAGCATTCACAATACAAAACCAATTCCCATGAGGTCAAACACGTCCCCCACACTCAGCACCTCCTTCTAATAATTCCAGTACCAACTCTACTGCTGCACTTGGTCTGAAATCCATTGCAATAGCTATGCAGACCTCACTGAACCATCCTAATAATTATGGGATTTATTAGAAAAGTTAGCAGGACTATGATTTCGCAGTCAGGATACCTTCTGAAGCATGCTCACAGAACCTGTAGATTCTAGCTAGGCAGCTTTAGGCCAGTGTTACAGCGCTCTCATAGATTTTCCAATTAAGGAATCTCCCCTCTCCAGGCCTCCAGTAAGTTTGGGCAAAGGCCCCTAACTCTGCCTCTGTGAAGCAAACGTCCCAGATCAGTTCTCTCTCTCATGTCTGATCTCTGATACTCTGCTCTGGCTGCTACTGATTTCTTGTATATCTGGCTTCAAAGGACACATGCTGTATTCTCTGCTTCTTCTTCCTTGGTTCAGAATTCTTGCCTCGAAGAAGCAGCCAGGTTTCACCCTGTCCGGGTTAACCAATTTGTTCTCCTAGAAGTACTCTTCTCCAGCACCACAGTTCAAAGGTACCAATTCTCCTTCTACCACCCCTAGTCATTATCAGGCTTTCTGATGCATAGCAAGTAATTGCTAAGACCATAACCTGGATCAGGGGCACCTTGGTCTCCAGGCTGACATCGTTGTTCCTCAGTACTCTAGAGAGGTCCTTGACAGCAGACTTTCCCAATGCAATTGGTCTTTTGATTTTGAGTCTACTGGTACCAAGAGTGTTGGTTGTGGAACCAAGCAAATTGGGGCTGTTGACAGTCTCTTTACCATCTGTCATGATGCTGCCAATTGATCCAGTGGTGAGAATCTTTGTTTTCTTGATTTTGAACTTCAATCCATATTGAAAACTTCAGTCTTTGACCTTCTGCAGTAAGCACTTCAAGTCCTCCTCAGTTACAGCAAGCAAGGTTGTGTCATCAGCATAATGCAGGTTGTTAATGAGTCTTCTTCCAATCCTGATGCCACATTCTTCTTCATAAGGTCCAGCCTCCCAAATGATCTGTTCTGCAAATAGATTGAAAAGGTATGGAGATAGGACACAACCAGATTTTTACTAAAGAATCTGCTCTACTTAAACCTGGTGGAATGACAAAACGAACTTCTTGTGGATTGACTAACGTACCCTATTTGCATATTCCCATTCATCCATGCCACAAAGTCAAGGGCAGTGACCTAGGAAAGTTATTTTGAAAAACAGACTCACTACAAAATACTTTGACAACTTCAATCTTTTCTCTACATATCATGATGCTAGTTATTTGCACAGTGGTTAGGAACTTTGCTTTCTTTCTTTTAAAAATTTTTTATATTACTTTGATTTATTTACAGTTTGAATACATTGTTTTTTATGAAAGATCCTTCCCATTTCCTTTACTCCACCCACCAATCAAATTGTTCAACCCTATGATTAACACCCTACCCCCACCCATCAACACCTCTCTATTTCCACCCTCCACCCTCCCCCACCTTGAATCCTCATACTCATTCTACAATAATGGTTTTATACAGCATTTGTCCTTGTGAGACTGAGTTAGTTCACTCAGAATAATGCTCTCCAGTCCCTCCCAAGTAAGGTAATAATTTTCAAAATGATTGATCCTGTGTGTTGCATAGCATTCCATTGTATGAATGTACCACAACTTCTCAATCTGTTCATTTGTGATTGGACATCTGGGCTGTTTCCATGTCCTTGTGATGATGAATGATGCTGCTATGAACATTGGTGTATAAACTTCCATTTGGGCCTCAGTTCTCATTTTCTTGGGGTATATTCAAAGCAATGGAATAGCTGGATCATATGGAATTTCTATGTTCAGCTTTTTGAGGAAGCACCAAACTGCCTTTCAGAGTGGTTGTACCATTATACAATTCCACCAACAATGTAAAATAATTCCTATCTCACCACATCTTCTCCAACATTTATTGCTTGCTGTCCTGTTAAGTTTTGCCACTACTACTGGAGTGAGATTTGCATCTCTTTTATTGCCAGTGATTTGGGGCATTTCTCCATATGTCTGTTGGCTATATGAATATTTTTGTGAAAATTCTTTCCATCTCTTTTGCCCATTTTGTAATTGGGTCATCAGATTTTTTCTTGTGGAGGCCCAGAAGTAGTCTATAAACTTTCCTTATGAGACTTGTCTGAGATGGTATTGTTAAATGTTTGTTCCCAGTTGGTGGGTTTTCTTTTCACCATGTTAGAAAATGTTTTTGCCAATACAAGGATTTAATCTTCAGAAGGTCCTATTCATCAGTTTTATCCTCTTCAGATTGTACATTTCTGGCTGTATTTGCACTCTCTTTATACCATAGACTAGAGTATATAAACTTGATCCAGTTTGTCTCTTATGAACTTTATTGTTTTGGGCTTTACTGTCAAGTCTCATCTCCACTTGGAGGTGATTTTTGTGTATGGTGTGAGATGTGGATCCTGTTGCAGCTTTCTGTAGGTAGCAGTCCAGTTTTGCCAGAACCATTTGTTGAAGAGATTGTTGTTTCCCCATTTTATAGATTTTATTTCCTTGTTGAATATCAGTTGACCATAGATAGCTGGGTCTATTTCTGGATTCTCAATTCTGTCCCACTGATCTGTATGTCTCTCATTGTATCAGTACCATGCTGTTTTGGTTACTACCACTGTGTACTAGGTTTTGAGATCAGGGAGTGCTATACCTCTCACTTCCATTTTTATTTCTCAGACGTGTTTTGCTTATTTGAGGTCTTTTACCTCTCCAAATAAATTGACAATTTCTCTTTCGATCTCCTTGAAAAATGAATTTGGTATCTGTATTAGGATTGCGTTGGATATGTAGATTTTTTTTGGTAGGATTGTCATTTTCACAATATTGAGTCTTCCTATCCATGAACAGGGCATATTTTCCCATTTCTTTAAGTCTTTTATTGTGTCTTGCAGAAGATCTTTGTTTTCTTGATGTTATGGTGTAACATCCATATTGAAAGATAGTCTTTGATCTTTTTCAGTAAGTGCTATAAGTCATTTTCACTTTCAGCAAGCAAAGTTTTGGCATCTGCGTATTGCTAATTGTTAAGAAGTCTTCCTCAAATCATACTGCTACATTCTTCTTCAGATAGTCCAGCTTCTTGGATTATTTGCTCAGCGTGCAGATCAAACATAGGACATAGATTATATGGTGAAAGATACCCTGATGTCCACTTTTCCTATCAAGTTTTAAAATGTAAATCTCCTTGTTCTTTCTACACACTCTATGTTCTCTTAGTCTCTGTACAGATACAGCAGGGACACATTAAATGTTCAGGAATTTCCATTCTTCACAGTGTATTCTATAGTTCATTATGATCCATGCTATCTAATGCTTCAGTGTAGCCAAGGAAAAACAGGCAAATATCTTTCTGGTAGGCTCTGTTTTTTTTGTTTTGTTTTGTTTGGGTTTTTTTTGGTGGGCTCTGTTTTCAGCCAAGTTCCTTCTGATGTCGGCACTGATATCTCTTTCACCAAGTCCTTTTCTGAATCTGGCTTAAATTTCTAGTACTTCTCTGTAGATGAAGTACTCCAGTGGTTTTAAAATTATCTTTACCAAGATTTTACTTGTGTGTGAGTTTAATGATATTATTTGATAATTTCCACATTCTGGTGATTACCTTTGCTTATGGTGGGCACAGATATCCCTTCTAGCTTGTTGGCCAGATAACTGTCTTTCAAATGTCTTTTTTTTAATAAAATATTTTAATTGTGGTTCCAGTGAAAGTTTACAGAAAATTTAGATTTTTCACTCATTCATCATTACACACTCCACCTTCCCCCTTCCCCCGCTTACACCTTTCTTAAACTATTCATTTATTGCTGCAAAATGATTTCCCCTGCCCCAACAGCCCTCTTCACAATGCACCTTCCATTCTGGTCTGTTGCCATATGTGCAATGTCCAATCACATACTTCTTTTAAACGGTTCCTTCCTTCATCTGCTTCAATGCAATGCCCATCACCTAACCACACCTATCCCATTCTCCTTCCAACCCCCCCATGTCAGATCCGCTCTATAACAGTGGTGCTATGCAGTATCTGTCCTCTTGTGACTGAGATATTGCACTAAGCACAATGTCCTCCATGGTCATCCATGCTGTGCAATGTTCCACAAGTTCATTGCTTTTCAGAGCTGCGTAGTATTCCATAGCATGAATATATTACAGCTTCTCTATCTATTCGTTTGTTGATGGACACTTAGATTGTTCCCATCTCTTTGCTATTGCAGCAATAAACATGGGTATACATGTATCTGCTTGGGTGGCAGTTCTGGTTTCTTTAGGGTATATTCCCAGTAGTGAAATTGCTGGGTCAAATGGTATTTCTATTTGTAACTTTTTGAGAAAGTGCCATACTGCCTTTCATAGTGGTTGCACCATTTCTCACTCCCAGAACAGTGAAAAAGGTTTCCAGTTTCTTTACAACTTCGCTATCATTTGCTGTTTACTGCTCTGTTGAAGTTTACTATTTTTACTGAGGTGAGATGATATCTTACAGTTGTTTTTATTTGCATCTCTCTTAGAGCTAGGGATTTTGAACATTTCTTCCTGTGTTTGTTCACCATCCGAATGTCTTCTTTGATGAAGTGTCTATTCATATCGTATGCCCATTTTGCAACTGGATTGTCTACCTTTATATTATTGAGGTGCTGGAGTGCTCTATAAACTTTAGATATGAGGCCCTTATCAGATATGTCATCACCAAATATTTTTTCCCAGTCTGTGACTTTTCTTTTTACCCTGTTGGAGAAGTTTTCTGATGTGCATAGGCATTTGATTCTTAGAATGTCTCATACATCTATTTTGTTCTCTCCTAGTTATAGGTTTTTCATTATATTTGGAAGACTGCCAATTGTATTCTGACAGTGAGAATGCTGAGTCTATGGGGTTGGGGCTTGCTGGGTTTATTGAGATAATGGAAATGTTGGGTCTACATGGTTGAGGCTTACAAAAAATATGAGACTCTTGTCAGGAAAGATTTTTATGCCTTGAGGAAATTGCATAACAGCAGGGTAGTTTATTTATATACATGTGTGTGTGTGTGTATGTGCGTGTGGTGTGTCAGGCACTGTTGAGTTGGTTCTGACTCACAACAATTATGCTTATAATAGAATGACACATTATCTGGTTCTGCACAGCCATTGCTATGTTTGAGTCCATTGTTATAACCACTGTCTTTTCTTGCTCTGAATCTTACATTGAGTTCATCATCTGAGTTCATCATACTTCTTAGAGTTCTTCAGCTTCCACAGCCTTTGAGCCAGCTGCCTGTTGTCCGACATGGAAACCGACCTTTACAACCTGTGACACAGCAACCTGCTATCTTACCTACTTTCTTGAGTTGATTGGTCTTTGAAGCTACATGAGCCAAGAGAAACTTGCAGCCTGACTCCTGACTCACAAATTGGGACTTGCCAGCAACACAGCCACACTGTCTAGCCCTAAAAGATGTCAGCTCCCTAACAATGTGTTATAATTTAGTTTGTAGAGACGTTGATTGCCTTTCACTTCCACAAGACATCACACTGATCCAACACATTGAACATTATGCTGATTGGACCTCAGAGATGCACACCTTTACTCTGGGGTTCAGGCTCCCTTGGGGATCAGCTTCTTTGTGCTTCAGTTTTCCCAATGAAATGTCCTTATTCCTTCAGAGATGGCCATCCCTCAGAGTGCAGTGGGTGAGCTGACTGGTCTATCACTTGTCTGGGAGCTGCCTCCTCAGCACAAGGGCACTTGTTCAACCACACTCTGATCAATATCAGGATCTGAGACCCATTGCATCCTCTTTCAGGTCATATGAACAGGATGTCAACACAAACCAGGTTCAGTTTCTCTTCAGAGTCAACTTCTAAAGATGCCTGAAAACAAGGAGCAGTCTCTTCTCTGCCTGCAGACACAGTGTCCACTCCTTTCTGATAAGCAAGCCAACTCTAAAGTCTGTCTTCCAAATTTCTTATCATAGATGCATGAACACTTCCAGGATTGTTTCTCAATTGATAGTCTATCAGTTCCTAGACTTGTCTTTAATCAATACAGTTGGTGTCATTTGGTTATTCCCTGCATATTGAACATAGGACCAATTCTTTTCAATATGTGATGTACTCCTTTCATATTCCATTTATACTTCCTGTTACTCAACAGTTTGCCCATGTTGTTGTTTGACCCCTTCAAGTCTACTATGACCCATAACAACCCTGCGAACAACAGGTCTGAATCTTGCCCCTTCTTGTGTCATCCTCACTATCTCTGTTATATTTGAGCCGATTGTTTCAGTCACTGTATCAATTTATCTTTTGACTCTTTTTCTAATTTTCCACATTCCCCAACTCGATGTCTTTTCTGAGTACTGACTTCCTGATGACATGGCCAAAGCATGTGAGATAACATTTCAATATGCTTGCCTCTAAGGAGAATTCTGGTTGCACTTCCTCTATGAAGTATTTGTCCTTTTAGAAGTTCATGGGGACAGTTGAATCCCAACCAAAGGACACCAGCCAAGCCACTGTGAAACCCACCCACCAGGAGCAAGTAGGGAACAACCACCTGCCACCCTGCGACTCCAGAGGAGAAACCAACCACCCCCAGCCTCTAAGAGACCTTGCAGGAGCAATTGTCTGCCAGCCACCATGGAACCCCAGAGGAGCGATGACTACTAGCCACTGTGTGACCCCCCCCTGCAGTCCACGCCTGCATGACCCCACCACGTAGGGTGCGGCTGCATACACCCCCAACAGTGCCCAAGCCCCACCCCCTGCCTCCTGGTGGTAGTGTCCAAGCCCTGTGCTCCTGCGCCCCCCCCCACAACAGCCCCTTGCTTCCTCCCCCTTCCCCCCCCCCCTTGCAGCTCCACAACCATGCACCTCACCCCCTGCCACAGCCCTGTGATCTCAGGGCACCACCGTGGATCCAGCCATCACCTGGAGCTATCATCCGAGCTGCTGTGGAACTAATCTGGCAGGAGAAAGGCAGGCTGCAACAGTTCCATGATGCATCTTCAAGGATATGAACATGTATGGCTAAGCACAATTGATAACAGTGCATCTAAATTCCAAAATCAATCTCCACGATTGTCTACATGTTTCCTATTGCCAAAGGGGTCCTTTAGAATAGTGAGAGAAGATCTTCACCCTGAAACCTACAGCGTCCCTTTTCAGCAGGAAGTAGCTAAGAGAATACGCCATCCCCTTTTCCTTATGAATCAGGGTGAAGTCTCTCTCAGGAAGGAGTGATAGGTAATGGCAAAGGACACACTGACAAAGGAGATTAATCAGAACTGGCGTTGACAAGCACTGTGGCAATTGGACAATTAAAACAGACTTTCAAGGAAAAAAAAAGAGAGGAACGAACTAGATGGGGGTAGAGAAAATAGTGCAACAATGAATGAATGGAAATTTAAAAAAAAGAAGTTTATGGGATATTCAGTACTCTTCTACACAACCATGACTCAAAGGCGTAGATTCTTCTGTCATCTTAGTCATTGCCCAACTTCCAGAGACTATGGCTTGAATCAGGTGCATCTTAGTCTTTACACAGACATCATGCTCTTTAACACTTTGGAAAGATCCTTAGCAGATAATGTTCCCAATGTACCATGTGTTTTGATTTCTTGACTTCTGTTATCTTAAATGTTGATTATGTATTCAAGTAAGCTGAAAATCATTGACAACTTAAAGCTTTTCTTCATCTATCATGATGTTACCTATTGGTCCAGTGTTGAGAAATTATCAATCAATGACCTAGATGCCTCCGTGACTTCGAAAGCCTAATCTGTTTAGTCATTGTTAACTCTTTGAGCCTGTAATAGTCCTTAATGAGCTGTTTCATGAGCTGTTTCAGGATGGGACAAGGTAGACTATATAAGGAACCAGTGATATCTACCCAAGGAAGAATGTTCTTTTTCAGTCAATATCATCTTCTGTGAATGGAGTAAGAACTGGACTGCATTACAGAAGGTGAGAGAAATGGAGAAAGGGATCTGAAATAGTCACCTGCCTGCCCCTCTTTACCATTTTTTTAAAAAAAACTAGTTTAAGAATATTTCATGGCCAGGATTAAAAGACAATCTAGTTCTGTGGCTTCTCCCGCAGAAATCTACTGGAGTCTAAGTTCTTGATACATTGGTGGCAAAGATCTCTGAAAGGTGTCTAGATAGGGCCTGAAGTTAGTAGCTCACCCTGTGGGTCCTATTCTGACCTTCTCACACTCACTCACGTGTCCTCACATTCACTCTTTATACATGGTCATTTGCTGTAAGTAACTGCTATAGTACTTCAGTTGCCAATAGGATCTACCTCAGTCCAACCTCCTCAAGAACCTGAGACTCACTTCATTTCCCCTACTAGAAAGAGAAGAGAACCTGTGAGTGCATTTTCACTTACCATAGCCTAGTGGTAAAGACACTTGGTTTGAATCTATCAATAGGTCTGGGTGAGAAAGATGGACAATCTCCTCCCAAGCAATTTACTGCCTCTGAAAATCTGCTGGAGGGTCAGTTATGGGTCAGTTCTGATTTGATGTACTTGACAATAACTGGTGGCTTAGCCTTCGGGGGTTTCACAGCTAACTCGAGGGTAATACCTTTCTGGTTTGCATCCACCAGAAGCTCTGAGGGAGAAAGACAGGCAATCTCCTCTTGTGAGATTTATAGCCTCCCAAAACCCATCTGGAGGGTCAGCTCTGAGTTGATGTTGCCTTGATGGCAATGCGTTGTTACTCTCTGACGGTGATTTGGTGAAACAACTAGTTCAGTCAACGTGTTAATTAAGAAGGACATCATGCTTGGAATGGCCGAATATCAGTGCAGGAGAGGGAGACTCTGAATGAAACGGATTGACACAATAATTGAGGTAACATGGGTAGGTATATTAAAGGCAATGAGACTGGCTCAGAATAGAGTAGGGTTCAGGGTTGTATTCTTGGAGTTGATATGAGTCACAGGTTAACTCGAAGGCACATAACAACACTGGGTGTTAGGGAGCCCTGTGGCTTAGTAGTAACAGATTGTGCTGCTAACCCAATGAGTTTTGCTGTTATACACTGTCAAGTTGCCTGCGACTCAGCAACCCTATGTACAATAGGTCTGAATCCTGTCCTATCCTTAGCCAGTCTCTTTCCCTTCAACAATCCCAAACCCACTACTCCAGTCACTGTATCAATCCATCTCTATCTGGGGTCTTTCTCTCCTGTGCTAACCCTCCACCCTTCCAAGCATGATGTCCTTCTCCAAGGACTGACTCCTCCTGGTCATATGCCCAAAGTATGTGAGACAGAGCTTCACAATCCTTGCCTCCGAGGAGCAACCTGGTTTCACCCTCTCTGGGATAAATCTCTTTGTTCTTTTGGCAGTCTATGGTATGTTCAACACTCGTCTTCAGTTGTTGTTATGTGCCGTCGAGTCGCTTGCGACTCATAGTGACCCTATGTACAAGAAAGAGCTATATACGTTCTTCTATCCTGTGCCAACCTAGCCATTTCAAATGCACTTATTCCCACCTCTCCAGTCACAGAATCAATCCATCTCGTCAAAGGTCTTCCTCTCCTTCGCCGTCCCTCCAGTCTGCTAAACATGATCGTCTTCAGTACCACAACTAAAAGACATCAATTCTGCTGTCAACGGTAGTCATTGTCCAGTTCTCTGATGCACAGCAAGTAATGACAAAGATCATGGCCTGAATCAGGCACACATTAGTCTCCAGGCTGACATCATTGCTTTGGAGAGGTTCCTGGCAATAGCTTTTCCGAGAAGAATTCTATTGATTTCCTGAGTGCTGGTGCCAAGAGTGTTGATTGTGGATCCAAGCAAGCTGAAATTGTCAACAACTTCGATCTCTTCTCCATCTATCATGGCTCAGTGGTGAAAATATTTCCTCTTGATGTTGAGCATCAATCTATATTGAAGACTAAAGTCCATGAGCTTCTGCAGTAAATGCTTCAGATCCTCCTCAGTTTTGGTGAGCAAGGTTATGTCATCTGCAACATAGGTTGTTGATAAGTCTTCCTCCAATCTTGATGTCACAATTCCACCTCAGGAAGCCCACCCTCCTGAATGATCTGTTCTGCGTATAGATTGAAAAGATGTGGAGACAGGACATATTCTTGATGCACTTCTTCCCTGCTTTTGAACCATGCAGTGTTTCCTTGCTCTGCTGTGATAACTGCCTCCTGGTCCAAGTACAGCTTTTGCATGAGCACAATCAAGTAAGTGTTCCGGAATTCCCGTTCTCCTCAAGGTTAGCCACAGTTTGTCATGATCCACACAGTTAAATGCCTTGGCATAGTTGATGAAACACAGGTAGACTTTTTTCTGGTGCTTTGTACTTTTTGTCAAGATCCATCTAACTTTACAATAACGTCCCTGGTGCCATGGCCTCTTCTAGACCTGAAGATACAACTGATATTGAACTTCTCCTGTATTTCTGGTAGTTCTCTGTTAATGTACTATTCCAGTTTTTTTTAAATAATTTTCAGAAGGATTTTGCTTGCATGGAATATCAGTGATGTTTTACTCGACAGTTTCCATAGTGTCAGGTCACCTTTTTGTGGAATAGGAACAAATATGGATCTCTGGTCAGCTGAGCAGGCAACCATCATTCAGTTTTCCTGGCACAACTTGGTGAGTACATCCAGGGCAGAGTTTGTCTGTTGAACTATTCCAATTGATAATCTCTCAACTCTTGGGGCCTTTGTTTTTGCCAGCTCTTTCAGAGCAGCTTGAACTTCCTCCTTCATCACCATTGTCTCTTGATCATATGTTGTTTCAGTCATATGTTGTTCTGTGTCAGCCAGTTCCTTTTGATACAGTGACTCTGTGTACTTCTATCTTCTTTTAGTGCTTCCTGGATCATTCAATATTCTGTCCACAGCATCCTTAAATATTGTAACTTGAGGCTTGAATTTATTCTTCAATTCCTTCAGCTTAAGAAATGCCAAGAGAGTTTGGCTCTCTTGGCTTCCTAACTCCAGCTCTTTGCATGTTTCATTATAATACTTTGTATTTCTGAGCTGCCTTTTGAAATATTCTGTTCAGCTCCTCAACTTCCTGACTTTTTCCCTTTAATTTGGCTTCTCAGTGCTCTAGTGCAATATTCAGAGTCTTTATTGGTAGGTATCTTGACCTTTTCTTTCTCTCATCTTTGCAAAGACCTTTTGCATTTATCATAAATAATATTCTTGATATTCTCCCAAAGCTAATCTGCTATTTGTTCATTAGTGTTCAAGGTCTGAAACTTGTGGTGATTTTTAAATTCAAGAGGGATGGACTCAAGGTCAAATTTAAGTTCCTGTGTATTTGATTTCATTTTTTTCAGCTTTAGTTTGAACTTGTGTATTGAGTAGTTGATGATCTGTTCCACCTGGCCTAGTTTTCACAGCTGATATTGAACTTCTCCAGTGATTCTTCCTACAGATGTAGTCAATCTGATTCTTGTGTGTACCATCAGGGGAAGTACATGTATATAATCACTGTTTATGTTTCTTGTAAAAAGTATTTTCTATTCATACATCATTGATTGTACAAAATTTTATCATCCTATCTCCAGCCTCATGTCTGTCACCAAGTCCATGCTTCTTTCTCTGTTCCCAACCTTTGCATTCTAGTCTCTTATATTATTAATGCATCTTGGTTGCATGTTCAACTGGTTTTCAACTGCAAAATTTGGTATAAATAATCTATTTCCTCCTCTTTGATTTTGGTTTTCTTGACTATATTTAATGATAGTGGTATTAACTGGACTACCTTGCATGCATATGGATATTGTCCTGTCATTCACAACATTATATATTTCAAAATGAATCTATAAATCACCTTTTTAATTATGAATGTGACCCTTTTATCCTCATCTTTTCATCTCCAACATGGTAGACCTTATGATTGTCTTACTCAAAATGCCACATGTCAATGCATCTCATTTTACCAATGCATAGTATAGCAGTATTTATGTGTTCTCATTCTTTCTTAACAATATCCAATTTTCCTACATCCATGCTTCTCACATTTCATGTTCCAATCATTAGTGTCTGCTTACAATTGTTCCTCCTCAGTTGTATTTCTCAGTACAAAGGCTCAACCTCAGGTGCTCGTGTACTGTTAAGTGTTTGCTCTACTGTACATACGGTTTTTGAAGGCTTGTTATTTTGGAAGTGGATGGCCAGTCCTTCTTCCTAGTCTTAATTTGGATGCTCAATTTTAGCAATATCTGGCAGATGAAATATCTAACAGACAAGCATTTTACTGAAAAGAGCAAATGAAGAAACTTCTCTCTTACAGAAGAAACCAATAGATTCAGTGTTTGTCCTCCCGTTTGGTGAGTGTGTCTTGGTGCTGTCCCTTCTTCGCGTCACCAGCCTCCCCTTCCCTCCACCCTCCATCCTGCCAGCACCTTCCTCCTAAAGCCAGCTCTTGATATGATATCTCAGGCTTTGAGTCACTTCTGTTATGCCTCGTGCCTCCTAATGAACAATGTCCTGGGAGTTCGACCTCTGCTCAAAACTTTCCTACTAGACCACTATTCCTTTTTCCAGAAAGAAATGCTTGGTTTTGGGGTAAAAAAAAAATTGTAACATGGAAAATGACAATGCACTTGATATTTTCAGATTCATTTTTCTGTTTGGCACACTTATCAAGCTAAGAAACAAAAAATCACGTTGACAGTTTAAATGAACATGGTGCTCTGTCCTCAATCACAAAAGATTGGCTACTATCCTTTGAATCTTAAAATGATATGACTTGACTTGTCATATCTTGAACTTGCATGTCAGGAGTTCTAAGAGCCTATGTGATATTCCTTGCCCATTCTCATTCTTTGAATCGACAACTGACAAGTTAGCAGGTTGAGATCAGAGATTTTCCCAACCCCTGCCCAAAGGAAAACAAACCAGGTGGACTTCCTGCCTTCAATTACATTAGCTTTGTGCCCTTCCCAGCACACACACAAGGATTTAAGTGACTTCTTGGTTACTCAATTCCCTGATCCTTTGTGGTCACTGCTAACTTTCTTAAGGGGATTGATTGATCTAGTTTGGAAAAGACAGAACAACAATTAGACAAAAATTTCATGAGAATTATGCTGGGGCAATTTCTTTTTATTGTATCTTTGAAGGAACAGAAGGATACCCTCCAATAAGTTGTTATATGTCGACCACCTGCTTGGCTCTTTGTTGTACGGTAGTGGGTTTTGTTCTGTTAAGATGCTAAAAGCTTTTACTACCAGTGTTTCAAATCCCAGCAGATTCGCTCATGGTGGACACATTTTGGTGATGTTTCTACATTCAGATAACTTAGAATGAAAGGCTATATCTTCTTCTAAAGATCAAGATGTACTTCTAAAAGTTGGCCAGTGAAAACTCTAAGGGTTACAACAGAATATTGTCCAGTATAGTGCTGTGATCATGAGGATAGCACAGGGCTGGGCAGCAGTTCTTTCTATTGTGTGTATAGTGTCATGAGTCAGACTTGACCATGGGCATCCAGCAACAGAAATAATAAGTACCATGTATTGAGTTATTATCATCATCATTTAAACTTGAGCCTATTTTCTGCTCTCTACTTTGTAATGTTTCTATTTACTGTTGTAAATTTGGTGCTCTTACACTGTTGACACCTTCTCTCTGTTTAGTTGTCATGTTGTTGTTGTTTGTTGTTACGTACTGTCGAGTTGCCTGCGACTCATAGCGACCCTATATGTACAACAGTCCTAAATCCTGCTCTATCCTGTGCCAATCTCACTATCTCCAGCACACCTACCCCGACTACCCCAGTCACCAATTCAATCCACCTCATAGAGGGTCTTCCTTTCCTGCGCTGTCCCTCCACCCTCCCAAGCATGACGTCCTTCTCCAAGAATTGGTTCCTCCTTGCAACATGTCCAAAGTATGTCAGATGAAGCTTCAGAATCCTTGCCTCCAAGGAGCAGCCTGGTTTAACCCTCTCTAGGACAAACCTGTTTGTTTTCTTAGCAGTCCATGGTATATTCAATACTCTCCTCCAGCACCACAGCTCAAAGGCAACAATTCCCCTTCTGTCATCCCTAGTCATTGTCCAGCTCTCTGATGCATAGCAAATGATTGCAAAGACCATGGCCTGTATCAGATGCACTTTAGTCTCCAGAGTGACATCATTGCTCTTCACTACTTTGGAGAGGTCTCTAACAGCAGACTTTCCTATTGCAATACGTGTTTTGATTTCCTGGCTGCTGGTGCAAGAGTGTTGACTGTGGAGCCAAGCAAACGAAAGCTGTTAACAGTACCAATCTCTTCTCCGTCCATCATGATGCTGCCAATTGGCCCAATGGTGAGAATCTTTGTTTTCTTGTACAGAAGGTATTATTGATACTTGGTAATGCAGAAGATGGCTGTCAATGAGCCTCTCTGTTTCTGTTTCTCTTCACTTATTGAACATTTGATAGCCAAATGCCTTTAATAAGTTTATTTTTGGAATTACAAGTTTCTTTGAAAGATCAGAAGATTCTTTTCCTTTCAAAATTTCCATTATTCCCTATAGGTCTATGATGATTATATTTTAAAAATATAGCAATTAAAAAAATAGCAATCATTTACTGGATGCATGCTGTTTGATATTTTCCACAAACATCTTTTTCAGTCCTCAATAGAGCCCTGAAAGAAGGTAATACTAACCCTATTATAAATCTTGAAGAAATAGAACCTTACAGACTCATAGTTCTCAAGTCGATGACCTAGTGAGTGGCAGAGCAGAGACTTGACTTTAGCTTTTCCAATAGAAAACATTATAGCAGAGAAAACCAGTCATTGGAAAATGAGGGCTCATGATGTGTTTCCTAATTTTAATGAATTCTTGTTGTTAAGTTTCACTGAGTCTGTTGAAGACAAAGATTTTGAAGCTCTGTTTCACATGACCATAAGGGACCAGACCCTGGAGAAGAACATCATGGCTGGCTGGATGGAGGGACAGCACGGAAGAGGGAGAACCCAGATAAGATGAATTGACACAGTAACTGGGGTAATGGGAGTAGGTGTATCAGAGTCAGTGATTCTAGCTCAGGATAGGGCAGGCTTTAGAGCTGTTGTACATCAGGTTGCTATAAGTTGCAGAGGACACAATGGCACATAACAACAGCAATCCTATGAACAGTGGAATGAAGCACTGCTCAGTCTTGTACGACCTTAAGTCATTACTGTGTTTGAGTTCATTGTTGTGGCTACTGTACCAATCCATCTGCTTGAGGATATGCCTCATTTGACTTTTTTTCCAACCCTCTACTTTACCTTGATATTTATTCAAACTGTAGGCTGAGCAAAGTATAAGAGAAGCTGGACTCTATGAAGAGAAGGGTGGCTTCAGGATTGAATCAATAACCCGCATTATGCAGATGGCACTCCTTACTTGATGAATGTGAGGAGGACTTAAATTGTTTGCTGTGAAAGATCAAGAAACACAGCTTCCAGTATGAATGGCAACTCAATGTCAAGAAAACAAAGATTCTTACCACTGGACCAATAGACAGCATCATGATGGATGGAGAGAGGATTGAAACTGTCAACAGCTTCATCTTGCTTGGATCCACAATTAACACCCTTGATACCAGTAATCAGGAAATAAGGAAATGCATTGCACTGGGGAAATATGCAGTTAGGGATCTCTCCAAATTACTGAGGAGGAGTAATGTCAGCTTGATACAGGCCATGGTCTTTGCAATCACTTGTTATGCATCAGAGAGTTGGACAATGACTAGGGAGGACAGAAGGAGAATTGACGCCTTTGAGTTGTGGTGCTGGAGAAGAGTATTTAATGTACCATGGACTGCCAAGAAAACAAACAGATTCATCCTAGAGAGGGTTAAACCAGGCTACTCCTTGGAGGCAAAGATTCTGGGGCT
>NW_006399829.1:11525896-11543545 GCF_000299155.1 Elephantulus edwardii
CTTAGTCTCCATAGAGACACTGTTGCTCCTGAGTACCTTTGAGAGGTCCCTAACAGCAGACTTTTCCATCGCGATACGCTTTCTGATTTCCTGACTGCTAGTGCCAAGAGTGTTGACTGTGGAGCCGAGCAAACTGAAGCTGTGAACACTCTCAATCTCTTCGTCATCCATCCTGATGCTGCCAATTGGTCTGAACCCTTCTAATAACGCATCCAAATAGGGATTACATTTAAAATATCTACATTCCAGCTTTTCTTTTTTAAAAATGGCTAGACCAAATGGGCTCATATTCTTGCATGGCACCAGCCAGGTTCTAAGTGATAGCTACTTCATTAGTGGTTGTTCTGGTGGCCTAGTGGTAAGGAGTTGCACTGTCAACCTGAAGGAATGCAGTTTGAATCCTCTAGCTGCTCCGAGGGAGAAAAATGGACAGTCTCCTCCCATGTGATTTAATGCCTCAGAAAACCTGCAGGAGAGACAGGTTTGAGTTGATTCCGACTCAATAGCACAAAACAACATGTGCCACTGTTAGAAATGACTCACAGTTTTCAGAGGCTGTAGATCACATGGGAAGAGATTGTCATTCTCCTGAGCAGTGTCTGGTGGATTTGAAACCCTTGTCTTTGGGTTAACAGCACAATTCCTTCCTATTTAGCCACCAGAGCACCTTTAGGGAAGGTATGTGCCATTCAGCGAGTGCGAATGGCCTCAGTAGCAAGGAGTTATGCTGCTAAGGCAGGCGGTTCAAATCCATCAGTCACTCTGACAGAGAAGATAGGGAATCACCTCCTGTGCTATTTACAGCCTCTGAAAACCAGCTAGCGGCTTAGCTATGAGTTGAATCTGACTTGATAACAATAACAGCTTTGTTATTTAAGTGGACAAACTGTTCCACTCCTATGCCTTACATCTGGTATGCCTCACTCACCTGGATCACCTATTTGGCAAATGTGTACATTTGATACTGCTGTACTTCGCGTAGTTTCTGGGGTTAGTTGTCTATGGGTTGGAGTCCTTGCTTGGCCAACTGAACTTGCACAAACTACTTTGTCTCTCTAGGCTTTGATTTTCTCATCTCTAACATGGAGATAAGACTGTCATGTTAACTTTCATTTTGAAGTTCACATGTAATAATTCTCATAAAGTATTTTGTATGGTGTATGGCATATATGTGAGACTGTAAAGGCTGCTATTCCAATTAATTTCAATTCCTCAGAGTGATGTTCTGGAAGTTTGGAACAAGAAAGCCTATTCTAGATTCTAAGTGTGAAGCAGGCTATTGGAACCATTGACCATGGAAACATGATTATCTTTTAATAGGTATTGTAGTGTGTGATCCACACAGCCGGACCAATGCACAATATTATGACAAACTGAGAAAATATCGAAGTCAAAGATTTCATACAGTGAACACTCAGGGAAGCGACAGAAAGGAAATCAAATTACTGTAATTGGGAAATCTGCCAAGGACCGCTAACCTCCTCCTATGTTTGTTAAAGTTGGACAATGAATAAGGAAGAAAAATTAATTGATGGCATGGATTTGTGGTGTTGATGAGCAATACTGACTATACCGTGGACTTCCAAAAGATAATAAGCAAATCTGTCTTGGAGGAAGTATAGCCTGAATGACCCTTAGAAGAGAAGATGGCAAGACTCATATACTCTGGGGATGCTACGAGGAAGGATCAATCCCTGGAGAAAGACATCGTGCTTGGTAAAGCAGAGGACCATCAACAGGATGGATTGACACACCAAAAAATGGCTTCAACAATAGGCTTAAGTATAGCAAAGATTGTGAGTATGGGTTAGGATTGGGTGGGCTTTACTTCTGTGGTACATGGTATTGATTTGAATTGGAGCTGACTTCGTGGCATCTAAGAGTAATCACAACAATAAAAATGTGACTCCGACATTGGGCTGATAACACGTCAAGCTCAATACCTGACAGCATGAAGATGTTGGGAAATGATTTCATCTTTTCCTGATTCACTCTCCTCACTTTTAAAGGGAGTATGAGAATAGTACTTACCTCACAAAGCTGTAAGGAGGCACAGTGAGTTAACACATAGAAAATGCTTGAAAGTGGTGCTTGGCACAAACCCTACACTCAGTTATTGTTAACCCCTAATGAGCTCTGGAAATAATGAAGAAGGAAATGTAGTTAGGAAGTATGGAGAGGTTATTTCTTAGGGAGGGACACCATGCTTGGAAAATTGGAGGGGACAGCAAACCAAGTGGATTGACACAGTGACTACAGCAATGGGCTTGAGTGTTTCAGAAATTGTGAGAATGGCACAGAATAGGGCAGGTTCACATTTGCTGTCTGTAGGGTCACTATGAGTTGTACTCAACCTACTATCAATGAGTTCTGGTTGCCTGGTAGTAAAAAGCTGTGCTGCAATCTCAAGGGTACATTGTTAGAATCCACCAGCTGCTCCATGAGAGAAGGATGGGCTATCTCCTCTGGTGCAATTTACTGCCTCTGAAGAAAACCTCCTGGAGGGTCACCTATGAGTCGGTTCTGATTCTACGACAGACAACAGTAACAACAACAAATGACAATAATACATCAGGGTTTTTTTCAGCCTCTAACTACACCTTTGGTGTGTGAAAGATGACAAATGCATTTTAAATTGTTTGTGAGCTGAAACTTTTGCCTTCATTTTCTGCATCATAGTAAATTCTATGCAGAAGAATGTGCCATTAAGGTGGGAGGAAGATTCATCAACCTTGCATTATACAGATGGTAAAACCTTGTTTGCTTAAAATGAGGAGGACTTAAAATGCTTACTGCAGAAGGTAAAATACTATGGGCTTCAATATAGATTGCATCTCAACATCAAGGAAACAAATATCCTCACTACTGAGCTGACAAACAGCATCATGATTGATGGAGAAAAGATTGAAATTGTTGATTTCATCTTGCTTGAAACCACAGTCAGTACCTGGGTAGTACAGTAGTCAGGAGACCAGGAAATGTATTGCATTGGGCAAGTATGCTGTCAAGGACCTTTCCAAATTACTGAGGAGAAATGATGTCAGTTTGAGAACTAAGGTGCACCTGATTAAGACTGTGATCTTTTCAGTCATTTACATCTGAGAGCTAAACAAGTAATAAGAAGGACTGAAAAGCAATTGATGCCTTTGAGCTATAGTGTTGGAGAAGAGTACAGAATTGACTGCCTAAAGAACAAACATGTTTTGGAAAAAGTGCAGTCAGATTGCTCCTTAGAGGCAAGGATGGTGAGGCTTTCTCTCATATACTTTGGGCATATAGCCAGGAGAGTCCACTCCTTGGAAAAGGACATCATGCGTGGAAAGCTGGAGGGTCAGTGAAAGAGAAGAAAACCCTCCATGAGGGCGTGTTGACACAGAAACTGCAGCAATGGGCTCAAGGGTGATGGTGAGGATGACACCAGATAGCACAGGGTTCAGATTTGTTGTTCATAGGCTCCCTGTGGGTAATAAAGGCTCGAATACACCTAACAGCACAAACAAAAACAGTACTCTGGTGGCACAGTTGTAAAGAGAGGTGCTGCTATCGTAAAGGTGACCAGTTTGAATCCAGCAGCAACTATAAAAGAGAAAAGATGGACAACCCTCTCCTGTGCAATTTAGAGCCTTGGAAACTTGCTTGGAAGGTAAGCTGTAAGTTCATTCTGACAAGACAGCAATGAGGGGAGTTTTGTTGAATTCTCTGCAGTCTGGATTCTGTCTTCCCAGCTTCTAAAATGGCCGTTGTGAAGATCACTCAAATCACATTCAACTGCCTTTGCCCCATCTTCTGGAAAAGTAGAGTTTTAAAAGTCAGCCAGTCTAGCCTGGGTAATTCCCCAAAGAGGAAGCTGACACTGGGTGAAATCTTTTGGCTTGCCATAGTTTATTTGTGATAGACTTAAAGTTTTCAGCTTTACTTGGTCGTTTATTTGCAAAATGACACTGATGGTCTCACTTCAGGATTTATATCTTTTTTGACAAGCAGTGAAAGGGACTTGGAAAACAACATGTGGTTGGGATAAGAACTCCCCTCTCCACAAACCTTGCTTATCAATGATATGGATTGGCTGATATGTCCTCCTCTGTCTTTCCAAGAAGTACTCAGGTCCTGGGAGCCCCCTGTTGTCTCTGAAGACCAGCAGGTTTCCTGGTGGGGAATGTTTTCCCTTCCCTGTGACTTGCCTCTCTGATTTCCCTGCTGGCTCTTTTGTTTCCTTGGGCTGGCTCCCTCCTTTGGTGATTTTCAGTGAGGGCTTTGATACCTGCCAAGAGGTGAGAGCAAGGGGTTGGATGATGGATGACCCTGCTTCCCAGGGAGTTTTGGGTCAGGAAAAATCCAGCTGATAAGTTTTTCCAGAATTGAATAACCCAGAAACCCAGTACCAGCAGGATCTTCCCTCTTTTGTGTTTTTTTTAGGTGTGAATTTTACAGGATGTTCTTAGCTGGGTTTGCACATCTTAGTTGGAACACAGTTACCTCCCTGATAGATCTAGATGAATGTGATAGGAATTGTGAATTGCTTTAGGAATAACATAAGGAGAGGTTTGGAGGAAGGAAGAGGGGATTTTAAAAAAAAATCCCTACCAAAATATTTTTTCTTCCAAGTTTTGAAAAGGCACAATATAACCCTTTCTTTGTCTAAATGATCTCATTGCTATTTATTGAAGGGAAATACCAAACGTCTAATTTTTTTTTTTAGAAAGGGCATTTCTTTGGTCCTGATGATTCATGGCTATATCATTTTCCTCCTGACTCCAGAGGCTCTGAGATAAAGCAACACCCCCAAGGAGCACCCGGGTGTCAGAACAATTCCAGTCCGGCAGGCAGGAGCTCCTGCAACCTTCTTGTTCTCTGTGCAGACGTCCTTGAGCCTTCCAGACGGAAGTGGACCGAGTTCTTCAGCCCTCATGCAAAACAACCATCTAAACATAACAGATGACATCAGCTTGGGCTTTTCAATTCCTGGATGGCAGCAGCGTGCTAATCCAGCCTTCATCCTGGATTTCATAAACTAAAACAAGAGAGCCTGGCAGGAGGACAGCGCTGCTGCTGGGTTGAGGAAATTGATGACGGGAAAGCAATGCGGGCAACCCAGTGTATAAAACTCCTAAACGTGTAGGCAGAGGTGCAGCGACCACTCTGGAAGCTGGACGGCCACTTCCCCCACTGCACCCCCAGGGAAGGAGACTGTCAGCGGGGAGTCATGAAGAACGTCTTGATGCTGCTGACGGCTCTCCTGGTCCCCGTGCACCTGGCCACGGCCTGGAGCAGCAAGTATGCGGTGGATTGTCCTGAACTCTGTGACAGTAACGCGTGTAAGAACAGCCTGCGCTGCAAGCGGACAGTGCTCGACGACTGTGGCTGCTGCCGCGTGTGCGCTGCAGGGCGGGGCGAAACCTGCTACCGCACAGTCTCCGGCATGGACGGCGTCAAGTGTGGCCCCGGGCTCAGGTGTCAGTTTTACAGTGAGGAGGATGATTTTGGTGACGAGTTTGGTATCTGCAAAGGTAAAGAGTGATCTCTTGCTTCTCTCTACCTCCAGAACCAGTGGATGACTTTTAGCTAGTTTGGGAGGTGACAGGTCTGCTCTCCAAAGAGGGGATAAATGCACAGGTGGTGTCAGAGGTTTCTAGCAACACCCACCAGTATGCAAGGGGGACACAGGATTGCATTTCAATCCTATTATTCAGGGGGTTTAACAGAAAATGTTGCAATGGAAGGTGGTTCTGCCTTTTTTTTTCCCCTGGAAACTAAAAATGTGACAGATGATCTGTTACAGAGAGCTGACGTGCCATCTCCTCTCCCAGGCCAGCGATAACAGAGGTCTCCACTTAGACAACCTCTGGAATGGCTTCTAGCCCCGGGCTTCAGTGATTCTTTGATCATGAAAGTGTCCACAGGGTGGAGGACATCGCTCAAGGTCAAAGATTTCTGATGGACACTAATGTACTTCATGGAATAGAGTGGGTTTACAGTATACAGTAAAATGATTCATGTTCTTGGAAAAAGGTACTCTGAAATATAAAGTAGACCTGCTTTATAAAGATTTGGGACGTCTAGGAAACACTAGTGATTAGAAGAATGTCAGAAATACAGTTAAATATAGATCAGTATTTGTAAAATTTATTTTAAAATTAGTTACTCGAGTTTATAATATTTAGAATGAAAATGGTGATTTAAAATACTCTACATATGGTACTCCTGAGCTGATTATTAAGCACTATATTAAAGATGCAACCCATACTATGAGACCCATTCATCAGTTTTACTATTGTAAAACGTATCCTTTACTATTGTAACATAAGTCTTTTTTTTTCCTGTCAAGTGGGAGTTGACTCATAGCTGACCCTCCAGCAGGTTTTCAGAGGCTGTAATCGCATAAGAGGAGAGATTGCCCCTTCTTTCTCCTATATTAAAAGGATCAGAATATTTAAAAATTGATACTTACATTTTATATTTCTAAGGCAATGATATGTGTTGATGACTGACAATCACCCATTATTAAGGCATAGTCATTGTTTCTCCTATCTTTAAGAAAAATAGTGTATAAATTGATCATCTTTTAATCCACAACGCATTGGAAAGGCTAAGAAAAATTTGAATGATTAAGAGAATTTTCATTTTTGGTTATAACCAATAAGAAACAGAATCCTAATGAAACATTTCCTTGAGTTAACATAGACAGATGTTTCTTTTGACTGACTAGGCTGTGTAGTTTCTGCAAATTGCAGAGCTTATCAGCCAAGAAAACAGTTCTTCACTTACCAAAATTAGAGAGGAAGTGGTTAACACAATCATAAATATGGTGTACCAAGAATATTCAGTGGATTGCTTTTTTCTCTTGGCATAAGAACACCCTTGTAAATGTATAATCACTGCAAGAAAAAACATAAGCTGTGAGGCATCTGTAGTCTTCCAACTTGATAGCCACTGAATGGTCAAGGTAGATGCTAATACGATCCATTTTAAAAGATTTCGCCATGAGTCTGGTTCTGAACTTTTTCTCCTCTGCTGGCAGGAATAAGCCTATGTAAGCCTCAGCGATTTGAGATGGAGATCTGACACTTTGCTGGAGGCAAACTCCCTTTTTCAGCTCTTTTACTGAACACCCACGTGGAAATTGTACACTTCAGCTGCACAGCCAGATGCTTTCTAAATAGTCAGATGTTTGGCATTGCACTGCCCAGATCACAGTCAACCAGCCAATGCACATTTATTGGGCACATGCTGTATGCCTGGCCCTGCTCATTATATCAGGGATGCAGTGAGAGGACAGCAGGAAATCTGACAGCAATTTTGCTTTCAGGATCCTGAACATCACTGCAGGCACAGTGAAAACCCAACAAGGATTAGTCTTCCCAGCAGGGAAAGAACATGTTTGAAAGCAGAGGCTTCTGCAATCTGAAGGATGCCGTAAAGACTAATCTTAGAACTCTTTAAAAGACATCTCCTTAGCATCACTCTTGATCAAACACCTGACATTTTGTCTCCTCACTCATATGTGATCATTTATTTACGTGTACGTTTTCATGCCAAGGGAAAACAAAACAAAACATCAATCCTGCCTGATGCTTGAAGACTGAAGAAACAGTATATATACAGAGATGCTGGTTAAGCCATTAAAGTCATGCACTTAACATAAAGGAGTGTGTCCTCTTTATCTTGGTACAGCATGCTTTAATCCAAGTGTAAAACCGTTGGAACTCTGAAAGTTTTTGGCATATGTATATAAATAGAGCTCTGGCTGCCTAATAGGTAAGGATTTGCACTGCCAACCCAAAGGTGGTTCAAATCCACTAGCTTCTCTATGGGAGAAAGATGGGTGATTGCCTCTCGTGGGATTTACAGTCTCTGAAAACACACTGGAGGGACAGTTATAAGTCTGTTCTGACTTGATGGCAATGAGAGCTTTTAATATAAATAGTTAACCCTACACAGTCTTATTCATTTAGTGGAGTGCATGTTAACTTGACAGAGTTTTACTAGTCAATCTTCCCCACAAGTGAGAAAGCTAGTGAAATTTCCTACAGAGCAGCTGGTGGCCTTGAACTGCCTGCCTTCTGGATTGCAGTGCAGCTTCTTGCTACTAGGCCACCAGAGCTCCCCTTTTTGAAAGATAAGGAACTTGAAAAGAATGAGATTGGCTCTAGAGGATTGGTACACTGGATAAGATTTTTAAGTTCTGGTTAGTTTGAAGACCCTCTGTATTTTAAATTCTTGGTTTTTTATATACAGTGCGGTAAAACATAGCCTCACATCCTTTAGGTTGTTTGAGAAGCCGATGCATCTGTCTGCTTAATCTCCCACCTTCACTGAGCTGGACAAGCTCATGGCCATTTAAGCAGAAACTGAATTACAACTGGGCCATGGGGACTAACGATGTATAACTGTCTTCAAACTTTGCAGCAAAACTCTTAAGCACAAGTGTCTTCAATTTTTAAGATTGAGGTTTTCAAGAATTGGGTTTTATTTGACGATCAAGATTTCAGAAGATTAGTTCAAATTCTGAGCCTTTAGGGTCTTAGGGCTTAGGCGTGTCAGCCCTCTCTTTTAACCCTTTTCTTGCCCTCAGATTGTCCCTATGGCACCTTCGGGATGGAATGTAAAGAGACCTGCAAATGCCAGTCAGGTATATGCGACAGAGCAACCGGCAAATGCCTCAAGTTTCGCTTCTTCCAGTATTCATTTGGCAGATCTTCCAGCAGGAGATTTGTTTCTCACACAGGTAAGAACTGTTTCCACTATAAACCCTGGTGCCATAGTTTCATTTCTAGTTTGAATGAGAATGGTTGTTAGCTCTCTATTTTGGCTCATGGAACCCTAATGTGACAGTGTAGAACTGCCGCATAGGCTTTTCAACAATGGTAATACTTACGGAAGCAAATTGCCAAGTCTTTCTCTCATGGAGTCAGTGGGTGGATGCAAACCACTAGCCTTTTGTTGAGCAGTCATTGCACCACCAGGACTTCTTGAGAGTAGAAAATGATGTTGGTTTAGGGGTTTTGTTGTTGGTTTGTTTTGGGTTTGTTTTTTTGTTTTCGTTTTCCACGCCTGGTTGTTGTGTTTAGTGGTTACTACCGTTTTCCAAAAAGATCCCATCAATAGTATTGAGGATAACTTTTCCTAGTTTTGGACTTAGGTTGAAAGTTCTCTGTGCTTTGAAGGATAAGAAAAATGTCTTATGTCTCCAGAACAAAAGAACGATGCATCAGGAGCTAGCTAGGCATTGGCGTTGCACCAACTCAGGTCAGAATCCTAAGGAGCTCTGGCGGCTTAGTGGTAAGGGATTGTGCTGCCAATTCAAAGAACCATGGTTCGAATCTACGGGCTGCTCTGTAGGAGAAAGATGGACAATATCCTCCCATGTAATTTACTGCCTCTGAAAATTCACTAGTGGATCAGCTATGAGTTAGTTCTGACTTGATGGTACACAACAACAAAATTCACCTACTTAATATGAAAAATAAGTATGGTTAGTTATTAAAAAACATGCAATTAAAAAGCAGCCAACTGAGATATGTAAAGTTCTTGAAATTCTTTTGTGGTCTGCTTTATATACTTAACAGACAAAGCTACTGCTTTCCCAAATTTAAATAAAAAAGAAAATACTCAGAAGAATTTATTGGATAAGGTTTAAGAGCTAAGAAAGAAAATATAAACATTATCCCTTTTATTATTATTAACCAGATAGAGACCCTTAAATGGAGTCATTCCAGGTGTACATTCTTGTGTCCAGGGTGGGAGACCGTCTCTGTGATTGAAATTTTAGAAATGAATGTAATTATGATGACACCCAGGTGTTTCTTGTTAGTCTGTGTGTACTTCTCTTACAGGTTCTTAAAAATGTGAGAAATACCTAGTACGAAAAATAGTGTTTTTGGTTATCTGGCTGAATAATTGGCCAGCACAGCAAAAAGCCGTCAAATTGAAAACAGCTTATTCAAAATGACACGTCTTCACAGAAATTGCTAGTATCAACAAACTACGTATTTTTCAGGTATACATGATTGATAATAGAAGAATCATTTCATGGAGGTATTTCCTCCTCAGAGTTGGCTGCACTTCAAAATAATTAAGAAATGAACTAGTTAGCAAATGTTCTCATTTTCCTAGTTTTACATCCTTCCTACAGATGGGTAGAACCGAGCAGATGACAACGAAAGAGAAATAATGTGTTAAAGTTTTGACTTATGCCCTGGTGGTGTAGTGTGTTAAGTGTTTGGAAAACCTGCTGATTTGAATCCACCAGCCAGCTCCATGGGAATGAGATGGCCAGCTCTCTCCTGTAAAGGTGTACGGCCTTGGAAAATTGATGAGGTTTGGGTTGGGGAATGTCTGTAAATGTGGATGTAAAAGGAAAACTTTTTTACCTATTAAGTGGATATCTTTGTGACTATTTGGCTGGGAAATGGGGACTTTAGAACCATTTTAAATCTTTATGATTTAGCCTTACAGTTATTGAAAAACCAAATAGAAAAACACTGGATCTCAGAAGTCGTGCAAATAGCTATAATAAAAGTGCAGTGACTTTTATATAATGTAACATTCACCAACCTAAAGTGAACAGTTTGGTGGCATTAAATACACTCAGTGGTGCACAACCACCACCTCTGTCTAATTCCAGGTCATTCTCATCACCCTAAAGTCAAACTCCACGGCTCCAGTCACTTCCCTTCTCTTCTTCTCCCAGCCTCCTGCAACTGCAAATCTGTTTCCTGAGACCTGGAGTGTTTTCGAATGACTAAATTACATCTAGTTATTGTTGTTTGTTGTTGATTGCCATCGACTAGAGCACGACTCATAGTGACCCTATGAACAAAAGACCTAAAGCCTTTCTATAACTGTTGTCATTTCTCAAAGTTCTTAGAGTTTCCAGAAGCATGTTGTTTAGGAAGTGGATGCCAGTACGTCTAGCACGGATTAGAAAATTATTGTCTTCTCAGTATAGCTAGGTGCTTCATACCCTGGCTGCTTCTCTTGCCTTATTTTGCTTTTTGAAGACCACAAGTCAAAAAGTACTTTGCAGGGATAGCTCACACATAGGCCAGTACTTATTTGAGAGTGAATTGACATTTTTCCCACCAAGAGAGGAAATGGAATCCAAGTGAATCTGTGTTGGTGTCTGACCTGAAATCTGTGGGGAGGCGTGTGTGTGCTTTCGCAATGATCCTCTGTGGTGGGCGTCTTCTCTGTGTCTCACTGTATCCCCTCTGCTACACTTGGCAAGTGATGTTTGTTCTTGGTCTGTCTCCAATGGGCTGCCTTACAGTATCTTTCTTCAAGTCTGTCACACTCTCACCTGCTTGCAGATTTTGCAAATATTGTTACTACCAAATGAGGTCTTAAGGGATCCCTGGTGGCCCAGAGGGCAATGAGTTGTGCTGTCAACCCAAAGGCAAGTGGTCTGACTCTGCTCGCTGCTCCACGAAGGAAAGATAGGCAGTCTCCTCCCATGAGATTTATTGTCTCTAAAAACTCACTGAAGGGTCAGCTATGAGTTGGTTCCCGCTCCACAGAAATGAGTGTGCGAGCTTTGGGAATAGATTTCTTTGTGGGAGTAAATTACATTGTAAGTGACACAAAGATATTGCCGTATATAGAAAATTTAGATATCAAGATCCTTATTAGAAATTTGTGCAAAAAAGAGCTGGGTGTCTCTCTCCTCTGACCAGAGATGTTTTCTTTCCATCAGCAGCACAAAGTGATACCACCTGTTTTGTTGTCAGGTTTTGAAGAGAGCGGGATTTGCTAGGCACCCGGGATTCTGTTCTCACTCAGGCATCACTCCATGATGCATCCTGGGGTTGGAGTGCTGTTTTTTGCAGGAAGGGACTTGGAAAGATCTTGGACCATAGGCTTCACCTGTGCACAGACCTGTTTGGGACCAGCCTTTGAGAAAAAGTTAAAAGGCTCCAAGCCTTTGTCCACGGGAAGGTGTACTGCAAGCCCAAAGGCTGAGTTTGAATCCACCACTGGCTGCATCTAAGAAAGATGGAAAATCTCTTCCTGTAAGATTTATCACCTTGGAAACCCAGGGGAGAGTCAGCTCTGACTTGGTTCCATCTCAACAGCAATGACAGAGAGGACTCCTTGAGGTTCTTTTCACACCTTTATTGTGTGGAGGGTTTTTTTTCCCCAACTTTCTGATTGTTGACTGAAAACATGTCTTGATCTAGTTTTCACTGGAAGGTTCTAAAATACCTCATGAATTTACGTGCATTTGTGCTAATCTTGTAGCACCTATTTCAGGACACACTGCTTAAGCAAGTATGCCTCACTATTCTTAGAAGCTGACCATTTTCCTTTAGAAGAAAAAGAGAAACTATGTAGCATAAACTTTATGTAGATTTAAGAGTCATCTTTAGAAATGTCCTGTCCTTTGTTCTGCCTTCTGCCCTTTGGAGCTACAACCAACTGTAAGCTAATCCTTTGCCTGTATCAGTTAGGGTAAAAACCTTAGGCAGAGATCTGTTCTTACGGCACTTGCTTTTCAAGAAATATTCACTGATTATCAACTACGTTCTAGACAGTATTTTAAGTGCTGGAAAGATAGAAATGAGCAAAATACGATCCCTGCCTTCATGGAGCTGTTAGTCTAGGATGGAGAGATAATAGTAATTCTCTAAAAAGTAATTTAGAAAAGATAAATACACAGATTGCTCCACGTGGTAGTGGATACTTGGAGAGAAATAATTCAAGGAAGTTCCATCTCAGACACAAGGTGGTGGCCTAGTGGGTAAGGAATTTCCCTGCCAACCCCCAGCAGGTGCTTCAAATCCACCTCTAGAGAAAGATGGGCATTCTTTTCCTGTGCAATTTATAACCTCTGAAAACCTAACGGAAGGTCAGCAATGAGGCAGTTCCAATTCAAAGGCAGTGAATTTGAATTCTCGGGTTTTTATTTAGATGGAGTGGTGGCAATCATTAGCATAAAATCTTTAATATAGTCAACTTAACATTTCCTTATGGTTTCTGTTGAAAAACAAAACCAAACAAGACAATACGTTTCTTGATCTTGGAGTTATTAAGGTTTGAACTTGACTTGTGTTCCCTCTAATTTCAGACCATGATGTGGCGTCTGGTGATGGAAATGCCGTGAGGGAAGAAATTTCCCGGCCTCCTGTAATGAAATGGTTAAACCCACGCTGACACTAGGAGGGAACGTCCAAGTGAAGGAGCTGCTTTGATTGTTCAACACACAGGCAAATTTTGGAGCTGTCTAGATTATAGGGTATGGACATGTGACTTTTGGAGACCAATTAAAATTCAGGGTGGGTCAAAAAAATTAGCAGGCTAATTTGCAAACTGTAAAACGCATATGAACATTTTTAGATGCTCATTTGTTAACTATCTCAATGCTGAACATATAGATTTGTTAAGTGTTTGTATAGTAACTCTAAAGATCTAAAAATGCCATTTAGATAATGCTGACGTAGAAGCACAGAGAATTCTAGCCACACCTGAAGGCTGCGGTGAGCAAGTGGGTTCTCTGACTGGGATTAATGTTGGGGTGGAGGATGGAGGAAGAGTTAGGGACAAGAGAAGGTGGGAGTGAGTGCAGCCCTGGGAGTGTAATGTTTAGGCTTGAGTATAAACCATTTCCTCCCCCCCCCCCCATCGTGGGAAAAGTCAAAACAAAACACTCAGAAAACCTCTGAAGAAATTAGAACATTTGGAACTTGCTGAAATTTGAGCAACAACCTTGAAGGAAGGCTCATTTCAAAGGACTGCTAACTCATCCTTGGGGCACATGTATCTGAGAGATAATTCTGTGGCAGAGGGAGAACTTCTTTTGAAAGTTCTTCCATCCTTGGTTTTAAAGGATGCAAACTCAGAGGTAGAGCTATGAAGTGTTTTGCTCACTCAGAGGAGATGTGAAGGAAAATATTTATATATTTTTATAAAAGAAAAAAATTTTTACTATGAGTCAACCTTCATACCAGTATTTATCGTCTTTAAGAGAAAATGAATATAATATTAATCTTGTTTAAAATGGTTAGGATAAAGATAGAACCCTATAAAGTTTTCATTATTAGTGGTGTTATAAACTTATTGTTAAAAATGACAATAATATTAGCAGTAATAATCACAAGAAAAACAGAAAAGTCCAGTCCTATGGATTTATAAGTTGTTAAAAATGAGTAACAGAGAGAATTTATTTAAATGTGAATATAGTGACTTAAGTGAGTTTTAAATTTAAAGTGGTAAAGAAACTTCTTAAGAGATGTATAACCAAGGAGTCAACTTTCAGTAGGAATGTGTCAACTTTAAGATATAGTATTTTATAATTTTTTTTCTTCTTTAAAATATAATAAAGAACACATTTAGGAAGTTCACCGCACAAATAAGATTGTAATAAATACCTTTAGGAAATAATTGCAGAAGTATTTTATTTGTAGTGAAGAAGTTATTTAAGAATTATTTCACTATTTACCTGTATTTTATTCTAGAAGTTTGTGGACAGAGTTGTGACTATGGGTATGGGAGCATCTTGGAATATTTGCTGAATAAATGGCTAAGTTTTGTTTTGAAAGGATGCGTTTATTACTGTTCAATAAAAAACCCCAAATAAGATAAAGTTGTTCTGAGTTGAGTCATCATTTCAAGTTATTTTAATGATTCATCCAGGTAGGTCTGAAATGCCTTTTATGCATATTAAAAGACAGCTTCTTTAACAAAAAAATTATGCCACAGACAAGGTATTTTCACCAAATTAAGCTCTATTTTACAAAAACCTCATATCCTTGGGGAGCTCTGGTGGCCTAGTGGCAAGAAGGTGCACTGCAATCCCAGAGGTACATGGTTCAAATCCACCAGATGCTCTGTTGGAAAAGGAGAGGCAATCTCCCCCTGTACCTGTCAGATCTGATTTGTCGGTACACACACGAAAAAGAATAAAATTGAAAAAAATTTAAAAAACAAAAACAAAAAAACTCATATCCTTACCAGGCAAAAAAAAGAAACATTGCCTGATCCTGTGCCACCTTATATTAACTGGCCCCTCCTGACAACAGGCTCAAAATATGTTAGATGAAGTCTCACCATCTCAGCATCTTAGGAGCGCTCAGCAAGATGAATTGGCACCTTGGGCACGGCAAAGACGGCATGGACGGCACACTATCGACCAGGCTTTCATGATTATATACAAGGACTCTGTTGGAGGCAACTCGACAGCACCTGCCAACAATAGGTCTTGGGTGGCTGTGTCACACGGCGTCAAGACACTAAACTTAGAACACTTTTGACTCTATTTCCATTGCTTTGTTGTCTTTTCCTGGATTTTAACTTGTTTGACGGTAAAAAATTTCCGATTAAACTGTTCTACATTCTGGGAGGAAACAAAAACAATGAAATGTTACTTAGTAGTTAGCTATTGAAGTTTGGTGGCCTAAGTGTAAAGAGTTACACAGCCAACCCGAAGACACATGATTCAAATTCACCAGCAGCTCTGAGAGAGAAACAAGAGCAATCTTCTCCTCTGTGATTTTCCACTGCTGAAAATTCAGTGGAGGGTCAATTCCATTTGCTTCCAATTCAAAGACATATACCAACAATTGACTGAAAATCACCGATTTAAAAATGTCAGCCCATTTTTACTCATCAGCTCATTTATATTCTCACTTATAAATATCATTCATATTTTGCTTTTCGCTACTGCTTAAGGCTTTGAAGCGAGCTTGCACTTTGCCCTTAGAAAACACAAAGACACGGCAATTCTTTTAGTGACTATAGAGGAATGGACCCATCCAACCTTGTCGCTTGACAGCATCGTACCCAGAGCGTTTCATGCTTACTCATGCTTATGAGGAATTACAGAAATCTTTCACATGCAGTAATAAAATCCAAGATAGAGAAATATGTGGACATAAGTAAAAGCATTCAGTTTATTTTTTAGAAGAATAGAGACTAGAACTAGTTTGTAACTGATCAAAGCTTATAAACTAACAGATAAAAAGTTCTGTTACTATCAGATATTGTTATGTGCTGTGCTGTCCAATCACCTACGACTCATAGCAACCCTATGCACAACAGCTCAGAACCCTGCTCTATCCTGAGCCAACCTTATTGTCTCTGACACACCTACTCCCATTACCCCAATCACTGAGTCAGTCCATCTCATCCAGGCTCTTTCTCTCTTGCACTGTCCCTCCACCCTCCCAAGCATGATGTCCTTCTCTAAGGACTGGCCTCTCCTGGCTACTTGCCCAAAGTGTGTCAGACAGAGCTTCAAAAGAAGCAGCCTGGTTTCACCTTCTGCAGGATTGACCTGATTGTTCTCTTAACAGTCCATGGTATAGTGCATCTATCTCAGAGCTCCAGAGCTAGCTGATTTATGTCTGTGTGTAGAAATGCTTTGAGGCAGAAGGAGAGCTCGGAGTCCTGCTTATTTGTCGTTGTTCAGTCCTGTGTGTACGGTGAAATTATTTATCCTTTCAAGGCCAGGAAGCTCTCAGGCATATGTGCTACTGGATTAAGATTACCCCAGATCACAAAACATGTCCACATATTGGGGGTGGCAAGAGTTTTGGTTTTTTATGTGTGTTTTTCCCTTAAATGACTAAAAAAATGTTCATACTTTACTTGCCTATCTGCAGA
This sequence comes from Elephantulus edwardii, assembly GCF_000299155.1. NCBI lineage: Eukaryota > Metazoa > Chordata > Mammalia > Macroscelidea > Macroscelididae > Elephantulus > Elephantulus edwardii. The sequence continues at coordinate 11,542,493 of NW_006399829.1, forward strand.
GAATAGAGAATTTAGCATATCACAAATTTCAATCCCAAACATATTCAATAAAACTACTCCTAAAAAAAGAAAAAAAAATACCAAGCCAGTCCATGGTATACTCAATACTCTTCAGAACCACAACTCAAAGGTATCGATTCTTCTTCTGTCATCCTTAGTCATAGTCCAGCTCTGATGCAAAGCAAATAATTATGAAGACCATAGCCTGGATCAAGTGTGCCTTAGTCTCTACAGTAATTTTGTTACTCTTCAGTACTCTGGAGAGGTCCCTGACAGGATATTTTCCCATTGCAATTCGTCTTTTGGTTTCCTGGCTGCTGGTGCCAAGAGTGTTGATTATGGAGCCAAGCAAGCTCTCAATCTCTTCACCATATATCATGATGGTGCCAATTGTTCCAGCAGTGAGAATCTCTGTTTTGTTGATATTGAACTTCAATTCATATTAAAGGCTGCAGTCCTTGACTTTCTCCAGCAAATGCCCCAGGTCTTCCTTAGTTTCAGCAAGCAAGGTTGTGTTATCTGCATAAGGCAAGTTGTTGATGAGTAGTCCTCCAATCTTGATGCTACATTTCTCTTCATAGAACCCAGACTCCCAGACTATCTGTTCTGCATATAAATTGAAAAGGTATGAAGATGTTTCTCCCTGATTTTAAACCATGCAGTATTTCCTTGATCTGTTAGTACTCTTATTAAATAAAAAGGACCTATTATTTAGTAATGGACCTTCCTTGTATGCATATGCATAATATCACTCACAACACTGTGTTTCAGGATAAAACCTGAAATGTACTTTTGACTATGAGTGCAATATGATTTTTCTTCTGTTTTTCATTCTCAGCATAGTATGCCATATGATTATCTGATGGTCTGATTCAAAGTGGAAAAAGATAGTCCATCTTATCTCACTAATGCCTAGAATGTTGATGTTCATGCATTTCATTCCATTTTTTACAACTTCTAATTTGTCAACACTCAAGCTATGTAGATTTAATGTTCTAATTATTGTCTATCTGTGTTTCATTGATTATGCAAAGGCATTTGACTGTGTGGGTC
>NW_006399829.1:11547430-11554998 GCF_000299155.1 Elephantulus edwardii
TTCAATCCAGCCCTGGATGCGCTCACCAGTCTATGCCAGGAAATTTGGAAGACAGCTGGCCAAGGGATTGGAAGAGATCCGTATTTGTTTCCATTCCCAAAATAATGGGATCCAACAGAATGTGGAAACTATTAATAACTATCATTAATATCATATGAAAACAAAATATGGCTGAGAATTATTAAAAAATGGCTAGAACAGTATACATAGATAGGGAACTGCCAAAAGTTCAAGCAGTATTTAGAAGGGGCTGTGGCACCAGGGATAGCATTGCTGATGTCAGATGGATCTTGGATGAAAGTAACGAATACCAGAAGGATGTCTATTTGTGCTTTATTGACTATGCAAAGGCATTTGACTGTGTGGATCATAAAAGTTTGTAGCTGTCATTACAACCCTGTTATGTCACTTTTTGATTACAATAAAAGTTTTCAGTAAACTTTAAAAAGTTGTAGCTGACATTGAGAATGGGAAACCCAGAGCGCTTAATTGTGCTCATGTGAATCCTATACCTAGAATAGGAGTCTATTGTACAAACAGAATAAGAGAACACTGTTGTTGTTGTTGTTGTTGTGTACCGTTGAGTTGGAACCTATCCATAGCTGACCCTTCTGTGAGTTTTCAGAGGCAGTTAGTTGCATGGGAGGAAATTACCCATAATTCTTCCACAGAGCAACTGGTAACCTTGAACCACATGCATTCAAGATTGCAGCACAGCTGCTTGTCACTAGGCTACCACTGTATGGCTTAAAATGAAGAAGAGAGTGTATCAGGATTGTATTCTTTCTATGTACCTTTTCAATCTATATGCTGAACATATTAGTAGACAAACTGGACGCTATGAAGAATGTACCATCAGAATCAGAGGGAGAGTCATCAATAACCTGTGTTATGCAAATCACACAACCATGCTTGCTGAAAGTAAGGAGGACTTGAAGCGTTTGTTGCTGAATATCAAGGAGTGCAGCCTTCAATACAGATTGAATCTCAATGTCAAGAAGACAAAGATTCTTACCACAGGACATATAGGCAACGACATGATGGATAGAGAAGAGACTGAAACTGTAGATAACATTGCTTGCACTAGCAATTAATATCCTTGGTACCAGTAGTCAGGAAACCAAGAGACTTAGTGCACTGGGAACGTCTGCAGTTAGGGGCCTCTCCAAGTTATTGAGCAATAATGATGTCAGTTTGAAGATGAAGGTGCATCTGATCCAGACCATGGTCTTTCCTATCACTTGCTATGCATCTGAGAGCTGAACAATGAATAAGGAGGACAGAAGAAGAAGAAGAAGAATTGATGCTTTGAGCTGTGGTGTTGGAGAAGAACATTGAACATTCCATGGACTGCAAAAGAAAACTAAATATGTCTTGGAGAGAGTGTAGCTAGAGTACTCTTTGGAGGCAAGACATACTTCAGATATGTTGCTAGGAGGGACTATTCCTTGAAGAGTAGTCTTGTAGATGGGCTCTAATGTGTCAGGAAGTGTGTGGATGCCACAGGATAGGACAGGATTCAGATCCTTTGTCCACAGGGTGGCTATGAGTTGTACTTGACTCAACAGCATGTAACAATAACAACAATTATTTTGTTTGTTGTTGTTTGCCATTGAGTGACCTGAGACCTATGGAGACCCTATGTACATTAGCTCTGAAGCCTGCCATCCTGAGCCAGTCTTGCTGGCTCCAAAACACCAACCTCCATTGCCCCCGTTATTTTATCAATCCTTCTTATCCAGGATCTTATTAAATAAAAGAACTCTGGTGGCCTAGTGGTAAGAAATTGTGGTGCTAACTGAAAGGCATGCTGTTTGAATCCACCAGCTACTCCACTAGAGGAAGATGAATGGTCTCATCCCATGTGATTTTTCAGCCTCTACAAACCTGCAGAGATCAGCTATGAATCAGTTCTGACTTTACGGCACATAACAACACACAGTGAGCACTGTTAAGTCTTTCTTTATACTGAGTTGTAATGAAGATTCAGTATGTGCTACCAGAGGGTGGTTTACACAAAGTTTTGCAGCCTCAACCTGAAGCCCAGACTACAGTCTAGATGCCCCTTTAGGGTGGTGTGGAGTAGGGAGCAAAGAGCTAGACTGGGCCAGGCCCTGGGCCTTGTGTCCGACTCTACATTTCCTGTGTGAGTGGGAACAACACAATCACCTGGGGGTGCATCTATTGACTCTCAGTTGTAGCCATATTTTCTAGCTTCCTGTTATCAACATTCGTCATAGTCTTGTCCCACAAATCCTGGTACCTTTCCTACCCCAGGTTATTCTTTTGGGTTCTGACTACAATCTTCATTGATATTGTTATTGTGTACCATTGAGTCAGAGCTAAGCCACAGCTGACCCTCCAGCAGGTTTTCAGAGACGGCAAATTACAGGAGAAGAGATTGTCCATCCTTCCCACAGAGAAACTGGTGGATTGGAACCTCCGACCTTTAGATTGCCACAGTTTGTTTTGGGGTTTTTTGGGGGGGTTTGTTTTGTTTTGTTTTTTTACCACCAGGACACCAGAATTTTTAATTTTTTCATACCTGGGTATGCTTTGCTTCTTGTAAAATTTTTGAGCATGCAATTTGAATCCATATATTGTTAGGTGCTGCTGAGTTGAATATGACTCATAGTGACCCTATGAACAATAGATCTGAACCTTGTTCTATCCAGTGCCATCCTCACAATCTCTGACACACTCAGGCCTATTGCTGCAGTCACTGACTCGCCACTGTTCCAAGACTGATGTTCCTGTCCAAAGAATAGCCTCTCTGGGCAGCATGATCAGGTGTGGGAGACAAAGCATTACCATCTTTGCCTCCAAGGAGCACTCAGGCTGCACCTTCTTTAAGACATATTTGCTCGCTCTTTTTGTAGTCCATGGGGTAGTCAATACTCTTCTCTAATACCAGAGTTTAAAGGCATCATTTCTTCTTTTGTCATCCTTATTCATTATCCGGCTCTCAGAGGCATAGCAAGTGACTGAAAATACCCTGGTTTGAATCAGGTGCACTTTAGCTCTGATATAATTGCACCTCGGTAATTTGGAAAAGTCCTTGACTGTTGACTTTCTCAGTGCAATATGTCTCCTGATTTCCTGACGACTAGTACCAAGTGTATTGATTTGGATTCAAGTCATTGACAATTTTTCTCCGTGACTATTGGTCTAGTGGCTAGGATTTTTGTTTTCTTGGCCTTGGGATACAAACCATATTAATACTAAGGTAAAGAAGACTGACTCAGAATTTTAGTTTATTCTTTATTTGTTTAAAAATTATTTATATGTATATTTGGAAGCAGGAGTGGCATCCATTTCCTAAATAAAACATGCTTCTAGAAACTCTATGAACTTTGACAAACAACGATAGTTATAGAAAGGCTTTTGTTCATAGGGTTCCTATGAGTCGTGCTTGACTCAATGGCAATAACAACAACAACAACATGTTTCACAATAAACAATGTCAATATATAATTTGTATATAAATGTCATCCATTTTTGTATACAGATTCAATTAAATATGGATTTAATCTATATCTAAATACTTTTTAAACAGATAAATTATTTCAGTACTCTTCTCCAACACCATAGTTCAAAGTCTTCAGTTCTTCTTTCATACTTAGTCTAATTCTCAGATGCATAACAAGTGACTAAAAAAAACATGGCTTGAATCAGGCACATTTTAGTTCTCAAACTGATGTCATTGCTCCTCAGTAATTTGCACAGGTCTCTTACCATAGACTTCCCCAATGGAAATAGTAGATGAGTGTTTCCCAATGGAAACAGTGACTGAGTGAAAGGATGGATGGTGGAGGACCAGATTAAGGAACAAAGCAAGGCTTCAAACTGGTTCATTCTGGCATGACCTCCTGCTGAGAATCTGAGTCACTTGCTGCAGAAGATCAAAGACTACAGCCTTCAATACAGATTGCATCTCAACATCAAGAAAACAAAAATCTTAGCCACTGGGCCTATAGGCAACATCACAAAAGATATAGAAAAGAGCAAGACTGTTAACCACTTCATCTTATTTGCATCCACAATCAATACACTTGGTAGTAGCAGTCAGGAGCTCAGGAGACACGTTGTGTTGAGAAAGTCTGAATTCTAGTACCTCTCCAAATTGTTGAGGAGTAATGATGCCAATTTGAGGGTCAAAGTGCACCTGATTCAGGCCATGGTCTTTTCAGTCACTTGCTATACCTCTGAGAACGAGACGGAGGATGCAGAAGAAGAAGCATTGATGCCTTTGGATGACGGTATTGAAGAACAGAGCGGAATACCTCATGGACGGCCAAAAGAACTAACACGCCTTAGAGAAAGTGCAGCCAGCATGCTCCTTGGAGGTAACAATGATGAAGTTTCATCTCACTTACTTTGGGCATGTTGCTGTGTTGTGTACCATATAATTTAGAACTGACCCATAGCTAACCTTCTGGAAGGTTTTCAGAATTGCGTGGGAGGAGAGTGTCCCTCCTCCTCCCATGGAGCAGCTGGTGGCCTCGAACCACATGCTTTCAGGATTGCCAGGCTGCGTCTTGCCATTTGGCCACCTAGGAGAGGCTATTCCTGGAGAATAACCTCAGATGCACTGAAGTAGAATCTACCTTTTAACAAGATTCACAAAACCCTGTACTAAAACATCAGACTTTTTGTTTCCGCCAGAGTTGGGTGGTAAGAAGCTGTGCTGTAATCTCAGAGGCTGCAGTTTGAATCCACTAGCCGCTCTGCAGAAGAAGGATGGGCAATCTCCTCCAGTGTAATTTACTGCCTCAAAACCTGCTAGAAGGTGAGGGAAGGGTCAGTTCTAACTCAAGGCAAACAACAATAAGGTAGAAAGCTCCTAAAAAATGACCATTTGTTCTTCCTTTTTATTTGTAATTTTTAGCTTCCTGAAAACTGTCAGTTTACCTAAAACCACACAGGAATCAATGAATCTGACAAACAGGGCTCTTTAGGAAAACAAAGGAAGGGTGTGTATCTTCTACAGGCACCAGGGAAATCAGCAGTAGCAAAAAGGTAAGGTAGTTTCCATAGTAGCCAGAGCAGGCTGTGCCTTTATATAAGAAGCTTTATAGGAGGACTGCTATTTTATAAAGACTCTGGTACTACAGTGATTGAAGCTCTCAGCTGTTAATCATGGTTGGCGGTTTGAATCTACCAGCTGCTTCATGGGAGAACAATGTGACAGCTTCTATGAAGATTTACACCTTTGGAACCCTATGGGGCAGTCCTACATGGCCACTATAATCAGAATTTACGGCAGTAGGCTTTTTGTGTTGTTGTTTTGGTTTGGCTCCTTTCTTCTTTAGCTTTCTTTTTTTCTTTTACTTGAGTTTTCTAGGAGTAAGAACTCTGTTGGTATAAACTAATATCACACAGATACTTAGAGGAAGAGTTGATTATTCTTAATAACTTATCACTCTGTTGTTGTTTTTATTGTTTACAGTCAGGTCAGAACTGACCCATAGCTGACCCTCCATCGGGTTTTCAGAGGCAGTTAATCACGCGGGAGGAGATTACCTATCCTTCCATGAAGCAGCCGGTGGCCTTGAACCATGTGCCTTGGAAGTTGCAACACAGCTTCTTGCCACTAGGCCATCAGAACTTTCTACCTTATCACTCTAATCATTAAATTAAGGAATAACGTTATGCAGATGACACAACCCTTGCTTGCTGAGACTGAGGAGGACCTGAAGCACTTGCTGCAGAGGGGCGAGGACTGCAGCCTTCAATATAGGTTGAGGCTCAATGTCAAGAAGACAAAGATTCATACCACTGGGCGAGTTGGGAGCATCAGGATGGACGGTGAAGAGATTGAGATGGTTCACAGCTTTAGTCTGCTTGACTCCACAAGTAACACTCTTGGCACCAGCAACCAGGAAATTAAAAGATGTATTGCGATGGGAAAGTCTGCTGTTAGGGACCTCTGCAAAGTACTGAAGACCAATGGTGTCACTCTGGAGACTAAGGTGTGTCTGACACAGGCCATGGTCTTTGCTATCACTTGTTATGCATCAGAGAGTTGGACAATGACTAGAGAGGATACAGGGAGAATTGATGCCTTTGAGCTGTGGTGCTGGAGAAGAGTATTAACTATACCATGGACTGCTAAGAAAACAAACAAATTCACCCTGGAGAGGGTTAAACAGGGCTGCTCCTTGGAGGCAAGGATTCTGAGGCTTCATCTGACATACTTTGGACATGTAAGGAGGGACCGGGCCTTGGAGAGGGACATCATTCTTGGGAGGGTGGAGGGACAGCGCAGGAGGCGAAGGCCCTCTATGAGGTGGATTGATTCAGTGACTAGGGTAATTGGGATGGGTGTATCAGAGACAGTGTGATTGGCACAGGACAGAGCGGATTTTAGGGCTGTTGTACATAGGGTCGCTATGAGTTGTAAGTGACTCGATGGCACATAACAAGAACAACAACATAGCTTTAAAAAGAGTTTTTACATAGGGTTGTTGTTGTTATTGTTGTTAAGTGCTGTCGAGTCGCAGGTGACTCATAGCAACCCTATGAAGGAGAATCCTCGATGCTTGGGTGCCTTTCATTCTCTCTCCATGTTCATAGGGTTTCCAGAGGCAAGCTATTATGGAAGTGGATGCCACTCCTCCTTCCAAGATAACATAGGGTAGAATGCGTAAACTTGATTGTTGTTGTTGTGTGCCATGGAGTTTGAACCGACTCATAGCTGATCCTCTGGTGGCTTTTCAGAGGCAGTTAATTGCATGGGAAGAGATTGCCCATCCTTCTCCTGCAGACAGATGGTGGCTTCGAACCGCGCTTCAGGACTGTGGCACAGCTTCTTGTCACTAAGCCACCAGAGCTCTCTTAAACTTTATTGCACATCGTAATAATCTGAAGGTCCTGTTAAAAGGAAATTAAAGTTACTGATTTAGAGGGTCAGAGGTGAGGTCCATGAATTTGTGTTTCTAACAAGTTCTCAAGTGTTTAGTTCCCACGTGCTGTTGTAATAATTGTATTGCAATGACTGACTTTCAAAGAACACACATTTCTATGTCTTGACAGAACAAAAACCAAAAAACTGAACCTACTGCTATTAAATCTATTCTGACTTATGCAGATTCTTCATCAGGTTTATCCCAACAACGTGCCACCAGGGCGTCTGACAGTTCAAGAGCCTACATGTCTGAATTCAGGACACAGATCTAAACGGAGGTCATTTCTTGTTTATTTTAGCTTTAATAGCTTCAAATAATTCTTGGGCTTGTAGATGTATCTGTCTTCATAGTCAGTCTTTGTTGACTCAGACTCTTACCTAGGTCTGTATCATCTCTGTCTATTTTATTTATTTTAGAACTAAGAAAAGACTACATTTAGGATCCACATTTCATTGGCATGACCACAATTGAATGACTGGTTATATTACATTAGAATTGTAGCTATAATTAATTATATTATGATATAATAATATATTTTTGGAAGCAGGAGTGGCATCCACTCGCCTCCGGAAACTATGAACTTTGATTAATGTTGACATTTGTAGTAGGGCTTCAGGCCTTTTGTTCATGGGGTCACTATGACTTGTGCTCAATTTGAAG